>NC_064848.1:157578432-157902182 GCF_024139225.1 Suncus etruscus | reverse complement strand
AGGTAGATGGGGCCCCAACCTGTGACTTTTATGGTTAACCAGATATGGTTTGAAGCTATCTGTAGTCGACTTGGAAGTCTAGTGTTCTTGTGAATCTGAGGTGGCTGCATATTACCCCTCCCCAAACTTCTTGCCTATCTCACCTGGAAGGTGAGAGCCACCCACAGCTGATTGGTAATTAAGGGGTTGCCTGCGGGGAGGGGAGAGGTGACCAAAACACTGGATGGATGCAGAGCAGCAGGAAAGAGGTGGCTTAACTTAGAGGCCATGTGAGGAATATGCCTGTGGTAGTTAGGGCCTTGTAATAAAGTTGGATGCTTCTTGAAGCTTCATCTGACTGCCTATGGATCATTTCTTCACTGTTATCCTGAACCTACAGACCCATTGGCCAAAGGGGCTGCAGGTGCCGGGCTGAGCTGAGAAAGGCCTCACCACTATCCATTATACTAGTACTTAGTAATTAATAATTAATACAACAGCTGCACCCCTACATGGTGTGGGTACACATCACAGACACACCTACCTACCCAAAGCATTCCCTCATACTTCTCCCCTTACACATTCACATACACTCACATACAGTTCACATTCAATCACACATCATCTATACACTGATACACACAGTTTAAGTAGATGGGGCTGCGTTCCTTCCCCAATGTCTAGGTCTCTCCTCTAACTTGTGAATGACATCCCTGCTCTTGACTTTAGCTACCTGGTCTTTTGTACGATGTCCTGGTCCTGTCCATCTGCTTGTTTCAAGTGTATGGTAGCCAGGTCTTGTCCCTACGCTGTTCTCTACTCAGTGTGTACTTTCTTTCTTTCTTTTTTTTTTTTTTTTGTTTTTTTTTTTTTGGGCCACACCCGGTGACGCTCAGGGGTTACTCCTGGCTATGCGCTCAGAAGTCGCTCCTGGCTTGGGGGACCATATGGGACGCCAGGGGATCGAACCGCGGTCTGTCTCCTAGGCTAGCGCAGGTAAGGCAGGCACCTTACCTCGAGCGCCACCGCCCGGCCCCAGTGTGTACTTTCCTAGTCTGAAATCATGTCGCTGGGCCTCTCTTGGATGGTGTTCCAGGGGTTCCTTTTATCCTGTCTCAGATTTTCCTGACCACTGTCACATGAACATGAGGTTCCTGTACTCTGTACCTGCTACTGTACCCCAGCAGTTTTCTATTCTGTCCTGGATTTTCTAGTCTCTGGCTACAGCCACGTACTTGTGAGACTCTTGTGCTCATTTGTGATGTACCTGATCACTTCTGGTAGGGTCAGGGGACCGTATGGGAGGCCAATGATCAAAATCATGTCAGCCACATGCAAGGCAAATGCCCTACTCATTGTACTACATCTGGTCCACGATGGGCGAGATTTAAAGTGCCCAGCTAATTCACCTGGTGCTCCAACCTTCCACTTCTACTGTAACACAATCATCACTATTTGCAGATGAAGTGATAATACACGTAGAAAATCCTATAGACTTCACTCCCAAAAATACACTGGTATATATCATAAATCAGTGCAGTTCAATGTCAGATTACAAAATCAGTATACAAAACTCTTCTGCATTTCTCTATGCCGATAGTGAACTAGAAGAGGAAACAAATAAACATTTATAAGTGCACTGAAATAAAAAACAAAACAAAACAAGTACCTAGGAATCAACCTAATAACAGAAGACTTAGACATCAAAAACTAGAGGGGTGGGGGCCGGAGATATAGCATGGAGGTAAGGCGTTTGCCTTTCATGCAGAACGATGGTGGTTCAAATCCTGGCATCCCATATGGTCCCCTGTGCCTGCCAGGGGCGATTTCTGAGCATAGAGCTAAGAGTAACCCCTGTGTGCTGCTGGGTGTGACCACAAAACCAAAACCAAAACCAAAAACTAGAGGGGTTGGGGAGGTAGTAGAAGGATTAAGGCACTTTTCTTTATTGCAGTCTGAACTGGTAGGTTCAATCCCAGCATATATGGTCCTCAAACACCCCCCAGCAATGACCTCTGACTACTGACAGTAATTACCCCTGAGTACAGAGCTAGAAATAGATCCTAAATATTACCAGATATGCCACCACCCACCCAAATAGGATTGCAAAGTAATAGCTATAATTTACTATTAAAAACTAGGAAACATATTTATGAGTTGCTGGAATTAAAATAGTTAAAGTGACCATGCTACCCACATATTTATATAGATTCAGTGAAATTCCCATAAAAATTCCAATGGCTTTCTTCAAGGACATTGAGCATATATTACTAAAATTTGTCTGAAGCCACAAATTCCTCGGTCAAAGAAATTCTGAAATTAAACATTAGCAGTACCAGAGTTCCTGGCTTTATACTGTCAAGCTACAGTTACCAAAACAGTGTGCTATTGGAATGATAGCATGCACTGAGAACAGTGGAATGGAATTGAGAACTGAGAAATAAACTCTCAGATATATGGAGAAATAAAGAAATCAGATACAAAATGGAGGGGCTGGAGAGATAGCACAATGGTAGGGTGCTTGCTTTGCTGAGGCTGATTTGGGAGGGACCTGGTTTGATTTCCGGAATCTCATATGGTCCCCCAGCCTGCCAGGGGCAATTTATTTTTTTTAAATTGATTTAAATTGATTTATTTTATTTTTTAATATAAAATTTTTATTTAAGAACCCTGATTACAAGCAAGATTGTAGTTGGGTTTCAGTTATATAAACAGAACACCCCCCCTTCCCCAATGCAGAATTCCCACCACCAATGCCCCCACTCTCTCCTTCCCAACCCTTGACCTGTATTTGAGACAGGCATTCTACTTCTCTCACTCATTAAGATAGTCATAATAGTTGTTAGTGTAGTTATTTTCCTAACTGCACTCACCACTCTTTGTAAGCCTGTCCTTTTGTCCCTCACCTCTATTGTCTCTGGGAATTATTATAATAATGATGTCCTTAATTTTTCTTAAAACTCATATATGAGTGAGAATATTCTGTGCCTATCTCTTTCCCTCTGACTTATTTCACTCAACATAATAGATAGATTCTATGTACATCACATATAGGAAAATTTCATGACTTCATCTCTCCTTACGGTTGCATAATATTTCATTGTGTATATGTACCACAATTTCTTTAGCCATTCATCTATTGAAGGGCATCTTGGTAGCTTCCAGAGTCTGGCTATTGTAAATAGCGTTGCAATGAATATAGGTGTGAGGAAGAGATTTTTAAATTGTATTTTTGTGTTCCTAAGTATATATATATAGGACAGGGGCGATTTCTGAGAATAGAACCCCTGAATAACCCCTGAGTGCTGCTGGGTGTGGCCCAAAAAAGCAATCAATCAATAAATCAGTTAATAAATAAAGTTTAAAAATAAAGATACAAGGGGACTGGAGAGATAACATGGAGGTAGGGCATTTGCCTTGCATGCAGAAGGATGGTGATTCGAATCCTGGCAACCCATATGGTCCCCCGAGCCTGTCAGGAGCGCGATTTCTGAGCATAGAGCCAGGAGCAACCCTAGAGCGCTTCCAGGTGTGACCCAAAAACCAATAAATAAATATACAAAAATGGAGGAAGGAAAGTCTCTTCAACAAATGGTGCTGAAAGCTGTATAACCACGTAGAGAATCAATTGGACCCTCTCTTATACTTTAACAAGATGAATTCAAATCTTAGATGTGAGCCCATCAAATGCATAAAAGAAAACACAGACAAAGCATTTTGTGATGTTGACTTTCAAGGTGTTTTCAGTGATTGGACTCCACTTGCAAGGAAAACAAAAGCAAAATAAACAAATGGGATTTCATCAGTATAAAAACAACTTCTGGCAGCTCAAAGAAACTATGGCTGAAATTAAGAGCTATCTTATTTGCACATCATATATCTGACAAAGGGCTTCATCCAAGATATCAGAATAATTTATAAGGTCCATCAAGAACAAAGCAAATAGCCCTGTCAAAAGTGGAGAGGAGACACTTCTCCAAAGAAGATATACAGATGCAAATCAAAATGACAGTGAGATACTGCCTCACATCAGAGAGAATGGCCTGTATCAAAAGGGTCAGAAATGACAAGTACAGGTGAGGGTGTGCTGAAAAAGGAATCCTCGTTTACTGTTGGTGAAAATTCAGGCTGGTACACAGCCTTTATGGAAAACTATCTGGAGAGTTCTAAAAAATATAAGACTACAACAACCTCATGAACCAGTGATTGCACTCCTCAGAATTGTCCCCAAGAGTTACAAAAACACTCCTTTGAAAAGAAATATGCACATCTATGTTCACTGTATGGTGAATATCTGGAAACATATAAGGATGCTATAAAGACGTACTCTCTCTCTCTCTCTCTCTCTCTCTCTCTCTCTCCCCCCCCCCCACACACACACACACACACACACACACACACACACACACACTACCATTCAGTTATAAGAGAACATGTAGCCTTTTGCTACAACATTGATGGAACTAAATGCAGTCCGTCAGAAGGAGGAAGACACACATACCAGGTGATTTCTACTTCTCTGTGATATATAGAAGAACAAGACAAGGGAAGTGACAATTCCCAATGGGAACAAATCTTTAGACTTTGAGGACAGAACTGAGAGTATCAAGAGGGTAGAAAGTGGCCAAGAAGGGTTCTAAGAACAATTGTAGGGCCACTTTGTTTAGGAAGTTGTACTCACACATATAAATATGTAGACTCCTGTGGAAATAAAAACCAAGGAAACTGGGTCAGAGAGATAGTACAGTAGGTAGGGTGCTTGCCTTGTATCAAACTGACCTTCAGTTTGATCTCTGACACCTCAGATGGCCTCCCGAACCTGCCAGGAGTGAACCTTGAGTTCACTGTCAGGAGTAAGCCCTCAGCACAGATGAATGTGGCCCCAAAACCAGCTAAACGAACAAAACTACTTAATTTCTGTGCAATATTTTCATTTTTGTCAGCTTGAAATATTTTCCCAGTTTCATTGGGATTTCTTATTGACTTATGGGTTATTTATTACTCTTTCTTAATATTTCTAAACATTTTCCTGTTTTTTTTTTTTTTGTTTGTTTGTTTGTTTTTGGGCCATACTCGGTGACACTCAAGGGTTACTCCTGGCTATGTACTCTATATGGTCTCACTAGCATGCTAAGAGTGATCAATGAATGCAGAGCCAGGAGTAAGACCTGACCACCACCAGGTGTGGCCACTACAAAAAATAAAAAGAAGAAAAACAAAAGAAAAGTAAGTGCAACAGGATAATGAATCCCTCAAAAACAATTAACCTTCTGCTGTTCTTGCTTTATCTATACCTCTACCCACTTCATACTCCCACTCTATTGCTACTATTAGTTTCACTCTTTTTTTAAAAGGTAAGATTTACATAACATTGAAATACACACATACTAATTGTACATTTTAAACAAATGGATCCCACTAACTCCTTTTGCCATAGAACAAGCCTCATTCCCACAGACAATCACTTTTCTAAAATTTTTTTTAACCTTACTTGTCTGTTTTAGAATTTTGTATCAAAAGACTCATGTGGTATTTTATTTCTCATTTTGTTTCTTTTGGTTTGGGAGCCACTGCAGAGGGGGCTACTCCTGGCTCAGTGCTTTTGGGGTTCTCTGCAGTATTTGAAGGGCCATGTGCTGCTGGGGATCAATCCCAAACTCCCTGCATGCAAAGCATGCATTCAGTGTATTGAACCATATCTCCAGGGCCGTGTGTGTGTGTGTGTGTGTGTGTGTGTGTGTGTGTGTGTGTTGTGTTGTTTTAATCTAAATTAAAGAGTCCTAGGGGTGGAGGGAGGACAACCCTGGTGGTGGGAATGGCCATGATTCATGTCACTATGTACCTTAAATATTACTGTGAAAGATTTGTCATTCACTTTTGGTCACAATAAAAATTACTATTAAAAAAATAGAGTTCTAGTGTTGGTAGGGGGATGGTGAGGCCTTTCTTTTTCTTTTTCTTTTTCTTTTTGGTTTTTCAGGTCATACTCATTTGATACTCAGGGGTTACTCCTGTCTAAGCGCTCAGAAATTGCCCCTGGCTTGGGGGGACCATATGAGATGCTGGGGAATTGAACCGGGATCCTTCCATGGCTAACACTTGCAAGGCAGACACCTTACCTCTAGTGCCACCTCGCCGGCCCCTGGTGAGACTTTTCTAAGCTTGGCCCTGCTCCTGCAGCCCCTATGGCCTAGTGGGTCTGAAGGTTTGCAGGGTGATGGCAGAGAAATTTGCAAAGTAGTCAGATAGATGAAGTTCCAGGTTTTTTATTCCATGGTTTTATTCCATGGTTCTAACCTAACATACACATTTCCTCACATGACTTCTATGCTAAGCCTTTCCTAGCAGCTACTTCTCTACTCCTTCTGGCTCTCTCTGCCTCTGGCTCTCTTTCAGCTGCTCTTCAGGCTTCGTTGCTGACTGACTTCCCTTTACTGATTCTCTTTGTTGATCCTCTCTGCTGGTTCTCCTTGTTGATACTCTCTGCTGATTTTCCCTTTTCTCTAAAGCTCTCCTTCTTATCCTCTCTCTTCCCAAGCAGACTCCTCTTCCAGTCCATTCCAGATATGGGTGGTTCTGATCATTCAGATGTGATAAACAAGAAGTTGGGGGAGGGGATACCTACATTTGTGTGTATGTATGTATGTATGTATGTATGTATGCATGCATGTATGTATGTATATATTCTATTTCCTACTTCTTTCACTCTTCATAATATTCTGACATGCTCTGGCAGCCATTTTGGGGGGGACACTTGCTGGTACTCAGGGCTTACTCCTACCTCTGCATTCAGGGATCAATCCTGGTGGTGGTGCTTGGGATCATATGTGGTGTCAGGAAATGAATTCGTGTCTGTCATATGCAAGGCAATCACCTGCCTGATGTATTATTATTCTGGACCTGTTTCCTTATTGTTGAGTGGTTATTTTATGGTGGGTAGAGAATAGTTTGATGCTGGGTTGTCATTTGGGGGGTGTTGGGCCACACCTGGCAATGTTCAGGGTTACTCCTGGCTCTGCACTCAGGATTTATTCCGGGCAAGGCAATCACCTTATCTACTGTACTATCACTTCAGCTTGAGTTGCCTTTTTTTATGTTTTTGATTTCTGTTTTTGGGGCCATGCCCAGCGGTGTTTAGGCTTTATTCCTGGCTCTGCTTTTAGGAATCACTTCTGGTGCGGAGCTCAGGGAACCAGATAGGATGCTGGAGATTCAACCCCTGTTGGCCACATGCAAGGCAAATGCCCTCCCCACTGTGCTATTGCTCCTGCTCTTCTGATTGCCATTTTTGAATACAGTTATTACAAATTTTTTTTCATAATTATCTTCGTGAAATGTAATTCTTGCAGGAACCTTCAGAGGTTGGCCTTCTTATTATTTTCATTTCAACATTGACTAAAGTGAAGTCAGGAGAAGTAAAAGTTTCCAGTTTCTTCAAACAGTCAAAGCTAGAGAAGGGAATATAACCTGGGTTGATTTGACTGCAGGTTTTTTTTTTGGGGGGGGGGCACACCCATTGGCGCACTCAGTGGTTATTCCTGGCTCTGTGCTCAGAAATTCCTCCTGGCAGGCTTGGATGCCTGGGATCAAACCCACATGGGCCGTATACAAGGCAAATGACCTGCCCACTGAGCTATAACTCCTGCCCCTGACTGCAGGTTCTTTTATTTTCCCTCACTGCAGATTTTTTTTTTTTTGGTCACACCCAGCAGCGCTCAAGGGTTACTTCTGGCTCTATGCTCAGAAATCGCTCCTGGCAGGCTCGGGGACCATATGAAATTCCGAAATTCAAACCACCATCCTTCTGCATGCAAGGCAAATACCTTACCTCCATGCTATATCTCTGGCCCCTCACTGCAGATTCTTTGCCTCACAACCAGTTGAGGATATAAAATGTTGGGGCAAATGGGTCCTTATCTCATTATCCTGTTTCCTTCTTTTTTTTTTTTTTTTTTGGTTTTGGGTCACACCCGGCAGCACTCAGGGGTTACTCCTGGCTTTATGCTCAGAAATCGCTCCTGGCAGACTCGGGGATCATATGGGATGCCAGGATTCGAATCACTGACCTTCTGCATGCAAGGTAAACGCCTTACCTCCATGCTATCTCTCTGGCCCCTCAATATCCTGTTTCTAACAGAATTTTAGCTCAGAACAGTAACTAATATTGTTAATAATAGTGCTTAGGCACCAAGAAAAAGTTACATTAATTGATTGGCTAATTAACTTTTGGACCTCAATTATTAGAGTTGGGACCTATTTCAGGCATGGTGTTCAAGGCTCACTCACAGCAGTACTCAGGTGAACATATGGTGCAGGGGTTGAAACTGGTGCTCTCACATGAAACCCAACAAACAAAGAAAATGTTTCACTACTCAAAACTGTAACTGTCCCTGGACTGGAGAGATGCTCTTAGGGAGTGCATGTTTTTTTTGTTTGTTTTTGTTTTGTTTTTTGGGTCACACCCTGCAGCGCTCAGGGGTTACTCTTGGCTCTATACTCAGAAATTGCCTCGGCAGGCTCGGGAGGACCATATAGGATGCTGGGATTTGAATCACTGTCCTTCTGCATGCAAGGCAAACACCCTACTTCCATGCTATCTCTCCAGCCCCTGGAAGTGTATGTTTTAACAAGAGGCCTGAGTTCAGTTTCCAATCCAGCTTATTCCCCCAAATAGTACTGGGCGCTTCCTGAAACACTGAGCCAGGGGTAGCCCCCAAACCCTCCTGGGTGTGGCTCAAGAACTGAAAAACGGGAAAAAAATAAAAAAGAGCTTCAGTTCTTTGGAAGTATCACTTAGGTGCAATACATCATCTCCCTTGGAAGTCAGGCGCAGAAGGCTTTCCTGGGTATGTAAGATAGTATATAAATAATGCATGTGTAAGAGTCCATTCTGCCAAACAGAATAGCTTTTGGAAGCCTGCTGATTCTTACTTTAAAAGTTTGTTGCTAAGCAGTGTTGCTAATATTATGGAAAGATGGCTTTCCGCGTCACTTTCCAGCTCAGCCCCCAAAACTCCAGCATTAGAAGTGGTTTCAGTGCTAGCAATGGATAGAGCAGTTTGATAATCAGTGGGGTGGGAAACCTGGATGTGAAGGGGGTAGTTGGGTCTTGCCTCATGGGATCATGAGATCCTGCTTCACCACAGTGCTTTCTGGGCAGCCTGTATGGAAAACTCACCTCTTCCATGTTGGTCAAAAATTTCACACAGAATTCTTTTGAATGTTTTTTCTGGAGGCAACATTACAGTAATGCCATTCAGATTTATGAATTTAGTATTCCTTCAAAGAATCAGAAATGGTGGAAATATCTTCAGGAACCCAAGAAATAAATGAAGAACGAACTCCTTTCTCCTTTCCCCCAACCTCCTCTCTAATCTCTAGCAGGAAGTCAGCTAAATTCTGTAACATCAGACACTGCTGTTGCTGGGTGCCAAGAAAAGTGCAGCCCAAGAGCTGGAGTGAGAGCTCCTGAGTGAGATCTGTGGCTTTTTTTCTTGGGCATGGCTTCCTCACCCTGATGTTCGGAAATGCCACACAAGTCACCAAGACTCCATTTCCAAATTCTGATCCAGTTTCTCTGTGAGCCTCCCTCTACTCCTTGATCTGTGTGAATTCAAAGAAGTATGAGTTGCATTTCCTATAGCTTCTCTTGGAGTCCAGGAGCCCAGCCTGAGCATGGCCTGGCCCTGGTCCTCTTTGGGGGTTGTTGGTGGGCTCTGAGTGTGAAGGGAGTAGGGTCTAGGAGACGTCATGTGTTGTCAAAGATGCTCTTCTCTCCCCCAAAGTAGAAACTGATTCCCAATCTCAAATGATTTTATTTTTGGAGGGGGTGGATATTTTTTTCTTGGACCATATCCAGCAATGCTCAGGGATCACTCCTGGCTCTGCATTCACGAATTACTCCTGGTGGTATTTGGGGGACCATATGGGTTTTTGAGACTTGAACCAAAGTTGGCCGTCTGCAAAGCAAGCACCCTGCCCACTGTACTATGTCTCCAGCCCTCCAGTGACCTTTACATTTTATTTGTATTTATTTATTTTGTTTTTGGGTCACACCCAGCTCAGGGGTTACTCTTGGCTCTATGCTCAGAAATAGCTCCTGGCAGGCTCAGGGAACCCTATGGGATGCCGGGATTCGAACCACCGTCCTGCTTGCAAGACAAATGCTCTACCTCCATGCTACCTCTCCAGCCCCTATTTTTATTATTTTAAAAAATTATTTAGGTCTTAGGTCATAACCAGCAGAGCTCAGAACTTCTAGCTCTGTACTCAGGGGTCACTCTGGATGGGGGTTGAGGTACTCTCTGGGGTGCCTGGGATTGAATTCAGGCCATCTGCGTGTAAGGCCAGTGCTCTACAACTGTACTATCTCTCCAGACCTCTCAAACGACCTTAAAGTGTTGGTTCTTTCCTTGCAGCTTTTCTTCCATTCTTTCCTTCCCACCTTTTCTCTCTTTTTTTCTTATATGGTGGTAACCCAGAGGTGCAACTAGAATATAGTCCAGAAGGGGGCGTTGATGTACCTTGCTCGTGCCTCACCAGCACAGGTGTGAGTTCTCTGAATGATTGATTTCTCCCAGGAGGTGTGTGTCCCCAAAGGGATGAAAGAATGGAGGTGCTGTCCTACCTTGAGCAGCTTTAATGTTGTCTGTTGTAATGCTGGAATCTCTGCTAGGATTGTGTGAGATCGACAGGATGGCTAGCCATAGTGACCCTTTCCCGAGGCAGATCTGGTTTTCATCAAAGAAAAATAGCTCCAGAGCTTCTCTGGCCTCACACCTACTGCCTATCCTAGCCAGGAAGGGTTGCAATGTTTTTGCCAAGAAGGGAGGCTTGGATCAGGCTTGCTCTGGGTGCCCTGGGAGAGCCGGTGCTGGCAGCAGGCTAAATCCTGATTTCACACGGATGTGTCTCTTGGAATGGGTTCTGGGCATGGAAGGCCCTTTTCTTCAGGATCAAGCATGCGTGCCTGTCTGTCTCACCCCATTGGTCCCTTAGGAATGGGTTGTGCAGCTGCCTGCTCTCTGCTCATGATTAACTTCCTTGTCCCCCCCCCCCCCAATCCCCAGGCCCTTTCAGCTTTGGGGTTTTCAGCCAATGGAGGCAGAGACCCAGGATAGAATCTGCCTGGTACTTTGTTCTCTGGGATGGTGGGCTTTGTAGGTTATGTGAGTGAGGAGGATCGCTGGCGGGCTGGGCTGGGCTGGGAGAAGGCATCTCCTCTGATGGGACTATGGCCCCTTGTGCCTCATCTCTCCCTTCGACAATCTCTGATGTGAAATTTGTTTCTTTTCAATTCCCATAAAACCTGGTGACTTATTGTTTGGGGCTGGGTGAATGTAGTTGACATGGAACATGGGTCCTCTTTTCTCTCTTCATGAAGGTGCTCTGGCTCAGCACCTTTGTCAGGCAATAGCATTGAACTTGCTTCAAATAAATTTGTACTTATTATTTTCATGAACTGAATGACAAGTGATAATGGCCTCTCATTTGGGGGCAATAGTGATATTTTCTCTTAAAAGTAATTAAAATTTGAGGTGATTAAATTAAAGCAAGAATAATAAGTGACTAACCAAATGGTTAAGACACTCAAGCAAAGAAAAAAAAGTGATGAAGGCGGCATGAGGATGGTGCAATTTTGAGAAATAGTGTCTGGGTGGCAGAGCACAATCTGGAAGTGGGAGTTTGTGTGGTAGTTTTCTATGTGTTAGACCTGTCTGAGCAGTGATGGTCTTTGGCTTCTGGTACTTGAGTCTCTCACAAAACTGGGCACACATTCAGGGTTTAATTATCATCAGGGGAACAGGTAGAGATTCTACTTAGTTCACTGATCATGCTTGACTGTAGGTGTGGGCAGATGAACGAGCTCTCCCATTCTCAGGAAACTTCTCAAGACCCCCAGAATTCAGATCAGTTTATGGTCCTTTAGTGACAGCTATGTGTTTTTAGACACACTGGGACTGAACATGACAAGAGAGCCTGGAATGCCTGAACAAGAATGAATAAAGTTACCATCTTGGTGGAAAGCTTCTTCCCCTTCATCCTGGTACCCTGTCGGTCACTTTGCTTTTGAGTCCTTGGTCTCTCTAGACAGCTACACTCATTTACTTCATCAGACCTTATGCTGAGTTAGTTGTCACGTTCTCCAGCTTCTGGATAAAATAAGCTTCCTGGGGGTTTCAACTTTGTCTGGTACCTCAGTACCCCATGCCTAATAGGAAGTAGCCTTTCAGCTGAATTATGGATTGCCCGAGGCTGGAAAAGTCCAGGGCTGGTTTGAGGGGCTCTGCCCAGCTCCTGTCCCAAGACACTCATTTCCCTGTTCTTTTCCCCGACTAAATTCTTAGGTCACGATTTGCGTAGTCCTTTGCACCTGACAGATTTGCACCCCAGAAGTGGGCCAGGGACACTTTCTGGCTATAAATATATGACCGTGGCCGTCTGTGATCTCCCACTGCAGGCTAGGGCGCCCAGGCCCATTTTAATGTTATGAACCTTCATAAATAAAACAAGCACATTTTGGCAGTGCGGTGTTCTCCCCCTTAGCCCCCAACTCCAAGGGCAGCAGGAGGCCCCGCTGTCTGAGAGGCAGAGCCCTTCTTTTGCAGCCCCTGACCTGTCTGTCCCCTCTCCAGCAAGGATTTTCTCATCTTCCCTGCCAGGATTTTCTGTTGGCTGGAACTCTAGACAAACAGGGCAAATTGCCTCAGGGACCTCTTCAGCCCCAACAGGGCTGTTTCCAAAGATGGACTAATTGGCTTGTTTTAATTCCCTTTCAGTTCCTTCCCGGGGGGATGGAAGGAGAAGCCCAGCCTGGCCAGTGGTGATTGGGGCGAGGATTTCTGGTGCTCGGATGTCTTTAGGGCTTTGGCGCGCCCACCCCTTGCCCACGGCAGGGTCCCAGTCGGGACCCTTTGCACCCCCGAGATGGTGCAACCCTGTCTTTCCGTTCTGCAAAGATGAAGCCTGCACGTGTTGTGCTGAAAGGAAGCCCAGAAGCCAGAGGTGGGGGTGGTGGGTGTGGGTCGGGGAGCCTGGTGGGGAGGTAAGACTCGCGACTCCCTGGTAACTCGGGACGCGAAGCGGGCGCGGAGCCGCGGGGAAGCGAACGATCTGTCCCCCGAACGGTGTCAAACTCGGGGGTCCTGGAAAGCAGGGGAGACCGGGGGGCGGCAAGAGAGCAGCGCCCGCCGCGCGCGCCTCGGAGTCCTTTTGGGGAGCTGGGGCCGGGCGCCCGGGCGGCCCCTCGCAGGAGCCCGCTTGGCTCTCGGGTTCGAAGACAGTGGCCGCACCGGGGAGCTGTCCCGGCGGGCCGGGGCAGCGGGCGCGAGTTCGGGGCGGACGGCACGGGGGACCCCCGGGCGGGCCTCCCGGGCGGCCGGGCCGCGCGCGGAGGCGGAGGCGGGTCCGGGGCGGGGTCTGGGCGCGGGCGGGCCCCGGAGCCGCCCGTCCTGGCCGCGCCCCCGGCGAGCCGAGCCGAGCCGAGCCGAGCCTCGGCCATGCCCGCGCTGGGGGAGCGGGCGCCGGGCGGCCGGCGGGCCGCGGGGAGCCGCTGAAGGTCGCGCGGCGGGAGGGAGCGCCCAGCCAGCCAGCAGCCAGCCTGTCACCTGACCGGCCCGGGGCGCACCTAGGCGGGGCGGGCCCATGCGAGCGGGCGGCCGGGGCCGAGGGCCGGGGCCAGGGCTTGGGCTTGGGCGGCACGGAGCGCGCGGAGCCGGCCGGCGCGGGGCGCGCGGCGGGCGAGGGGTGCGGCCGGGCAGCGCCGGCGGCCTCGCGATGTCCCAGCCGGCGGGGAGGATGCATTGCCGGAAAGCGGGGATCCGCGCCGCCGTGGTGCTCATCGGACTCCTGCACAAATCCCGAAAGCAGAATAAGGAGAAAAGGTAACCGCGTTAGCCCGCCGCGTCGCCGCCGCCGTCCCAATGCCCCGCGCCCCCGGCGGTCCCTGCTGGCCCGGACGCGGACTCGCCCGCAGGACGCTCGCTCGGTCCGCGGGACACGGACGGACGGACGGACGCCCGACTCCGGCGCCGCCGTCGGGGGAGAGAATCAGTGGCTGCGCCCCCAGACCGTCTCTCCGGAGAGAGAAGCCCAGGCTGGGCAGCGGCAGGAAGGGCCGGCGGGCTTTGTCCCCCAGCTGGGCGATCTGGAGGTCTCAGCTCCCGCTCGCTTTTGGCCGATCCCCGTACCGACCCGGACCAAGTCCCTGGCCCAGCCGAGCGACCCGGCGCGCCCCGAACGCGTTTGGGTCTCGGCACCAGGTCTGGTGGCTTTGCGCAAGGTGCTGGCTGGCCCAACAGGGCAACTTTGGAAGTTGCTGCTTCACCGGCCTCACACCTGGCGACACCTGGTCTCTCTCTCTCGCTGTGGGTTTTTCTGTCTTTTCCCTTCCCCCCCGACTTTATTCTTTCTGCCTTTTGCCTCTGGGTGTTGGAAATCCTTTCTCTGCGATGTTAGAGCCACTCTGCCCGGCTTGTAGAAGGGAGCGGTGAGTGGGGTTGTATGACAAAGGAAGGTGCATGGACAGCTGACTGGGCGCTCCGTCCTAGAGGCAGGCACGATGTCCAGCGGACATCTGCGAGCTGCCCACACAGCTAGCGCTGGCAGCTTCGCTCCTCTGTTCAGGGTAGAAAAACCCAAAGCTTCCTTGCAACCGGGGGTCATTGGAACTGGATCGTCCATAGAGATGTCGCAGGGATTTGGGATCACCTCTAGTGGCTGCAGGCTCCAGAGGACTCCAGAATGCTCATGCCATACACTACGTTAGACAAGGGCTGAGATGAGGGCAGCAGAGCTGAGACACTGGAGTAGTGAGGGAGAAGGCTCTGGGTGTCCTCGGAGCTGGGTACAACGGTGGAGGTAGTGGGCCACCAGTGCAGCACTTAAGAAGTGGCATGGATTGCCCCTATGGCTCTGTTTTTCTCCCATCTTTCCTGCCTGCCTCCTTCCCATTATATAGTCTAATTCAATGTTTCCCAGAACGTGGGACACATCTCCAGTAAAATGATTTAAGGTGGTGAAGTATGCAGTAACATTGAGTCACTTAGTAAGAAAGTTCTTCCCTTTTCAGTTCTTTATGAATGCTTGTGATTTCTGCTGAGGAAAGTTTGAGGTAGGTGCTAGTTTGGCTTTTTTTTTTTTTTTAACATCTTTTAAACACTTGCAGATCTCCCCTTTAAAACAAGGAGAGAACAGACCTTTGGCTCAGGGAACACTATTTGTCTACAACTAGGATTGTTTCGTATTATTTATTTTTAGAATTCTCCCCTAGTGGGGTCCAGTGGGGCTGATTTTCCTCTTGGTGGCAGTGAAAGAAGGCATCACTCTCAATGAAAATGTATAAAGTCACAAGAATGAGACTGTTTAATAGATATAGCTGTCATAATGGCACAATGGTATAAAACGTGGCAGAAATTAGTAGCTGAGCTAGAATGCCTGATGCCAGGGACACACAATAGTAGAAAAACCTGCCCACAGCTGAGGTCTGGACCTATTTTCCACCAGACTTTGATTCCCTTCCTTGCCTGCCCTTCAATAATTTTTGTTTGTTTGTTTTTGTTTTTGGGCCACACTGACAGTGTTCATGGATTGCTCCTGGTTTTGTACTCAGGTGGGATTCTGGGGCCAAATGGGTTGCCAGAGATGGAACCTGAATCAGCTGCAAGCTCCGACTTCTGCCCTTCAGTATTTTATCTGTGAAGGGAGAGTGGTCTGGGGTGTGGAGAGGTCATTCTGGGCCCATTTTGAGGGACAAGAGGTTGTGCAGCATAGAAAGACAAATGCACTAGATCAGCACAGGGGATAAAAGCTCTAGTCCTTTTGACTTGGGATCATCTCCTGGGCCTCTTTCTGTATTCACCCAAGGGTTTGTGAGTGATCCGTGAGATTATATAGGTGAAGCATCAGGAAAGCAGGAAGTCCTACTATGTGATACTCAAGGGGTTTATTCAGATTTTCTTCCCTTCTCTTCCTTCTGGACTTGTGTCCCCAGAAACCAGGACTAGATACCTGAGGGTGAGGGTCCCGTTAATAGTCAAACCATGCTGTGTGTTGGCCAAGGAGGCATCTTGGTAGGGATCGCCCCAGCAGAGGAGGCCCATGCAGATATTGACTACTCTCTGGTCGGTCAATCTTCATCCTGTTCTGTGATTTTCTTGCCATCCTGCTGGCTCTGGTCAGGAGCTTCATCTGCCCACGCAGAGAGGAATTAGTTTCGTATTGGGTACTAAGGACTTTAGCTTCCCATGCTGTCATTTGGAGTTTCTTTAAGTGTCTGAAATCAATTCAGTGCATGTTATTGACCCTAAGTTCTGTGGGTACTGGCCATGGGGGGCCAGGAACAGGCAGCAGCTGGCAAGGTCTCCTCAGCAATCCCCTAATTCCATGCTGGGTGTTAAATTTTCTGAGTTCCTCCTTTCTCTTCCTGCTCACCACAGGGTCAAGTCAGATTCTGGCCCCCTCTCCACCCTCTCCAGAAGGCTTAATCCATCCATTGATCTTTCAGGCACCTCTAATTGACAGGCCTGTGTAGATAACACTTCTGGCTGTTAAGAACCGAAATGGTCCTGTGTGGCTTGCAGTGATGGCCCAGCGGTCCTTGTCAGCTTCCTGCTCCCCAGGCCACTTGGAAATGTTGCACAGTGGGGTCAGGTGGGTGTGCTAAGGAAGGTGATAATGACTGGGAGGGTTCAGAATCAGGAGACTCTCAGGCACTCATGGTGAGTCTTGAGAACTGTACTGCAAGCTCCAGCACCAGTCATTTTGCCTCCAAGAGCAGTGGGTGTGGTACTCATCCTCAACCTGGCAACTTTCTGTGGGAAATGGGGCAACATGGAGGTACTGTTTCTCCCTCCTCCCGCCTTTCTCTTCTGGACTTTGAGTCAAAGACCTTATTGTGCTCAGCACTCACTCATGGCAGAGCTCTGGTGAATGGTGTTGGGGTCAAACCCAGGTCAGCTGCATGCAAGGCAGACTTAACCCCTGGACTAGCTCTCTGATCTCATGGTTAAGTTACAGGTTGTTTTTGTGCCACACCCAGTGGTACTCAAGGTTTACTCCTGGATCAGTTTTAAGGAATCAATCACTCTGGCTGTTGCTCTAGGGATCATATACAGTGCTTGTATCAGGATAGGGTCGGCCTCATGCCAAACTGACTGTACTTTCTTTCTGGTCTGGTGCTGAATTTTTCTGACTGTCTCCCAGGGATCCCATCCCCAGGGTGTGTGGGCAGGTTCAATACAACTGTGGTTTTAGTAGGCTGGTGGAGTTGGCCTTGGTGGCAATGGTATAGAAATAAGGACCTTGATTATCAAAGGCCACTTTCTTCTAGATGTGACAGGTTAGCCTGGGTAAGACCCTAGGAATGACTGCAGGGTCTGGGGAGAGAGGTCTGGGGACATTGTCCTCAGAGTGGGGAGCAAGCCTTTCTTGCTGGAAGGACCCAGCAGAGGGGCAGAGTCCAAATATGTAGGTGCTTAAAGTCTTAGAGGAGGTCAGTGTTTGTTGGGTTGTGACATTCTGAATCAGATAGAAGAAAAACATAAAGAAAGAGGAAATCTTAGGCGGGAGTAATAGTACAGTGCATAGGGCCTCTACCTTTCATGCAGCCTGCCTGATTTCTTTTTATTTATTTATTTATTTTTTTGGTTTTTGGTTTTTGGGTCACACCTGGCGGCTCACAGGGGCCACTCTTGGCTCTACTCTCAGAAATCGCTCCTGGCAGGCTCGGAGGACCATATGGGATGCCGGGATTCGAACCACTGTCCTTCTGCATGCAAGGCAAACACACTACCTCCATGCTATCTCTCCGGCCCCAGCCTGCCTGGTTTCAATCCCTGGTATCCCATATGGTCCCCTGAGCCCATCAGGAGTAATTTCCTAGTGCCAATCTAGGAGTAATTTCTGAGTATCACTGGTGTGGACCTAAAACAGACAAACAAACAAAAAGAAGAAATCACTTCTCACTTAGGGTAGCTATTTTGTGTGAAACCACCATGGGATTTATGAGGAAGAAAATAGGAATTTACTCATTCAGCGAATCATTCATGACAGGCTCTGGAGAGCAAAACAGTGAGTCTAATGGGTCTTATCCTTCCTTTGTGGGGGTATAATGTCTTGTGGGTTACTTCTGTGGAGATTATTAGAAAAAGTCCATCCTTGGCTTAGAAAAATACATCTTCATTACAGACAGTTTCCACAATGCTCATGAGTGAGAGAATGGGATAATGTTTGCAGTGTCGACTCTTATCATCTCCTGGCCAGTCTGATTTCCTTTACTTCCCAACCCACTGCCCTGTGAAAGTTTCTTTTTGTTGTTGTGTGGTTTTGGGGCCACACCTGGTGATGCTCAGGCGTAACTCCTTGCTCTGCACTCAGGAATTCCTCCTGGGGGACAATATTGGATGTTGAGTATTGAACCCAAATTGGCCTCATGTAAGCCCTACCTGCTGCACTATCTCTCTGGCCACTAAGTCTCTATCTTAAAGATGAGAATTCTTTCAGAAAGTGACATTACTATTCTTATACCCCCTAAATGATAATTTCATTTGAATTATAATATTTGGTCACAGAGTTACAATAGTGTTTAAGTTGATGTCACTGATGTACAGAGGAAGTTACCACACATTTCTCACCCCAACAAAGAACCCAAGCTCCTCCATGCTGTCCTTTCTATCACCTCTAATCAGCCTCTTCACTTCCCCTCACCCCTCCTCCCACTGCTTGGTAACTGAGTTTTGTAATCCAGGGCCAAGATTTTGTCTTTGTGTGATCCTGTTTGTTCCTTTATTTTGACTCTATACTACAGATAAATGAGATCATTCAGTATTTGTCCTTCGCCCTCTGACTTATGTCACTGAACATAATTCTACTTCCATCCACAATGCAGTAAGCTGCATGACTTCATCTTTTCTTATAGTTGCATAATATTTCAGTGTGTGGGGCCGGAGAAATAGCATGGAGGTAGGGCATTTGCCTTGCATGCAGAAGGGACCATGGTTCGAATCCCGGCATCCCATATGGTCCCTCAAGCCCGCCAGGAGCGATTTCTGAGTGTAGAGCTGGGAGTAACCCCTGAGTGCTGCTGGGTGTATATTTGCCACAATTTCTTTTTCTGTTCACCTAGTCACTGAAGTTTTTTCTATATTTTGGTTAGCATACTTAGTGCTGCAGGTATATTGTTTATGCATTTTTGAGGTAAGATATATCTCTTAATCAAGTAATACATATATAAAAAGAATATATGCATCAAATAATACAGATTTATAAAATAATACATTACGTATTAAAAACATATATTTGTTTTGGTTAAGATAAATCTGTTGGTTTAATACTTATGTATCAGGGATAGGTGCTGCTTGAGACTGCAGTGCTGGGAATTGAATTTGAGGCTTTACACATGCACACAGGCTCCAGCTCCCTAATCTATCTAACTGCCCAATTTTATTTTATTTATTTTGGTGTTTGGGCTACACCTGGCACTGCTCAGGGATTACTTTTTTATTTATTTATTTATTTATTTATTTATTTATTTATTTATTTATTTATTTTGGTTTTGGGGCCACACCTGGCGCTGCTCAAGGATGACTCTGCACTCAGAAGGTGCTCCTGGCAGGCTTGGGGGACCATCTGGGATGCCCAGGATCAAACTCGGGTGTGTCCTAGGTCAAACACGTGCAAGGCAAATGCCCTACTGCTATGCTATCAATTCAGCCCCCGTGGATTACTCTTTTTTGGTTTGTTTGCTTGCTTTTGGGCCACACCTGGTGGCGCTCAGGGGTTACTCCTGGTTCTGTGCTCAGAAATCACTCCTGGCAGGCTTGGGGGACCATATGGGATGTTGGGGGACCGAACCCAGGTCTGTCTGGGTCGGCCATGTGCAAGGCAAATGCCCTACCGCTATACTATCACTCCAGCCCTGGATTACTTTTGGCTTTGTGCTCAGAAATTACTCTTGGCAGACTTGGCGAACTATCTGGTATGCCGGAGATTGAATCTGTGTCAGCCACATGCAAAGCTGACCTACCCCTGTGTTACTAGTCTGGCCCCCAGAGCCGCCTAGTTTTAATCTCACAGGAATCAGAGTAAATAGACTCCAAGACTGAAGGGACAGAGTTTGAGGATGTAAAGGAGATCAAATCCTTTTGAGCCACTCTTTAAATCTTCTGTCATCTAGTTCTCCTTATCTAGCCCCCTACTGGTGGCCAGAAAAGAATTGTAAGGATCAAATAAGATCATTTAGGTCTGCTGCAGAGAAAAGTTCCTGGGCATTACGTTCTACTCAGTCAGGTCCAAAGTCAGCAGCTGGATCTGCATTCCTGCTGCTTCTCTGTCCTCTTTCCCTTACTGTCATCTCTCTGCTTCTGTGAAGTCCTTTCTGTTTCTGGAACAAGACCACCTTGTTCCTGCCCCAGGTCCTTTACATGTACTTGCCTCATTGAGCCCTAACTGAAAGATCACCCTCCTTCTAAAGGGCTCTCCTTCTCCAATCTCAGCTGTTGTTTACTGTCATTCCATTGGCATCCCCTCCACTCTCCCTATATCATTAACTGGTATTATGTTGCTTAAGTGATTAATTTATTGACTGTTGCCTCATCTCAACTGTGATCTGTCTGAGAAGAAACTTTGCTTTTATTCACCACTGGGGGCCATTACCTAGAATAGGAGTTCTCAGGGGTCCTTACTGAGTGGTGAAGGAGTGGTCATTCACTGGACTCTCTGAATTCCGAGGTCAACTGCATCCCTTGTCTGTAACCCTGAGATCTGCTTAATACTGTAGTGTCATCCATTGCAGCTAGGCACTGTCCTTTTACTGTCTGAGATTAGGGAATTTCCTTTGCTCCTATTCTTCCTTTCTAGAAAGTTTTAGAAAAATATAGCCAGTCACTTGCAGGTCTTGAGTTCCATTGGTAACCTTCTCTCTCCTCTTCTGACACCCAACCCACAGATGTGAGAGTTCAAGCGTAGTCTTGTCTCCCAGGGAGCTGTGATGGAGGTCAGGGTTCTTTGATGCAAGGACCTGGAGCTGGTATCTAATGGGCCTTCATGCTAGAGAGGCCAGTGGGCGTCTAAGTTAGTGAACAGTCTCCATTAGCAAATATGTATTTTTTTTAAATGTCGCTTTCTCTCTTTGGAGCCCTAATGGGGCACAGATGGCCAGTTACCAGGATGTTGCCAAATAGAGGACTTGCCAGGCCTGCTTGGTTCCGTCAACGAAAATCACATCTGTGCAAATGGGGCTGCTGGAAAAAACTCTGCAAGTTTCTCTCATTTTCAGCAGACAAAGTTTCCTAGTCCCCCTCACCTGGCCTGCACACTTGTTCTGCCTCTTGGATCCCTAAAAAAATAAATGGGGGAAAGCAGGATGATTTTAGATGGACAAGTGTTTTTTTTTTTTTTTTTTTTTAAATTTTTATTTTAGTAGCTACTTAAAAACAAAAAGATTTCTGGCAAGTGAGACTGGTTTTCCATGTATGCTTCTTACATAATACCCCCCCCCCCCCCAATTCCTTCTCTTTTCCTCAGTTGTCTTGTTATTTCAATGACTGGGGAGGTCTTACATATTTGTGGTGCCCTGGATATCACTGTTCTATCAGAGTGTCAGAGGGCTCAGACAGTGGGAACTGACGGACCTCATCAGAGTATGTGGGCAGAATCAGGTACCTACTTACTGCTTCATGCCTGTCAGATAGCATCTTTAGTAAAGACCCCCTCCCCCGCACACACTATTCTGTTATTCTTGTGCTGTAACTGGCAGTGCACAGGGGCTTCTCCCTGCTCAGACCACAGAGCCACTCCCCATGGGCTTGGGACCTATATAACTACAGGAATCAAGCCTGTACCTCCTACATACAAAGCATAAGCTTCATCCTGTTGAGCCGTTTCCCTAGTCTTCCTCATAACATTTTTGTTTTGTTTTTGGGCCACATATAGAGGCACTTGGGGTTACTCCTGGTTCTGCTATCAGGAATTACTCCTGGCAAGCTTGGGGACCAGGTGGGATGCAGTTTGAACCTGGGTCAGTCACGTGCAAGGCAAATGCCCTACCCACTGTATATTGCTCTGGCCACCTTCTCATAACATTTTTAGAAAGTAAATTTGAGGGGCTGGAGAGATAGTACAGCAGGTAAGGCATTTGTCTTGCATGTGGCTGACTGGGGTTTGGTCCCTGGTATCCCATATGATTCCCTGAGTACAAAGCCATGAGCATTCCCTGAACACAGCTGGTATAGCCCCAAAACAAAATAAATAAGTAAAAAGTAAATTTTAATGAAATATCATGAGTCACTTAATATTTTTAAAACTTTATTTATCTATTGATTGATTGATTGTTGAGCCACACCCAGTGGGGCCCAGGTGCTACTCCTGGCTCTGCACTCAGAACTCGCCTCTGGTGAGTCTGGGGAACCATATGGGTACCAGGAATCAAACCGGGTCTCTCTTGGGTGGGCCAAATCAAGGCAAATGCCCTAACACTGTACTATCTTTCCGGCCCCTCATGAATCAAATTAAAGGTAAGAGTGGCACCAAGAAATAGGTCTAAGGAGTACAGTGAGGCTCTGAATTGTATCCCTAGTATTGCTTGGCCTGCAGGAGTACCAGCAGGAGTATAGCCCTGGTGCTCCTACACTGTAGTGACTGAGCACTGGCTGTAGGATGCACTGGAAGGTGGACTGTGACTTGGAGTGTCTTCTGAGCCTCAGAGCTCCACTGGGAGGCCCCCAAAGAGTGGGGAGAAAAGTAATAGGTGACACATAGAATTGGGAAAAATTGGGTGCACTTAGAAAGTACAGTTCGGATAGTGAGATTCAGGAAGTGCAGTTAGGAGAGGAACCCTTTTCTCATGCATTAAAATGAACCCTGTAGGGCAGGGCCGTTGACTCAATAGTACAAATGTGAGGCTCCAGGTTTGGTTCACTGCACTATCCAGGGAGACCCCATGGCATCTTTGTTCCCAGATTGTTGAGAGTTGAGAGGTTGTAACAAACCACATGCTGAAATTTCCTGTTTGCAAGGTTTCACCCTGCAGACTTGAAGTTTCATCATTCAGGCCTGCCAGTGCGGCTGCCCTGGCCCACTAGTGGGGGACTCGACCATCCCAGAAGTGTGGGGAGCAGGGCATGCAGTTCTGGGGTCTAACTGGAGAATCTAACATGCATGCCAGGAGTGTGCTTATAATTCTTTGAGCTGTTTCCTCAGCCCCACCATTGGCCTGACTCCCTCCAGTTATCTTTATTTTCTAGCCAAGGGACAAAGGCTCAGAGGTAGAGAATTTTGCTGTGGCAGAAGCAGGGGTGAGGAACAAGGATTCTAACCCTGGTCAGTAGCAGTGTAGACTCTGCACTATTAGGTGACTTTTGTCATAGGAGAGGGACTGAGGCAGTACCTGGGTGAATAACAGGCTGCTTTGCCTTGGGTGTGAAACGTGCTACCATGTGACACGGACAGTGAGTGCCCGGATCTTTCAGGCTCTGTCTCAGTGCATCTCCACATACCACCCTGGATAGATATCACCCCTGTGAAGACAGAACTTGCCAATGCTAGCTCAGAACTTGCAGGCTTCCTCGGGCCTGTCCACTGTCCACTCATCATCACTGTGGATCAGGCCCATCTCCATGGGCTAGATCTGGGGATGGCTTTGCCCCCCTGTGAGGAAGGAAAGCATGTCTGGGATTTTTGTGAGTTAAGATTTCTGCATGGGTGGGCTGGAGTAGTAGTACAGCAGGTAGAATGTTTGCCTTGCACTTGACAGGGGTTTGATCCCTGGCATCTCATGTGATCCTCCAAGCACTGCCAGGAGTGATCCTTGAACTTAGAGCCAGGCGTAACCCCTGAGCATTGTTGGATGTGGTCCCCGAACAAAAGCAAACAAAAATATTTCTGCATGGGGGCCAGAGCAGAAGTATAGCAGGTATGGAGCTTGCCTAGCACCTGGCATCCAGTATGGAAACCCGAGCACTGTCAGGAGTAATTCCTGAATGCAGAGTCAAGATTACCACTGAGCATTGCCAGGTGTGGTCCCCAAACCACACTATATCTATGCTGATTTTTGGGTTGAGGATAGGGATGGGGAATGAGTTTATTATCTCCCTTGTTTCTCCCTAGACAGCTTGGTGGGAACCTGACGCTGATACTGTGTGTTACCCTTGAAGCAGGGGTCGCTTTAAACTGAGCTTATGAGCATGGCTCTTTGGGAAGTCAGAAAGACTGGCCAACTACTTCCCAGAGCCCTCTAGGGAAGTACTGACCATGGTGTAACCTCACAGTGAGTCCTCTTCCCTTGCTCTTTCTCTCCCCTTTTTGCTGTTTGTTTGTTTTTGTTTCTAAATCATTTAGTTTCCCAGGTAGTGCTCTGGACACCTGGGGCTGCTGCTGCAATTCTTGGCCACCTGGGTTAGGTGGCCACTGCTGGGGGCTCCCAGGGCAACCCTGGCAGTACTCAGGGTGCTTTGGGCTGCCAAGAATTGATCTGGGATCTCTGTGCATTCAAAGGTTTGCACCCTAACCTCTGAGCTCTCTGTCCCCCTGTTTTTTTATTTTATTATTTTGATTTTTGGCCATTCCTGGCAGTTCTCAGAGGTTACTCCTGGCTCTGCAATTACCATAACTAGTGGTGCCCAGGGGACTATATGGGGTGCCAGTGATCAAATCTAGGCCAGCTGTGTGCAAGGCAAATGCTGCATGATTATTCCAACTTCCTGTTTTTGTTTTCTCTCTTTTTACAATTTATTTTTAAATTTTTTAAATCGCTTTTCTCAACATGCTTAAGTGAGTGCCTCATGGTGCAGTCAGGCACATGGCAATATCTGACTTCTTAAGAACTCACTCCCCTGGGTAAAGTAGCTCCTGACAGCCCTGTGCAGTTTCAGGTTTCACCTGGTTTTTAAGACAGAATCCAAATAAAAGTGGAGGCAGTAACCCCCTTACTCATTTTGCTGTCGTTGTCATTTCCCTCAGTATTTCACTGGCTGCCGAGAGGTGTTCTGGAGTCAGGGGTGATCAGTGAGCTTTGTGAGGCAGAAGGCAGAAACCTCAGGTTTTCCCAAGGCTTCTTCTTTGTGTCAGACATTGGGCTGGGTGTGGGGCCACCTCAGAGAAGAAAACCAAATGGCCCCTGTGGGCTCAGTCAGCCCCAGGGACTTAGTTCCTCTGAAGCTGATATTCAGTGGGAAGGTTCCACATTACAGATCTCTGTTTCAGTCTTGTGTAATAATCAGTAGCCCAGGCAGCCTGGACTGGGCTTGCACATCACATCACATCACATTTCCCTCACTCATGGCCAGTTCAGGTACACTGGTACCCTCTTGCTCACCGCTGCACCCACGTCTGACCACACTGGCCTCGGCCTGGTCATAAGGCTTTTGGATGTGGCTTGTGGGAAGCAGGAAGCCCAGGTGGGGGTATGGCCTGAGTGTCTGTGTAACTTATTCAATGTGGAGGCTGGTGGGGCTCTCGGGGCTTCCTTGGTTTGGAGTAGGACCAAGGCTTCCGGGCAGCCATGGCCTGTCACCCTGAAGTTGCTGCTGTACTGCAGAATGGCTTTATATACTTCTCTCTATTTATCTCCAAATTAAACCACAGGAGTGAGGAGAGGATGCATTTTCAGGAGCACAGAAGATCTGGTGTGTGTAGAAGTTACACTCTGTATGAGAAACTGGACTGCCACTTACATTGTCTTTTGCTCCCTTTTGGTTCTTGCATGGAACATTGTTGTGTCTGTTTTTCAGCAAGTAGAAGGTTGAGGTTCAATATGGTCCCTGAGCCTGCCAAGAACAATTTCTTAGCACAGAGCCAGGAGTAACCCCTGAGTGTCACCAGGTGTGACCCAAAATCCAAAAAAAAAAAAAAAAAAAAAAAGGTGCGACAGAACCACTGTCATTTAGTGTACCTATATTGTAGAGCCGAGATCCAATCCAGATCCACTGTGTCTCAGTTCTCTGTTTTCTCTCCCAGCACCAGTGACATGGAGACACTGACTCAGCTTCTAGAGGTCTCTGTGCTGGACTTTCCTCTCTGCTGAGGGGATAGTAGTTGGCCTGGTGTGCGAAATGATGCAGGCATCTGAAGAAGTTTTTTAGTACAAAGACTCATAGCTTAGTAATTGTAGGGTGCTCTTATTCTTTGATCTCATCTTAATTTTATTGTATTTTACTTTTTTGTTTAGGGAAAACCCAGTGCTACTCAAGAGCTACACCTGTTGTTTGGGCATCACTCTCGGCAGTGATCAGGGAACCATTGTGCTAGAGATTGAGCCCATGTTTCTGTCTTTTCTGTGATAATGGGGATTCTGCACTGTGCTGGTGGTGTTTGCATGGACTTGGTAGCAGTGCCCTTAGGTTGCAGAGTTCACCATTCTGGTTGGCAGCTAAACTCAATTAGCCAGAAATATTTTGGTGGCAGGCAACAATCCCCAATTCAGATTAAAAAATGTTAATTGGTTTAGGAAACTGGATCATTCACAGGTGACAGATTCAGGTATGGCTGGATTCAGGACACCTTTAGGTGTCCTGGATGCTGGTTCCCTTTCTGTGTCTCCATTATACTTTCCTTTTTTGGTTAGGGTTTACCCTCAACTAGGTTCCCACAACAGGATGAGGGCTGCTGCACACTTGCCATCTGTCACTTTAACAACACCAACAGGAAGAGCAAATCTGTTTTCCAATAATTTCAGCAGGATTCTCAGGGATGACTCACATTGGACATGGTTGGTCATGAAGGATGGATATAGTTAAGTGTGTTTAGTTAAATGTGGATTTTGTGCCCATTTCTGGTTCTAGAGATGGAGGTGTTGGACTGAGAGGATGGCCTGGGTGGGTCACCTAAGAAAACATACATGTCTTGCTATAGAAGAGTAGAGGGGAGTTTCTAGGCAGGAAAAAATAGCAGCTGACCATCCTGTTGGCCCTGGTGGCATCATTGGTGCTGGCCTGGGAGTGGTCCTTTCTGTTTACTTAGCTCCTTTTGACTGATTCTGGCTGCTTGCAGCTGCTGGCAACTCCCCCAGATGCTGGGGTGCCTCCCATTGTGTCCGCGGCTGAGATGCTGTGGGTGAAATGTTTTGTCTCCTTCCTTGACGCAGCATGTTGGAACTCCCACCTTCACCCCACACACCCCTATAAACTTTGGCAGTAAACCTGAGTCCCCATTTCCTTGAGTTCATGCTGAATACTGAGTTAGGGGTGAACGTGCTAGACCTTGTCTACAGGACCTTGTGCCTCATCTGGGTCTAAATTCTGGACTCTGATCACAGTCCTTAGTCTGTCTTGCAGATGCTCAGAGAGGCCCAGTTGCCCTTCGAGGTAGAAAGTCTAGATTCCTTGAAGTCCACTTGGTTGCACTTGGTTCATCCCCTCGATTCATCCCCTGTTCTGCCAGCACAGGGAGTGAATATGAGACCGAGCGACCCCCATACAGCAAGAAGGTGTCCACTCAGGGAAGGAGCCCCCTTAGGAAAACCCAGGGGAGACAGGTCTAGTTGTGCTCCTTAGTGGCTGTGTCTACCCTGTGGTCCTTAGTCTCTGTCTCTGAAATGCACTAGGACTAATATGTGATTTCTGTTTCAACTTTAATGGAGTTATTTGTGGCATAAATAATGGCAGTCTAAGTTAGGCCTGGAAGAATTGACAGCAGGGACCTGAACACGCTGGTTGACAGTGCAGGGCTCACAGTAGCCACGAGGGAAGCAGCCGTGCTCACAAACAGGTGGAAGGACATACATCATGCAGTCTAAGGTGGTTTACCTATGCAGAAGCCTATTCGGGTTACCCATGTGGGATTCTTTTTGGTGTGCCCTTACAAAGATCCCTCCATTTCAGTCATAAAATGGAGTGGACTTT
The DNA here is from genome assembly GCF_024139225.1 of Suncus etruscus. Classification (NCBI taxonomy): domain Eukaryota; kingdom Metazoa; phylum Chordata; class Mammalia; order Eulipotyphla; family Soricidae; genus Suncus; species Suncus etruscus. The sequence goes on along the minus strand of NC_064848.1, from coordinate 157,874,370 downwards.
TGAAACAATATGGGCAAACTCTGAAAACACACAAAGTGAAATAAACCAGACACAAACTGACAAGTCCCAGATGATTCCACTTAAGAGTGGATGTCTGGAATAGGTAAATTCATGGAGACAAGTAGTATGGAGGCTCCCAGCAGCAGTGGAGGAGGAGGAGGAAGAGTTATTGTCTTCAGGATACAGAGTTTTTCTTTGAGTTGATAAAACATTCTGGAAGTGAAGTGTGTGATGGTAGGGTAGCATTCACTTTTTTGTTTTGTGCAAGGTTGCTTAAAATTATTAAAGTATGGGGCAGGAGTGATAGCACAGCTAGGTAGGGCATATAGGGCATTTGCCTTGCACATGGTGGACCCGGGACAGACCCGGGTTTGGCCCCTGGCATCCCATATGGACCCCCGAACCTGCCAGGAGTGATTTTTGAGCACAGAACCAGGAAACACACACACACACACACACACACACACACACAAATCATAAAAAGGGCTGGAGTGAAAGCACAGTGGTAGGGCATTTGCCTTGCATGCTGTCGATCTGGGACAGACCCGGGTTCGATCTCCCAGCATTCCATATGGTCTCCAGCCTGCCAGGAGCTATTTCTGAGCACAGAGCCAGGAGTAACCCCTGAGCGCCGCTGGGTGTGACCCAACCTCTCCGGCCACCCCTCAAAATGACTAAAGTAGCAAAAGGAAAACAATCTTATTCCTAAACAAGTGACAGAGCATTTCCATGGCTGAAGAAGGGATGAGCAGAAGGGGCAGCTCCAGTCTGGCAGTGGGGTATGTTTGGGGCCACAGTATCTGAGGACTGCAGAGAGCCACAACATCTTGTGCTGAAGTTGCAGGTCTCAGGAACTGATGCTGCCTGAGCTCAGTCCCGCAGTGACAGTGATGCAGCTTCAGGGGCTGAGTCCCCTCCTCTGAACCATTTCATTTCCCTAGTGCTATTCCGGGCAGCCATGAGGACAGGATTTTGCCAAGGCATTATGTATGCTCTGCTTGGAGGTCCTCAAGATTGATGCTGGGTGGGGATTTTGGGGGCTCAGCCTGGTTTCCAGGAAGAGGTGGAGAAAAGTCTTGCTTTGTTCTGGACTTTGGGTATGGATCAGAGCTTGTGGCTGTACAGTAGAGAATGTGTTTTAGTGTCCCCAGTAGCTGCCTCAGGGTCCTGCAGGCCACCGCTGTGCCCACCTCACAGAGTGTGCTCACTCAGTGCATCCCTCTTGTTTTGATCCCGCATTGGTCCAGAACCCTCCTCTAAGCCTCGTCTGGGCTGCTGTTTGCCATTTGTATTTTTTTTTAAGAAATGTTTATTATATATATATATATATATATATATTTTTTTTTTTTTTTTTTTGGTTTTTGGGCCACACCCAGCGATGCTCAGGGGTTACTCCTGGCTGTCTGCTCAGAAATAGCTCCTGGCAGGCACAGGGGACCATATGGGACACCGGGATTCGAACCAACCACCTTTGGTCCTGGATCGGCTGCTTGCAAGGCAAACACCGCTGTGCTATCTCTCCGGGCCCTGTTTATTATATTTTTAAAAGCTATGTTCCTTGCAGAAAATTTGGGAAACACAGAGAAGTACAAACTCTAAAATAAAAATCATCTGCAATCCCCATCTGCAGATGGGGGTTTGCAGAGATAATCATTATTAACATTTATTATATTTTCTTTTGGTCTTTTTTTTTTTCCTCCAAACATGTATCCTCCCCCACAAGGCACTTACATTTGCATCTGTATGAGGACAAAAATGAGATCATCCTTTATATACAGTGTATTAGTCAGGATGCTTGGGGGCAAATGATGGAAGTACAGGTTGAAGGAGCCAAACAAAAGAGGGGACACAGGGCAGGGAAGGTGGCGCTAGAGGTAAGGTGTCTGCCTTGCAAGCGCTAGTGTAGGACGGACCCCGGTTCGATCCCCGGCATCCCAATGGTCCCCCCAAGCCAGGGGCGATTTCTGAGCGCATAGCCAGGAGTAACCCCTGAGCGTCAAACGGGTGTGGCCCAAAAACAAAACAAAACCAAAAAAAAAAAAAGAGGGGACACTATTGGCTGGCATTAACTTATCTATGGAAAGTTTGGATTTCAGGAACAGCTGGATTCAGGCCTAGGAGCAGTCTTTCTTATTTTGTATCTTAGCCTGAGTCTTTTCTTTGTATGAGGTTTAACCTGCAGACTGTCTCTCTTCACAGTGTTGGAACCGTGTTGTGTAGCTCACCAGGAATTCACATTTTATTTAATTTAAATTAATTATTAATTAATTTTTTTGTTTTTTTTTGGGTCACACCCGGCAGTGCTCAGGGGTTACTTTTCACTCTGCACTCAGAAATTGCTCCCAGCCCGGAGAGATAGCACAGCGGTATTTGCCTTGCAAGCTGCCGATCCAAGACCTAAGGTGGTTGGTTCGAATCCTGGTGTCCCATATGGTCCCCGTGCCTGCCAGGAGCTATTTCTGAGCAGACAGCTAGGAGTAAACCCTGAGCACCGCCAGGTGTGGCCCAAAAACCAAAAAAAAAAAAGAAAAAAAAAATTGGGGCCGGAGAGATAGCATGGAGGTAAGGCGTTTGCCTTTCATGCAGGAGGTCATCGGTTCAAATCCCGGCACCCCATATGGTCCCCCATGCCTGCCAGGAGCAATTTCTGCACCTGGAGCCAGGAATAACCCCTGAGCACTGCCGGGTGTGACCCACAAAAAAAAAAAAAAAAGAAAAAAGAAATTGCTCCTGGCAGGCTCGGGGGACCATATGGGATGCCAGGATTCAAATCACTGTCCTTTTGTATGCAAGGCAAATGCCTTACCTCAATGCTATCTCTCTGGCCCAGGACTTCACATTTTAACTTCTTCTTCCACAGAGGGGGAAATAAAGTTCTTTACTATCAGCTCCCTTCAGACAAATGGCAAGGAGGATTTTTTTATTGGCCAGGATCACAGTCCATCTCTAAAACAATGCCTTTTTAGGGGCTGGGGCTGGGGAATTCTGTCCCAGGGCTTCCAGTGACCCTCATGGATATTCTGAATAAAGATCCCTTTCTAAAGTAAAGATAAATCTGCAATGAATTCACACATATGTGGGATATAAAGAAACAAAGGAACAACTAAAGCACAGCAAAAAATACTTAGGGCTTTGTGAGCTGGCACGGGAGGGAGGTAAGGTGCTTGCCTTGCACGAATGTGGCTGGCCCTGATTTGAGCCCCTGCCACTGCCCATGATCCTACAGAGCAGCACCAGTAGATCACTGCTGAGCACAGAGTCAGGAAGAGCCCAGATCCCTGAGTTCTGGGTATGAGCCAAACCCCTGCCCACCCCAAATGAAGGACCCCCTTATCAGTCTAACCAAAGAGTAGCTATCTTAGACTTTGACAACAAAATGGTGATTATCAGAGGGGAAATGGAGGAGGTCATTTTGATAGGGTGAATAACACTCATGGTTGGTGATAGTGTGGCATAGGCATTTACCAGGGTGTGAAGCTGTACTCTTGAACAATACAGAGCATTGTAAACAGTGGTGCCTCAGTTTTCAGAAAGTCTCTTTTTGTGTGGGAGAGGTACAGTTCTATAAAGTAAAGGAGGGGACTTTTATGATCAGAGGAAAGGAGTAAAAGTGAGTTGGGGAGTCAAAGCCAGAGGCAAAGTGCCTTTGGCCTTGATTCTGGCAATTGGGGGTGATTCTGTCCATTTGGACTTCTGCCAGGTTAGTGGGAGTTTCAGTGGCACCTTCCTTTGGGCAGGACCTCTCCCTCTCTACACATGTATCTACGCTCTGACCTTCTCTGACCTGCTGGACCACCTTTAAGCATTTATCTTGTGTGTATACAGGGTCCTTAAACAGTGTTGCATGTGACGTCCTTGTGTTTAATGTCATTTCATTCTTACATTGATAAGGAAAAAAATTTTTGACTGAAATTTAATAAAGCAATGATATTTGAGAACCTGCTTAATATATGTCAGTTTGCTTAACATCAAGTTTCCAAGAAATTGCTGATGACATTAAAGAGTTTACTGTGGTTTACTGTGTGGGATCATATGGTACAAGGTCAGTAATAAATTATTTAAATGTCAAAACACTGGAAAGCGTCACATATTTATAAGTATAGAATTGGTTATCTGAATTTTTTTCATATTCATGCTATGTTGCTTTATTTATTTATTTATTTATTTATTTATTATTTATTTTTGCTATACTGGCAGTGCTCAGGAGTTACTTCTGGCTCTGCACTCAGGGATCACTCCTAGAGGTGTTTAGGGGACCTATGGGGTGCCAGGGATCAAATCCAGGCCAGCTGTGTGGAAGGCAAATGCTCTACTCACTGTACAATTGCTCCAGCCTCCCATATTACTTTTAAAAAGAACAAAGAGGGGGCCCGGAGAGATAGCACAGCGGCCTTTGCCTTGCAATCAGCCGATCCAGGACCTAAGGTGATTAGTTCGAATCTCGGTGTCCCATATGGTCCCCCGTGCCTGCCAGGAGCTATTTCTGTGCAGACAGCCAGGAGTAACCCCTGAGCACCGCCGGGTGTGGCCCAAAAACCAAAAAAAAAAAAAAAAAAAAAAAAAAAAAAAAAAAAAGAACAAAGAGAGCTGAAAAAAGATAGCTCAGAGCATGCTGTGTATGTAGGAGGCCCAGGTTCCATTTACCAAGATCTTTTGAGAAAAGAAAGTAAGAAACTGTATGGAACCTACCTAGTTTTTGTAAAAAGGGCAAAAAAGAAAAAGAAAAGGACTTAATCTTTATGGTAGTTTATATTTGCATAAAGAAGCAACAGAAGGAGATATAAAAACATTTTTATAGGCCAAATGAAAAGACTGAAGATGAAGTTTCTCACCATATACCTAATACTTTTTTGACTTTTGAGCTTTGTTAATGTATTACTCATTCAAAAATCAATGATTTTTCATTTTTGGTTTTATTTTGAGATGAAGAAATTGTCCTGAAATAAAACTTTGGTGGTAGTGATTGTGAATGTACAACTACTGAATCCTATGTTCTAAAACATCCAACATGGGGGTCAGGGAGATAGTTCAAGTGTAAGAACACATGGTTAGCACACAGGAGGCCTGGTACATGTTATGTAGATCCTAAACACTTCCCTTCTGGTGTGGCAGCTTCTAAGTGCCATCTACTCAATCAATGCTGTAAGACCCAGCAGTCAGGGAAGTACCATCAGGAGTGACCTTTCTAGTTTTCCGGAGCTGACAATTAACTACAAAGAGGTCATGATGGTAAATTTTGTTATTTTAAGTTTGGGCCACACCTGGGGTTGCTTAGGGCTTCCTCTAGTTCTGTGTTCAGGGGTCACCCCTGGCAGGGCTTGGGACCATATTAGTGCCAGGGATCAAACCTGGGTCAGATGTATGCAAGGCAAACACCCTTTTGTTATACTATCTCTCAGGCTGTTTTTATCACAATTAGAAGAAAAGTGAAAAAAGCAGAGACCAAAGGGGGAAAGAAGTAGAAGACTTTGGTGTTGGGTGTAATAGCTTTTGTTCATCAAAACAGTGAATAGCTAGCACTGTTGTAACTACGATTCTTTTATATTTTTATTTTTTGAGTCAGATTGGTGATGCTCAGGGGTTACTCCTGGCTCTGCACTCAGGAATTACTCCTGGTGTGTGCTTGGGGGACCATATGGGATGCTGATGATCGAACATAGGTCTGTTTTGTGCAAGGCATGTGTCCTACCACTGTATCACTGTATTATCTCTCCAGTCTCAGCCATAATGCTTAAAGTCATTCTCTCTCTCTCTCTCTCTTTCTCTCTCTCTCTCTCTTTCTCTCTCTCTCTCTCTTTCTCTCTCTCTCTTTCTCTCTCTCTCTCTCTCTCTCTCTCTCTCTCTCTCTCTCTCTCTCTCTCTCTCTCTCTCTCTCTCTCTCTCTCTCTCTCTCTCTCCCCCACTCCCACAAACAGTGGAAGAAACCCCCAAACAACAGAACACATATGGGCCCTGATACTTTGAACACCTGCCTGATAAACGTGGTCAGAGGTACTGGCAGTTCTGCTGTTTGAGCCTGGCAACTCTACTGTTTGCTGTTCCCAGTGCCACAAGTGCTGGCTGCACTACAGATAGGTGTGTGTTAGCAGTACAAAGGGGTGCAACTCCTAGATGAGCACACTATTAACAGGAAGTGTATGCATCCCAGTAGAGAAATGTGACCCCTGGTAAATGTCTGAACACTGCAACGACCCCTGGTGGACACCACAAACATCATGTGTGTGCCAACTAAAAGTGACCCCCCCCTCCCAACCACCCAGTGAACATGTATTTAGGCCCACAGCTAAGGAGCCCAAAGGTCTGTGAGCACTGCAGCTGAGTATGAGCATCATTGTTGTGTGACCCCCACCAGCACCCCAGCCATTTGCGTATGTTAAAAAAAACACATCAACAGTAAAAACAACAATGAAGGGAAATGGAGGAAATAAAATCGATCTAAGAAAAGAACAAACCATAGTTCTATTCTATTTATTTATTTTTGGTGGTGATGGGGAACATATCTGGCTGTACTCAGGGTTTGCTCCTGGCTCTGTGCTCAGGGATCTTTCCTGGTGGGACAGATGATGGGTGTAGGGGAACCTTATGCTTTGCTGGGGACTGAAACTTCTGAGGCAAATAAATATCTTCTTCTTACCTACTGTGCTATTCTCCTGCTCCACCTTCTACTCTTTGTGAATGAATCACTTTATTTCTTGGAGAATCTGTTGAGTCATTTGTGAAACTGCTTATAAAAGAACTTGTGTTCTGAAGATTGGATGAAAGGTGAGGGTTTACATTTTGCCTGGGGAGGAAATCCTACGTGTCTGAGTAGGTTAGCTATTGGGGAGACAAGTTTTATAAATTAGGCTTTTTTCCCCTCTGGCTAGCTGACACATTTGCATTTTAATGGACAGTCTTAAAGACTAACTTTCCAGGTAGCTAAGAGAGGAATGGCTGGAATTTCAGAAAAAAAAAAAAAAAACAAAAAAAAAAAAACAACCAAAAAACTCCTGTTGGGGAAAACCTGAAGTAATTTTTCCCCCCAGTGGAGTTAAAGCACCTGATGTGGCCCCAGGTAGTTGCATTAAAAGCTGAGGAATGGAAGACCTTAAAGCAAGGACAAGGGAGGACTGGGAGAGAGGGGATAGATTGCCACAGAGACAGAGCAGTTGAGAGGACACCCAGCCTGAATCTGGACCACCAGAAGAAAACTATGGAGACAGAGGGGCCATTTAGCCCATCCTGCCGCCTGCCTGGCTCTCTATCCTCCCTCATAGCTAGTTTTAGCTCCTCTACTCCACTGCAGAATTTCAAGTCTGTCCTTGCTTTGCTCTCTATTATGCCTGGGGGCTCCTCTTTCTGCCCGCAGCCCAGTCACTTGAATCTAGTCTCTTGAAACTAGTCTTACAAGTGCTTTCTTCCTTTTGCTGTGAGAACTCACCTTCTGCTCTCCTGACCCTTCCCCACCTGAGCTGCTACCATCTCCTCTGATTCCTTGTGAGGTGCTTCTGTCTTCCTTCTCATGGTCTCCCCCTCGCTTCTGCCTGACTGGCTGAGAGTCTTACCAACCGGATCTTTCTTAATTGGAATTCCTGCTTGCTACTACCTCCCTCCCTCCCCAACTCATCCCTAAATACTTTTTCTTAGACCCAGATTCTGGAAACATTCTTGACCTTCCTAGCTTTCTCACTTTCATCTCCAGCCCCTTCTTCCCTCCCTCCCTCTGTCCCTTCCTTCCCTCTCTTTCTCCCTCTTTCATTCACTTACTCTCCTCTCAGTCTCTCACTTTCACTCTCTCTCACACAGATCCTGTGTCTTGGTTCTCCCCTCATCCCCTTGTAGAGTTGAGCCAGCACTCATCATGTCCCCAGCTGTCCATTGTCTAGGAGGAGAGTTGGACCCCAGCACTTGAGGTTGGCAGTCTCCAGGATGAGTTCCTGTTTGTCTCTTGTAGGAGAGATCATTCAGCCTTCCCCAAAACCTCTGCTGTCTTATGCACATGAGAAATGAAATCATCACTCTTTGTCCCCACCATCTTTATGACACCAGGTAGAGGAGCCCTCCCAGGTGAAGTGGCCTGTGAGGATCTGTGCTGTCTGACTATGCCCATGGACTCTTCATGGAATAGTCACATCCTGGCTCTTGAAGCTAGAGGGTCAGGGAGGGAGGTTTTCCTTGTGCATTCCCACTAGAACACAGACCCAACATGTCCTTCAACCTCTTCAATTCTTTCAAGAAATAGTTACCAGAGTTCACTAGGAACCTGGAGGTCAGCAGAGGATCGAGGGGCTCTGCCCAGCTCCCTTCGGAATGGCTTCTTCCTGTCACTGTTTGATGTCGCCCTGTGAGGCAGGAGTAGATCTGGGAGGGGCCCTTTCTTCTGGGCGGCCACAGCTGTCCTTCGTTTGAGGGCAAAGCCCACAGCTCCTGGGGAGAGCTGCGCAGTGTCCTGGCAGACCCATTGGGCATTATTGATGTTGATGTATCATCTTGTCACTTAAGTGACTAGGGCAGCTGGAAATGATTCAGCAGGAAGGTCAGCCCTCCCTCACCTCCCGATTCCTTGTGGCAGGTGCTGGGTCTGTTCCCAGGGGCCTGGCATGCTCTGCTTTAATGGGCTGCATAAGGGGAACTGGACACAGATGAGACTGGTGCCCTCCTGCTACCCTTCTCCACCCCCCATCCGCTTTGCTTCATTAGCTGTCTCTGGATTCTCTTATTTCCCCCGCTCTATCAGAGAGTGTCTGATCATATTCATCATACAAAATTTTAGCTCAGAAATAGAATCATAGTTTCTCACTCCATGGGATCCATTGAAACAAGCCAGAATGTGGATTATTTGGATTTAAAAGGATATGTTTGCAGGCATATGGCAAATGAAAAATACCTTTCTCTTACAAACATTGTCTTGGGCCCTTTCCCAGGTGGCATTGCTTACAGAACTTAGGTTGGTATAAGAGGGTCCCCAAGCTCTTTATCTAACAGAGGGTATAATGGATGAGCCTGGTGCCTCCTGGATGCTGAGGCCTGGGCTGCTGCATGGAGCAGGAGCCACACAAGACACCTCTAAAGTATGACTGGGAGTCATTTAGAACATGCTCCCCTGCCTTCCCTTCCCATCTCAGCTTTGTACTGGGCATTTCGGTACGTCACTTAACTTCTCTGAGCCTCAACTTCATCTGTAACATAGGAAACTATTTCTTCACCTACTTTTGTGGGGTTGTTGAAGTGATTAAATAAAATGATGCTCATTAAAGGGTTTGCAGAGTGGTCGGTGTTACCTAAATATTAGCTGGATGCTGACCATATTTTGTAACTCTAGGGCCCATGTCCAGAGGAGTAAGGCAAAGATCAGTAACCAGGGATGACGTGAGTGCAGCCAGTGGTCAAGGGGTACAAAAAGGGAATGGTGGACTCTTAACTTGGACCCTCCTCTGTTTTGGTTTTATTTTGTTTTGTTTGGGGCTACTCCCTGTGGGATGGGGTCGGGGATTCTGTCTTGGATTCTTGAGCAGAGAGTTGGGGTGAGTCAAAGCAGTGACAGAATGGATGACATCACACTGCTCTGACTTAACTCTCTCACTCCGTGTTTCTAGGGGTGCTTCCTCTGCTTACTACTTCTGTTTTTTTTTTTTTTTTTTTTTTTTTTTAGCAACAACCACTTTGCTGTGGTCTTGGCCAGTGACAGTATGCACTCTAGGGGACAGGGAAGGGGAACAATTGGGGTAGCTTTGCTGAGTGCTTTTGTTCTTGTGGAGCTGGGCAGTGTGTTTCTGTTTTTCCTTTTTACCCTTGGTTATCAGGTTGTGTTCTAAATTGTCATACCCCTTTTCTGAATCTTCCAGCCATAGGTAAATATGTCAAAGGTGATGTCTACATTTCAGGATGGTCCTGGAGGTTCTCAGTACCTTCTTGATCATATTCATACTTGAGAAAGAAGTCAGAACTGGGAGAAGACAAGAAGCATGTCATTGGATTTCAGTAGGTTTTGTACTGGGTTCATAGATTGCATTTGAGCAAGTGCAGCATAGGGTTCTACAGATTGGATTAGAGCAGGTTTCTGGCAAGATGAGATTTCAGCTCTGGTGCCCAGAGGCCAAGTCAGCAGCATTTAGTTGTTTGAACCTCTTGCCCTAGATACTTCTCTCTGATAGTGCACCAGGGGCAGCAAGAAGGGGCAAGAATGAGATTGAGCTATGTACCTGTCTTGGTGCTGCAGAACTGTTTGTTTGTTTGTTTGTTTTTGGGCCACACCCAGCGGTGTTCAGGTGTTTCTTGCTCTGTTTTCAGAACTCAGAAGTCATTCCTGGCAGTGCTCAGGGTACCATATGGGATGCCAGTGATCAAATTTTGTTGGCATGTGCAAGACAAATGCCCTACCCACTGCTATTTCTGCAGCCCCTGAAAACTGTTTTGAGCATTTTATCAAAGGGTGAAACTTTTATGGTTGGGATGAGAGAGAAGACAAGACATATGTATGCTGAAATGTGATGGTTTGTCTTCTCTTGGACTGTAATTTAGTTTCAGCTAGTGATGAAAATTCGTAATTGAGCATGTTACCATGCCAAAGAGAATTTACATGAGTTAAGGGATAAAGATGCTAAGTCTTAGAAAGGTGGATGATGGCTTAGCTTGGAGGCAAGTTTACTCCATGAGTCTGAGAGGTGATTGCCAGTGTCAACACCTTGGTGGATATTTTCTCAGCACTGATAATTCCATGTGCAGGCCACTAGGAAATAATTTCCATCTTTGCCAGAGCTTACCAGGAACCTTGCCAAGACTGGGGACTTGGTGTGCAGCATTTCTTCCCGGTGGCACCATTTTTTGGTTCAATCCAGTAGTCAAATGTTCACATTGCCTGTATAAATATTAGTTATTGCTGAGCCAGAGACAGTGCTATAATTATGTTTCATTTATTGTATGACCATATATTTTCCCTGGAGTTAATGATTAATTCACATTTCTCCCATTAGTTTGCTGTACCTAGCTTTATTTTTCTGTTTTGGTATTTGATTTCTTCTACCATATGATTATTTTTCCCACAAAAATATGCAGCAATTAAGTATACTGTTAATTTCATTTTTCCCCTATCAATAGTTTTCACCTCAAGAACTCTCAATCTTACACTGGGCTTTGGCTCCCCACCTCCCCCCGGGCTGGCATCAGCATTGCCCAGGGTTTACTCCTGGCTCTGAGCTCAGAAATTACTCCTGGCAGCCTCAGAGCTGGGAGATGCTGGGGACTGAACCTGGATTGGCTGCATGCAAGGCAAATGCCCTACCAACTGTACTATTGCTCCAGCCTCAGCTTTGGCCTTTTTTTTTTTTTTTTTTTTTTTTTTGGTTTTTGGGTCACACCAGCAGTGCTCAGGGGTTATTCCTGGCTCTACACTCAGGAATTGCTCTTGGCAGGCTCGGGGGACCATATGGGATGCCGGGATTTGAACTGCCAACCTTCTGCATGCAAGGCAAACATTTTACCTCCATGCTATCTTTCTGGCTGCAAGCTTTGGCCTTTTTGGAGGGGTTTTAGGGGTTACAATTGACAGTGCTCAGGGGATACTCTTGGCTAAATGCTCATGGTAGTACTGGTGGTGCTGAGGGCTATTCTTGGCTAAATCCTCATGCTGTCATTCTGGGGATGGAATCTGAACCTCCAGCATTGCTGGGTATGTCCTCAGCCCCAAACAATTTAACTCTTACTCCTGCTTGATAGGGTTTGAGGGAGTGAATTTCACATTTCAGATTGTGTTTGCTCTATCCTTCACACTTGATTGATAGTTATTTGTTATAAAGTGTTATGTTAAAATTAATTTTCCTTCATATTTTTTTCTTTTTATCTTGAGGAAGGAAGGAGCTTGGAAAGGAGGGAGGAAAAAAGGGTGGAAGGAAAGAAGAAAAGAAGGAAGGAGGGAGTGAGGGAGATGAGGGAGGAAAGAAAAAGGGGATAAAGGATGGGAGTGGGGAGGAAGAAAGGAAGGAAGGAGAGAAATATCTGTATCGAGCTAATTTTCCTTCAGATTTTGATGGAATCACACCACTGCCCCCTAGATACTAGAGTTAGATGATAAGCTAACTTACCTTCTTTTGTATGTATTTCTATTTTTTTCTCTGCAGAGAGGACTTTTCATTGACTAAGGTCTGAAATTCCCTGACCATGTTGGGTGGATTTTTTTTCTTTCATCATGCATGGGTGGATGCAGAGGGTCTTGAGTTCTGAGAGGTGTTCTGGACTGTTTCTCTAATAATTTGCTCCATTCTGGGTAAAACCAGCCATTTTTTTATGTCCAAGATTCTCAGAGTTTGGAGTCTGAAGTGATAACACAGTGGTAGGGCATTTGCCTTGCACGCGGCTGACCCAGGACCGACCTAAGTCATATAGTCCCATATAGTCCCAGTGCCAGGAGTGATTTCTGAGCACAGAGCCAGGAGTGTTACCAGGTGTGGCTCAAGAACAAAAAAACAGCAAAAAAAAGATTCTCAGAGTTTGAATTCTTAGGTTGGCCACAGTAGAGCGTGAATGACTTAATTCTGCTTCACAATGTCACACCTTCTCATGGGCAGCTTCACTCCTACAGCTGGCTGGGCAGCTCAGCTGGGACCTGGCTTGGGCTCATATCCTACATTTTTCTTCTCATGCTAACAGCTGGGGCAGAGATGTCGAGGATGGGATCCACACTTGGGGAAACTGGGATGCTGGCTGGGTATCTCTTTCCATGCAGCTTTTCCATATGGTACTACAGTACATTAAGATAGTCTAAACATTGCAAGTGGGTTTATTTTCCCTGAAACAAGTGTTCTTGGAGATTGAGGTGGAAACTTCAAGAGTCTCTATGAGTTAATTTTGGAAGTTAAGTAACGTTACTTTTGTCCTATTTTATTGGTCAAAATGGAGGAACAGAGCTAGCCTTAAATTGAAAGTAAAGAGATAGAAGGGCTTTAATTAAGAGATGTGCTCACTGAAAGACCAGTTTAGAAAATAAATTACCACACTCTCCTTTCAGTTTGTGTATATGTGCACATGTATGTTAGATTGAGCCATATCTGGCAAGGCTTAGGTGCTATTCCTCACTCTCTACAGAGGAGTGACCCCTGGCCACACTCAGGGGACCACATATGGTTTTGGAGGTATTGGAGATCGAATTAGGGTTGGCCACAAGCAAAGTTAGCTGGACTGTCGCTCTGACTGTCCTGTCTGGACTGTCTCTCTGACCCAACACCTCTCTTTTATTATATCATTAGTTTTCCTTCAGAAATATATTGATTAGTTTCAGATCCTCTGATCTTTTTTCTTTCATTTTTCATCTTTATCCTTTGCTCTACTTTTTCATTTTTTTGAAGTGGAGGGGAACCACATCCAGTGATACTCCTAACTGTGCTTAGGGATTCCTCCTGGCAGGGCTCGGGGTTTCAGGTTTCAAAACTGAATTGACTGCATGCAAGGGAAGTGCCATACTCCCTAGACTATTTCTCTAGTTTTTTCAACTTTTTGGGATATATCTTCAACTCAGTCTTTCAATCATTTCCTATTTTCTAGGTCTCATTCTTATGATCTAATAATTTCCTTTTTTTTGTTTTTGTTTTTTGGGCCACACCCACAGTACTCCTGGCTACTCCTGGCTTTGCACTCAGAAATTGCTGCTGGCAGGCTCAGGGGACCATATGAGATGCTGGGAATCAACCCAGGTCTGTTCTGGGTCGGCTGCATGCAAGGCAATTGCCCTACCTCTGTGCTATCACTCTGGCCCCAGATAATTCCATTTTTATAATATTCTTTCTTTGTGTCATGTTACAAAATCTTGTCTTATCTCTCTGAGGATATTAATTCATAAAATAATTTAAGTTTCCACTTTTATTATTATTTTTTTTGCAGTATTTTGATTTCTCTTATTTAGTTGTTGGTCCTTTATATTGTGATTTTTTTTTTTTTTGGTGGGAATTCATGCCTGATGGTGCTCAGGGCTTACTTCTGGTTCTGTAATCAAGGATCACTTTTGGTAGGAATGAGGGACCATATAGAGTGCTGGGGATTGTATCTGGACCAGTAGAGCCTACCTGCTGTATCATCTCTCTGGCCATCATTTCCGTCTTGCCCTTTTTTTTTTTTTTTTGCCACACCTGGTGATGCTCAGGGGTTACTCCTGGCTATGCACTCAGAAATCGCTTCTGGCTTGGGGGACCATATGGGATGCCGTGGGCCCTAGGTTAGCGTGTGCAAGGCAAACACGCTATCACTTGCACCACTGCTTCCGATCCACCATCATTTTCCTCTTATTTAGAAGGCTTTCTTTGAATATCTGGTCATCCTTAGCTGTTTCTATATCAAAAGAAGTAGATTGGTGGTTCTGAGTGCTTGAGCACCTTCGCGGGGGATGATTTAGGTAACAAGCTTTTTTTCAGTAGAAACCAGGTGTTGCATTTTTCGTAAGTTGTATTTTTCATGGGAGGGTTCAAAGGCCATCTGACTGGTGAGGAAGGGACTGTGGTTTCCAACCAGCTGAGGTTGGGTGGGATGGTGGTGTTCAGAGGCTCAGTGTCTTAAATATCCAGCACCCCTTTAAGCATGTATCCCCTAGTTTTATGCAGCACAACTCTAAATTTTTAGACTAACTTTTTTTGGTGGGGGTCACACCTGGCAGCACTCAAGGGTTACTCCTGGCTCTGTGCTCCGAAATCACCCCTGGCAGGCTCCGGGGACCATATAGGATGCCGGGATTCGAACCACCATCCTGCATGTAAGGCAAACGTTTACCTCCATGCTATCTCTCTGGCCCATCTCTCTCTTTTTTATTTTTATCTTTTTTGTTTGTTTTGAGGCCATACTCAGTGGTGTTCAGGGATTACTTTTGGCTCTCTGCTTAGGAATTACTTCTGGCTAAGATTGGAGGATCATATGGAATGCCATGATTGAATCTGGATTGGCTGTGTGCAAGGCAAACTGCCTTCCTCACTATTTGATCTCTCTAGCCCCAGTATTTTTCTATTTAAAAATTTGGGCCACTCCGGGGGCCGGAGAGATGGCATGGAGGTAAGGCATTTACCTTGCATGCAGAATGTCGGTGGTTCGAATCCCAGTGTCCCATATGGTCCCCCGAGCCTGCCAGGAGCGATTTTCTGAGTGTAGAGCCAGGAGTGACCCCTGAACGCTGCTGGGTGTGACCCAAAAACCAAAAAACCAAAAAAACAAAAACAAATTTGTGCCACTCCAGAACCATGTGGGGCTAGGTATCAAGCTCAGATATAAAGCATGTGTTCTAGCCCTTTGAGCCACCTACTGGTCCTCTATTATTTTTTTTCATTATATCATCCCTTGTCATTTCATACTTTTTCAAGCTTGAAATTAACTATTATTTTAAGGGACGTCAGAAGAAGCAAACTAGATGCTTGTGGATCAACTGTATTCTTCTTAGAGCTTTTTTTTTTTTTTGTTTTTGTTTTTTTGGTTTTTGGGTCACACCCAGCAGGGTTCAGGGGTCACTCCTGGCTCTATGCTCAGAAATCGCTCCTGGCAGGCTCAGGGGATCATATGGGAAGCCGGGATTCAAACCACCGATGTTCTGCATGAAAGGCAAATGCCTTACCTCCATGCTAACTCTCTGCCCCCCCCCCCTTTTTTTTTGTATTTTTGGGCCTCTCCCAGCGATGCTCAGGGGTTATTCCTGGCTGTGCACTCAGAAATTGCTCCTGGCTTGGGGGGACCAGATGGGACTCCAGGTGATCGAACCATGGTCCATCCTAGGCTAGTGCCATTAAGGCACGCCACCACTCCGGCCCCTCTTCTTGGAAGTCTTAATAGGTTTAAGACTGTACTTTGCTCTCTCTTTCTCTCTTTCTTTTCTTCCTCTCTCTTTCATGCTGCATTCCCTAAGGGAATAAGGGAATTACATAAAATTTATTTCTTTTTTTTTTTGGTTTTTGGGCCACACCCAGTGACACTCAAGGGTTACTCCTGGCTATACGCTCAGAAGTCACTCCTGGCTTGGGGGACCATATGGGGCGCCGGGGGATCAAACCTCCGTCCTTCTTAGGCTAGCGCTGGCAAGGCAGACACCTTACCTCTAGCGCCACCGCCCCGGCCCCAAAATTTATTTCTTACTCTGTTGCACCTCATGCATCTAAACTGAACCATAAACTAAGCACCCATGTGTGCCATCCAGGTTGGCTTCAGTCCTCCATTCCATCTCTTTGGGTTAGTGCACCTCCATAACATCATAGTTTATGATTTTGATTCTGATGCCATCTGAGGCCATGACCTTGTGAGCTGGCCGCCTTGGCTTTGACCATGATGTAGCTTCTGCAACTGAGGCCTAGTAGTGCCCGCAGAAGTGCTGACGGGTGAGAGAAGCTGCTCACTCTGCAGTTTTCAGGTGATTCAGCGTGGTTGATGCTCAGGTGATTTCCTCAGTCCTTGGGAAATGGAGCTCCTGGTTTGTGGGATGGCCTTCTACCACCTTCTTCAGGCCTCCACTCCGTCCCTCTCATCTCTCTTTCCTCAGCCTTTCCCATACTTTCTGCCCCATGGCCTCAGCAACAACCTCTGTTTCTGTTTAGATGACTATTTTCCTCCTTCTCCTCTTCCTTTCCTTTCTTCTTTTTTTCTTTCTCTTTACCTGGATTTATTCCTGGCTCTGTGCTCAGAGATCATTCCTGGCAGTACAAGGGGATCATATGGGATGCTGGGGATTGAATCCCAGGCTGGCTGCTTGCAAGACAAATGATCTACCTGCTGTACTGTTGCTCCAGCCTCTTTTGTTCTTTTCTGATACCACCTGGATACATCAGGGGCCCCAGGCTTACAGGGTCTAAATGTTCACAGCATGTCTAGGATGTACACTGTATTTTGCAAACCCAATTTCATTCCTCATTCTATGTCGGGGTTGACATCTCATCTATTCAGTTTTCTGACACCCAAGTCTTTCATATTTCTCTTTCACCATTAGCCACCTGCTTCTTAATTTTGCCTCTGAGATGTCCTATGTCTCTGACCCTTTTATTTTATGTCTATTGGCCTTAAGCCTGGTGCAGCCTTCCCCTGCCACTCCTCCTTGCATTTCCTCTCCTTGCAGTTGCTTGGTTTTCTCTGTTGTCTGAAACTTCCAGCAGAGCTGTATCGTTTAGTTGTACCTACCTCTGAAACTGGCTGCTCCTCTTTTCCTATAAGTCGCATTTGAGATTGCTCTATAACTGTTTCCTAGACCTCAGTCATCAAACACTTCCTTTAATGGTGTGCCTGTGCACTGCTGAGATAGTAGTTATTTCATTGCTTCCTTGAACTTGCTTCCTTTTTACAACTTGAATGAACTGATGTTAGATGTACTTGACTCTGCCATGGGAGGAAAATCAGAGTAGCCTATCAGAAAGAAGATTACTGTGAAGGTCAGGAAGTGATTATCACAGTCAGCAAAGGCCACCCCAGATCACCTCAAGCACTAACATTGAGGGAACTGAGGTGGGGGTGTGGTTCTCCAGCAGGCTCTTTCTCTTTCTCCTAGATTACCACAAGTTATTAAACCTCTTTGGGTCTCAGTTTTCCATCTCTCAAATGAGTATAACACTATTTACTACAAAGGGTTGTTGTTAGTATTAAAAGAGATAGACAAGGCATGAACTACAGCATCTCAGTACCACACCCTCCACCCTCTGACAGAAATGGTGCAGCTCAGCTCTGTGACTGAAATAAAATAACACGAGGAGCTAAATCCTCTCAGGTGAGGTCAGACTATAGGGGTGAAAACTCTGGGACTTTTTTTGAGAATGGGATTGGGATAAGCCCCCTCACATTCACCCAGTCATACCACTGGTAAACACAGCAGCCCATGCCACAGTCACCATTTTTTTTTTGGTAGGAGAAAGTCCAGCTCTTCCACCAAGTTCCAAAAGAAAATAATAACCACCAATACTTCCCTGGTTTGTGCTGATATGCCACTTTCGAGGTATTCTTAGAAAGGAGGGAAGCAGCAGTATTCCTCTCTGCAAGAACTACAGCAAACCAGTGCCAGACCCTCTACCCTCAGACAGAATGGCCCAGTTTCATGACTTAACCTTATCACCTAAGCCACCAAATTCGTTTCAGATCTAATAATCCTATCTTGTGATCATGCAACACCTCAATATTTTATAGTAGTGTCTGCCCAGTAGGATCACTAAAAATCTGATGGGAAAGTTACATAGTAATGTACCAACTTCACTGAGCCTAAACAGTAACAGAGAAGGCTCAGCTAGCATCAACAACAGCCCAGTAAATCCTTAGACACTAGACACTGACCTTAGTAACGCTATGGAGAGATATACAGTTATTTCAAATTAACACTGTTGATCTAAGTTTTGCTAATTTCATTTGCCTTTGTAATGAAACAAACAATATGAAGTAAATTTGTTTGTGCCTGCATGGAGGCAGACTATGGTGGTGGGTGGGGAACTGGGAACACTGGTGAAAGAAAGGTCACACTGGTGGTGGAACTGGTGTAAAAAAAGGAGATCGATGTTATGGATCACTGCAGATGATGTGGAGCTATGCTTTTCCTTTCTTGTCAGTTGTGTATTCAGAAGCACTGTTCGATTTCCACTTTAGCTAGTCATTTTGGTTTTATATTTTTAGTTACATTTTGAACAGAGGTTATAATATTGTTCAAGAAACTTAGCTATGTTAATTTGGAACTTTTTAGCTTGTCAAATTTAAATACATAAGGTCATATTAGATTTTTGGCAGCCCAAGTACAATACAGATAATTTTTCAAATTACGACTATAAGTGGTATTTGCAGTTTGTTTTATGTAGAATAATTCTATGATATGTCAAACTTTAATAGGCTCTAAAGCTCCTCCAAGTTGTTTAGTCAAACTGAGGGCTCAGAACTGTACTGGTTTTTTCTTTTTCTTTTTTTAAATTTTTTAAATATTTTTGGTTTTTGGGCCACACCCGGCGTTGCTCAGGGGTTACTCCTGGCTGTCTGCTCAGAAATAGCTCCTGGCAGGCACGGGGACCATATGGGACACCGGGATTCGAACCACCACCGTAGGTCCTGGATCTGCTGCTTGCAAGGCAAACGCCGCTGTGCTATCTCTCCAGGCCCCAGAACTGTACTGGTTTTAAAAAGATTTGATATTTCTGAACTACAAAGAACATGTAAGGAAGATTGATAAACAATTTTCTGAGTGCAGAGCTGGGAGTAACTTTGAGCATCGATGAGTGTGACCCCCAAAGAGAAACAAAACAAGCAAAAAAATTAAGCACCTGCAGATTTAAAGAGATTGAAATGTAGTAGGAGACTCACAACCAATTTCAATGCGCTTTGAAGTTTAGTGCATCCTTATCTTATGTGTAGCACAGGTGAAATATTCTGGCACTAACGTAGTCACAATTTCCTTTTAGGAGACAGACATTCCCAATGAATAGAGAAGTTAGGAGAAATGGTTATTGTTTTTTGTTTGTTTGTTTTGGGTCACACTAGAAGTGCTCAGGGGTTACTCTTGGCTCTGCACTCAGAAATCACTCCTGACAGGCTCAGGGGACCATATGGGATGCCGGAGATTGAACCTGGGTCTGTCCCGGGTCGTCCACATGCAAGGTAAATGCCCTACTGGTATGCCATTGCTCCGGCCCCGATTAATGTTTATTTTAATTGTGATCCTGTGATCTAGGATTGTTAATATGCCAGCAGTGAACAGAGTAATAGACATCACTTTTTCTTTTTTGAGGGTCTGCTAAGTGCCAGGGATCAGACTTCCCTGCCCTGGGAACATAGAGCATCCATCTATGGGCTCTTTGCTTTTATTCCTTTAGGCCTCTGCTTTTCAGCTCTTTCTTTTCTTCTTTCCTGGGCTCATTCTGGCCTTTGCTATCAATGTCTAGTTCAACTGTTACTTCCTCTGTGACACTTTGATCTCCCAAAGCATTTTGACCTTCTCTTCTCAGTGTCACCAGGTTTTTTTGTCTGTATCTGTTTTAACTTGAACAGTTAATATTTGGCAATGGTCTTTCTCATGGAAGCATTAGTGACTTCAGGATGGTTTTTGCATGCTCATTTTCCCCACCTAGACTGTCTTCTCATATGCTTGTAAAAATATATACATCACACTCACTAGATACATAGCCTACCCTTAGATTCCAGGAACTTAAAGGATATGAGAAAGTTCCAGCCAGTGTCTTCTCTTCAGATACTCAGATTAGGTAGACCTGGCTTTCTCAATGTTAGAGGAAGGAATCATGTCATTGGAGCTAGAGAGCTTGATTAAGACCCAGCCCTTGAATGTTCAGTCTCTGTTACCTTCTGTCCAGACCAAACCTCTCAGTGTCTGCTGCTTATTCTGTGAACTGTACAATGTTAATTGTAAAATTTTCAGTAAAGCCTCATTTTTCCAAGAGTGTGCCTGTCTGCCCATATGTGTGGGTTAGTCCCCCATCAGCTCTGAAATATAGCACTGGGCCAGGTTCAGTTATTCCCATCCTAGAGCCATGGTTAGGTCTCCATATTGAATCACTACACTGGGCCTCCATACTGGATCTCCACAATGGGTCTCCACACTGTATCTCCATACTGACCTTAACACTGGATCTTTATACTGTATCTCTAGACTGGCCTTCACACTGGGTCTCCACACTGGCATTCACACTGGGTCTTAACATTTGATCTCCTCACAGAGTTTCTGTACTGACCTTCACACTTGATCTCCACATTGGATCGCTAAACTGGGTTTCCACACTGGATCTTCATTTTGGATCTCCATACTGGTCTCCACATTGAGTGTCTACAGTGGGTCTCCATTGTTGTGTCAGCACATTGGGTCTCCATGTCTGCTTTCCTTTGTCATGTGCTGTTTCTTTTGGTGCTTTTACCCTGGATCCAGTTTAGGGATTGAGAGTTCTTAGGGGAAGATCAAGTAAAACCCACTCATCATACCCACTGAGAAATCGGTGTGCTGCTTGAAGCTGTGCCTGGTCCAGGCTTCCCCATTTGTAGCTACATCTTGTTGCCCAGGATGTGAACTACATCCAGAGCCACTCCTGGCTCTGCACAGTTCCAGGGTTCTGTTGTTTGAGGGTGGCCCGCAGACCTTTTGTATTCCCTACACAGGATTCTGGCATTGTGTTTAATAAATATTTGTAAGCCACCTATGCTTCCTGATGCTGCTTTGAATGCTTTCTTTCTTGCTTCCAAGTTGAGGTGCTTTGGGACCTTTGCCTCTTTGGAGAAAAGGAGAGAGCCTAGGTGTGGGCATTGACTGTTGAGACCTTACTGACCTCATGTAGATAACTTGGCTGTTAATGCAATTTACTAGTTTCTTCCAGAGCTGCTAGCATTTGAGTCCATTGACCCTGGAACTGGCTCTGCATGCTGGAGGTGGCTATTGTGCTTTTGCACTCCAGGGGAGTTTTGATGACCAGAGAATTGCACTCCAAATTTTCAGAATGCATTGGCAAGTGCTCAGGTGTGGAATAGCAGAGTCAGTGCTACTAGGTGACCAATATCCTTCTTCACAAGGAGACTTTTCCTCAGCTCAGAGATGTGCTCTGAGCTCTCTTTACCTCCCCATCTATCTTCTACTTTGGCCCTAGCACGGTACAGATACTACTTTTTTTTTTTTGGTTTTTGGGTCACACCTGGCAGTGCTCAGGGGTTACTCTTGGATCAGAAGTTGCTCCTGGCAGGCTCGGGAGACCATATGGGGTGCCGGGAATCGAACCACCGTCCTTTTGCATGCAAGGCAAACGTCCTACCTCCATGCTCTCTCTCTCTGGCCCCTGGCACAGTATAGATATTACTGCCTTCACCTTCACATCTGTCCCTTTTGGGGACTTGGAGCCATGTGCCTTACCTGAGGCTGGTTGTTTTGTTTGTTTGTTTTTGTTTTTGTTTTGGGGCCATACTCAATAGTGGTGGTCAGAGTTTATTTCTGCCTCTGTGTCTAGGGATCACTCCTGACAGTTCTGGGGACTGTATGTGATGCTAAGGATCAAACCCAGGTTAGTTGCATGCAAGTGATGACCTTTCCCATTATCCTACAGCCCTTCCTTTTTATCCCCCTGCCCCTCTTTGAGTAGTTTTTAATATGTTCATAATGTTCATAATGTTGTGCAGCTCTTACCACTATGTGTTCTGTTACAGTTTTCTCATGTCAAAAAGAAACCCAAACCCATTAGCAGTCATGTATGTACTCATGTATATAATCATGTATGTACCTTTCTGACCCCAAGCCCTTTACAGTCTACTCTTGTCTTTGTGGATGTGCCTATTTGGACATTTCAGGCAAATGGGATCTTCTAATATGTGGCCTTTCACTGAGCATTGTCTGAAGTTCTGAGGTTCATATGCCTCGTAGCATGGGTCAATACTTAGTTCCTTTTAAAGGTTGAATTATGTTTCATTGTGTGCATAGGATACTTGATTATTCATCTAGCATCAGTAGACACTCAGATGATTCCTACCTTTTGGGCCTTCTGAACGTTTCTTATTTCTTTTGGTTTGATTTTCTTGGGAAACTCTTTGCAGCACCCAGTGGTTTATATTTCTTTCGCTTTGTTAATTGGAAAACAGGAGAAAGTGGAGTGGATGGAGCCTGGGAGGGTAACTGGAAAGCTGGTTGGAGATGCAGACAACAGGGTGTGAAGTTTGGAGAATTCTGCAGGGACGACTTAGCTCTACCCTGAGATGGCAGGACAGCTATTTCCTGTTGCTTTTATTTATTTTTTTTCTTTTGCCACACTGGCAGTGCTCAGGTGGGCTCAGGGGACCAGGTATTGAACTTGGATTGACCACATGCAAGGCAAACACCTTCCCTCTGTGGAAATAGCCCCAGCTATTTCTAGTTGATTATTAACTGTTGTTTCTGACCCTGAAAGTAGATCCCAGGGTTAGAACTGGGGCTTATTTATGGGTCCAGAAGTGTTTTCCAAGACAGTTAAGCACCCTGGATGCTTGTTTCTCTCTTTCTCCTGGGAGATTAGATCACTGTTTTTATGAGTTATATTAATAAGAGATGATGGTTATATAACAGTTAACCACCTTTGTAAAGGACTTTCTGTCGCTCCTACATTTAATTCCTTGTATTTAATTTCTCAGAATTTTATTTTTGCTGAGAAAGGAAGGGGTCATAGAGAGGTCAGGGAACTGAGCCAGGGTTACTCTGGGTGGTGTGGCTGGGGGTAGCTGGTAGAGCCACACCTGGAACCTTACTTTTTGCTTCCTTGCTTTGGGCATATCCTGCAAAGACATTTGCTGTGGATGAGATGTTGGCTGTGGTGACCACAAAGGGTGAGAGGCAGAACTGTCTGAGGGGACACTGAAGATTCTGGATATTGTGTACTGAAGTAGGATCCTCCTTGACTGTCTGTTCAGATCCCCACGGACAGCCGTATTCATTTATATCATTCCCCCAAATCCTCAGCTTATGCTCCAACCTACCTTGCTCATTTTGTTGGAGAATTACATTTGACTAAAGCCAGCTAGTGTCTCTCACAGCCTCTTCAGCTACTCTGTGCTTCTAGAGACAGGATTCCTGAGTGGGGAAGCTCAGTGTGAGACTGTCAGGAGAGGGTGCTGAGAGGCTCCAGAGGAAATACGCACCTGAGCTGCCCCTAACCTGTGCTTTTTTTTTTTTTGGGTCACACCTGGCAGTGCTCAGGGGTTACTTCTGGCTTCAGGCTCAGAAATCGCTCCTGGCAGGCAAACTGCTTACCTCCATGCTATCTCTCTGGCCCCTAACCTGTGCTTTTTAACTACCTCCTTGTTTAGCTGCATGGATGATGATCTTCCTCTGCCTTTTCTCTGCCTTCCTTTCCCTACCTGCCCCTATCACCAGTCCCTCCTGTCATTGATCTTTGTGTGGGTCCAGACCGTGCCCTTCCATAGGTGCCAGGCCAGGTCTGAGCACTTGGTGGGTTGGTCAGAGGGACAATTTTCAATTTCCACGCCATTGTACAACAGCATCACTTGGGGTTACATGAATGTTGTTATAAATAATAGCTAGGGAAACTTTTTTTTTTTGCTTATAACAAATTAGAGCAGCTTCAGGATTGTCCCTTGAGAAGCACATTACTTTCACCTACTCCTGTAGGATGTGTTTGTCTCAGGATTGTATTGAGCGCATGAGTTTACTCTGGTTATCTCAGCACCAGCCATGGCTTAGCCATTCTGCTATCTTTGGCACACACACATATACACATGTCAGGAATTGTGTGTACTGCGATAGGACAACGCTGGGCCCTGTTGGCTTTCGCAGGTATGGTGAGTCTGAGGCAGGGATTTCATCTGCCTTGGATTTGGTTCTCCAATTACAAAGTCAAGGCCAGACCCTAGAATTAGGGATTTTAATCATTTCCAAGAAGCACAAACCCCAGCAGCTTAAAGTAATATATATATTTTTTGTTGCTGTCCCAAAGCTGGCAGTTCCAAAACCAGGCATTGGCAGGATTACACTCCTTCTGGTGGCTCCTAGGAAGACTGTCATGCTTTTCTAGCTTCCGGCTATGCCCAGTGATCCTTGGTGTTCCCACTGTGTCACCCCAGTGTCTGCTTCTGTTGTCCTGTGACTGCCCGCTTTTACAAACCCCTTTGGAACCCAGGGTGATTTCTGGACTTGATTGCATCAGCAAAGGTCTATTTCAAATAAGGTCCACGGGGATTGGAGGTTATGACCTCACTATGCCTTTTAGGACACAGTTTTCGGATACAGTAATAGGTATCTAGCTTTTATTTCTTTCTTTGTTTTTGTTTTTGTGCCACACACGGTGATGCTCAGGGGTTACTCCTGGCTATGTGCTCAGAAATCGCTCCTGGCTTGGGGGACCATATGGGATGCTGGGAGGATTGAACCGTGGTTCGTCCTAGGCTAGTGTGTGCATGGCAGATCTTACCGCTTGTGCCACCACTCCAGCCCCTAGCTTTTATTTCTTTTTCTTTTCTTTTTTGTTTTTGGGTCACAACTGGCAGCATTCAGGGATTACTCCTGGCTCCATGCTCAGAAATCACTCCTGGCAGGCATGGGGGACCATATGGGATGCCGGGATTTGAACCAATGACCTTCTGCATGCAAGGCAAACGCTTTACCTCCATGCTATCTCTCCGGCCCCCTAGTTTTTATATCTAACTGATTATTTTTGTTTTTCTTTTTGAGCCTCACCCACTGATGCTCAGCTGTCACTCCTGGCAGTGCCTGGTCACCATATGTAGTGCAGGGGCCAAAGGGGACCAACCACATCACAGCCTGTACTTTCTCTCCAGCCCTAGGCAGTTAGCTTTTGACTAAGTACTTTTTTTGGGCTGCCAGCAGAAGGACTGGAATTGAAAATAGGAGACTGCAGTGGGCCCCATCATGTCTCTACATGGAACCCCCTTGATACCAAGGCAGTGTTAAAATATTCTAAAGCCTATATATGTTTTAAGGTCTGATCTCTGCTTCTCTGTCATCCCCTTGGAGTCCTGGACAGAATCTTGGAGGCAGCAATTGGCTGATAGTTCTCCTTTCTACTCTAGCACCTCCAGGCTCCACACATCACTGGGAAATGCTTCCAGTGGGAAGATACCTTGGCTCTCACTTGAGAATCTTCACCTCTTCCTGGATCCTGGTCCCTGGAACTTTCAACAGCTTCCAGGAAATAGGCTGGTAACAGGCCAACAGGCTGGCACAGGGAAAGGGCTCAGCTCAGGGGATTGAGGGGCATCCCTGATATACAGTGACTATATCTGCTTTGAGTCCTGGAGGAGGCATTTTGTGGAATGTAGAGATGCTTAGAGAGTTGACTGCACAGGCAATCTTTGACCAGTGCAAACTATTTCCTGCCAGCAGCCTCCCCTCTTATGTTATGTTTTTGGAGAGCCATGGCTGTTGTTTGTCTCTTTAGTTCACCACAGTCTTTGGGGATCCCTCCCAGTGATTCTTGGCCAACCAGGCTGGCAGTTCAACATGAGAGTGTGGTGCTGTGGGACTCCAGTGGTGTCAGGGATTTAGGTTGTATTAGGTATTGCCGGGGGGACCATATATGGTGCTGCGGGATAAACTGGGGTCAACTGCATTCTAGGCCCGTGATTTTACCCCTTTACAATCTCTTGGGCCCTAGACCAAGGTTTCTTAAACTTTTCTGCTCAGGATCCTCTTTCACCTCAGAATTGTTTACATGTGGCTGAGTATATAGGTATGCGAAATAGGGATGTTAGGCATATAAATTAAACATTTACTGATAAGTCATAAAGAAATTTATTTTAAGGCACATTTTAACAGAGTTATGTGACCCAATGGGAGGTCCTGACCTACCTTCTAAACTTGAGGTGTAGGCTTGTTTTATTTCTCTCCTTGCACACCCTTCCCTGGATTCCAGGGGTCCCGCTCTCCAAGGTGAGTTGCTTCCCACCTCAGGGGACTTAGGAGTTTGGAATCCCCTATTATTTTTTTTTTTGTTTGTTTGGGCCATCCCCAGTGGTGCTCAGGGATTACTCTGATTGTGTTCAGGGATCACTCCTGGTAGTGCTTGGGAAACCATGTGAGGTACAAGGCAAACACCTATCTATAGAACCTCTATTATTGTTTTTTTTGGGGAAGGGGTGGTTAACATTCAGCAGTGCTCAGGGATTATCTCTGGTTCTGTACTTGGGAATTACTCCAGCTTGGGTGCTTGGGAGACCATATAGGATGCTGGAGATTGAACCTGGACCAGCCAGCCTAGCCTCTGTTCTTGATTGTCCTTTCTCTTTTCTCCCATCATGGCTCTCAGGTACAAGTGCCCAAAGAGGAAAATGGCTTTTGGGAGAGAGCAGCCACATGGACCCCACATTGATGAGAATCAGGGTGGTAAATGAAGGGGGAGTCTGGGACTCTCCTCTCAGGCTATAGTCGTGGTGTAATTTTTTGTGTAAATGAGTGTGCGTGCATGGCACATGTGCTATGTCTCAGCCCTGCTGATTTGGTGAGGGTGACATTTATGGATTTGGAGGAGCGTCTTGTCCTGCCATCAGGGTGAGGCCAGCACTAGGATGAGGACAGAGAAGGGAAGATGGAGGAGCAGAAAGGAGACTTGGTGGAGCCAGACTGGGTTATGTGTGTGTGTTGGGGGGGCAGTCAGGGTTCCACAGGCACCTGGGGAGTTGAGCTTACTTTCTCCCTGTCTAGACTGAGGGGAACCAGGACTGGGTATTGTAATGGTTCCAAGTGAGGGTTTCCTCTGAAGGCTGCAGGGCTACATGGTGGGAGTTGGTTCCTTAAGAAGGATTGGGTGGCAGAGGAACAAGTGTTCTGTCACTGCCAATGGAAGTAGAATCCTGGGTACAAAGACCCTATTCCCTCAAGTGACACTGGTCTCCTCTGGTCATTTGAACAGGGTCAGGCGTTACCCCTTGACTGTTTCAGGCATAGATGGGGATGTGTTGCTGGAGAAGGAACTAGTTTTAGTGTTAAGAGACTTGATGGCCCATCCCAATCTTTTTGGCTCCAAATACTGTTTTTTTTTATAAATTATCTTTATTTAAACACCGTGATTACAAATATAATTGTAGTTGTATGATTACAGTCATGTAAAGAACACCCCCCTTCACCAGTGCAGGATTCCCACCACCAACTTCCCAGATCTATCTAATCCCAACCCCACCCACATCTGTACTCGAGACAAGCTTTCTTTTTCCCTCATTCATTCACATTGTTATGATAGTTTTCAGTGTAGTTATTTCTTTAACTGCACTCATCATTCTATGTGGTGAGCTTCATGTCATGAGCTACACCTACTGAGAAGATAGGGGGAAATAAGGGTTGGGACTGAGGCAGTAAAATATTAGAAATGAGATTTGTAGGGCAGTATCAAGGTCACAATACAAGATGGATGTTATGGATATATAAAATATATGCATACAATACAATCAATAGGAAAACAAGGAGAAAAAAATTCCAGTGACTTTCCCAACATAAACCAGTACTAAAACGGCCCGCCCTCCTCCCAAAGTGCATTTACATTAGTGTAGGGGGGAAGCCTGAGGACCACTAAGAGTCTACCTGAACCCCCGGAGAGATAGCACAGCGGCGTTTGCCTTGCAAGCAGCTGATCCAGGACCAAAGGTGGTTGGTTCGAATCCAGGTGTCCCATATGGTCCCTCGTGCCTGCTAGGAGCTATTTCTGAGCAGACAGCCAGGAGTAACCCCTGAGCACCGCCAGGTGTGGCCCCAAAACAAAACAAACAAACAAAAAAGAGTCCACCTGAACCCACTTCTGGCCATCTGAGCTGGCACCCAGGGAAGGCCTGGAGTCAGGGGAAAAAGACAAGGACGGCTGGGGGCCTGCCAAGCCTCCCAGCACAACCCAGGCCAGGGAGAAGGGCTTCGGTATGGGGCCACCCCAAACCCCATACCTGGCAAAAGCTGGTCTCCAGAATCAAAGAGGAAACCAGAGGCCAGATGTCTGCCCGCCCTCCTCCCCATGCACCTCCCCCCTGGAGTACGGAGGGAGGGGGGGGAAGCCTGAGGACCACTAAGAGTCCACCTGAACCCACTTCTGGCCATCTGAGCTAGCACCCAGGGAAGGCCTGGAGTCAGGGGAAAAAGACAAGGACAGTTGGGGGCCTGCCAAGCCTTCCAGCTCTCCTCAGGCCAGGGAGAAGGGCTCCGGTATGGGGCCTCTCCAAATACTGTTAACCTTGCACTCCAGGATATCACCAGGGACATCCAGGACACCAGAACCACTGTGCAGGCATCTCTTTAGGTTCTGTCCAGCTGGCCCTGTTGTATAAGCATTGATCAGAACACTTTCCCCACTGCCAACATTCTGCCTGGTGACAGGACTGCAAACCAGCCCTCCCTGGTCAGCAGTGAGGGCCAGATGGGAAGTGGGGAGTGTGTGAGAGCTGCTAACTTGTTGCAGTCATGTTGTCATGGTGACACAACTCTGTTTAGCTGCCTCTTCATGGTCCTAGCCCACATGGACTAAAATAAGTCTTACCTGCTGCTTACACAGCAGGCAACCCTGTTTTGCTGAGGTCAACTCTTGTACTGATGTGTGGTAGACTGTGTGTCTATGCATACAAATGTGGCATGCCTGGTATAGGTATTTATGTGGTATGCTTGTGTGTGTGAGTTTGTGATGTGTCTGTGTGGCTCGTGTGATGTGTTTGCATGTGTATTTAGTCTATGTATGAGTGTATTTGTGGCATGTGGTATATTTGAACATATATGGTATGTGTCTGGTTATGTGATGTGTTTGAGTGTCTGTGGTGCACTTGAGTGTGCATGGTGCGTTTTTAATGCATGTAATATACTTGAGTATGGTGGTATGTGTGTTTGTGGCATGTGTATGTAACGTACATGGTGCGTTTGAATGTATGTGGTGTGTGTGATGTGTTTTGATATGTGGTATGTGTGTATGATGTGCTTGAGTGTGTGTGTGGTATGTATGGATGTGGTGTGGCAGAGAAGGACCTTCACACCTCACTCCTCTCTCTCTCCCACCTAGCCCCAGTCCTCTGTACTTTATATAGCTGGGTCTCAGACTTCAGGGATGTTGTCAGAACCCAGGTGCCCACTGAACTTGCAGGTGTGCTTCTGAGAATTTAAATTTTTAACGAATTTTTGGTGATGTTGATGCTGGTGGCACAGGGCCTAGATTTAATAAAATCTAGCATTAAAATTTTAGGCAAACCCTAGCAATGGAAACCTAGTTTTCCACAGTGTGTGTTAGGTTGTCTTCTCAAGTCCACAGTGCCTTCACTCACCTCTCCATGTGCTCTTGCCTCTTCATAGGAAGCAGGAGCTGGCCAACAGCTCGGATGTGACCCTCCCGGATCGGCCGCTGTCTCCTCCTCTCACTGCACCTCCCACAATGAAGGTAAGCTAACTGCAGGGAGATGGGTGAGGAATTGGGGAGGGAAAGTCTGGAGGCTGAGCTCCTCTGCTGGCATCATGCCCTTGAGCTTGCCAGCCTGGAGGCCAGTGTGACTGTAAAGCTGGGAGGTGCCAAGTGGTGTTGAGATAATAGCCCTGGGCAAAAAGGGGGTTGGCAGGAAGAGTGGAAATTAGTGAGAAGTCTTATGATGCCTCGGATTGGAACCAAGGCCCAGACTGGAATACATTGGAAGACTCCAATGTAGTGGTGTACTTCTAAGGGGCCCAAAAGGGCAGCCTGGGACTAGGGGTTGGAAAGAGGAACTTTGTGGGATGGGACCCTCGGTGGCTCAATTGGCACTGCACACTGGCGTCTGGCCCTACTGCCAGCCTCGTCACCCCAGTTCCTGTGGTAATTACTTTGGAGTGTCTGGAAACCACTAGATCTTTTCTTGTCAGCGTTTCATGGAGTAAGTTTTTTTCTGAGAGTTTCCATCCCCATCCCTGTCACCCTAGAAAGGAGCGGGGACTGGAGCTTCCACTCTTCTTGGCATGCCCTCCCTCTTCATCTTTCAGTTGCTCTGGCAGAACAGACACACAGGCTGAAGTTAGCCCTCAGGGAGAACTTTTGGTTTAGCCAGTGTTTCTGAGTGGAAAGGAGGGTTCCCTCCTCCCACCCTCTTTACTCAAGACTGGCTCTGAAGGAGTCATCTGCCTCTGAATCATCAGATGGGACTTCTCTAAGGTGATTCACCTCATTCTTGCTGTCCCGATGGCACCCTCTCGTCTCTTAATCTGTTTCAAAGTGATACACTCAATAGGAAGTAGCAACAGCGTCTTCCCATTATCATCCCAGATGAAGGCCAACCACAACTGAGCTGTGTGCTGTGTCCCAAGCAGAGATCATGGGTTGGAACTGGAGCCAGCTCCGGTTGGATTAGGAATAGAACGAAGGTGGGACTTACTCAGGATCACTGAACTGGTATCAGTTCTAGCCAAGGGCTAGGTGACAGAGGGTAATGCTGAGAACCATGAACTGTTCTGAATTTTGGCCTCTTGGTCTGTCAATTTGTGTGTGGCCTGCTTGTCTCTGCTTGTGGATGGCTGGAATCTGTGGGGTTACTCCAAGTTTCCTAGGAGCCCTGAGTTCTCTTGGCAGACTTTACTTACTCACATACTCATTTAGTTTATTCCGTTTAGTATTGTTTGGTTTTATTTTGTGTGAGTGAAGGCTCTTGGTTACAAGTGACAGAAACCTAACTCGCTTTGATGTAAGCATAAAAAGGGAATTATTGCCTTTTGTAATGACTCTAATGACAAGAAAGATCCTAGGCATGACCACACCCATGGAATCTGTTTCCATCTCTCCTCCCTCCCTGTTGGTTTCCTTCTTTGTGGTAATGGCAGGTCCTTCCTAACTGCTAAGTCACTCAGGGGCAAGAATAATTTGCTTAGGGGCTTTTTTTTTTTTAAAGCACTTTGATTTACAAGGTTATTTGTAAGTACCAGTCCCACCACCAGTGTTAATTTCCCTCCACCAATGTTCCCAGATTCCCTCATGCCCCCACCCATCCTGCTATCTCAACAGGTACCTTTTAAACTTTGGATGTTGAGGTTTGGTTCTCATGATTTTAGTGGTTTGAATATTTAGCTCTGTCATTCCTTAACATCATCGATATCCCTGTTTCCCCTTGATCCCTAACCTCTGTTATTTCTTTCTTTCTTTTTCTTTTCTTTTCTTTTCTTTTTCTTCTTTTTTGTTTTTTTTTGGCCACACCCAGTGACACTCAGGGGTTACTCCTAGCTATACACTCAGAAAGTGCTCCTGGGTTGGGGAACCATATGGGATGCCAGGTATCGAACCCAGGCCCGACCCAGATCAGCCGTGTGCAAGGTAAATGCCCTACTGCTGTGCTATTGCTCCAGCTCCTCTTTTTTTTTTTTTTTTTGGTTTTTGGGTCACACCTGGTGGCGCCTAGGGGTTACTCCTGACTTTGCACTCAGAAATTGCTCCTCGTGGGGACCATATGTGATGATGGGATTTGAACCACTATCCATTCTGAATCAGCTGCATGCAAGGCAAATGCCCTACTGCTCTGCTATCGCTTCTGCCCCACCTCTGTTATTTCTGATCTGTCTTTCTCCCCTTTCCCTCCACTCTTTTTTCCCTTCTCCTTCCTATAATTTGAGGCCAAGGGTGATCTAGTTATCCCTCTTCAAACCATTGTGTTCCTTCATCCAGTTATTTTAAATACCACATATAAGTGATATAATCCTGTGTTGATCTTTATTGTTTTGACTTACTTAATTTACCATGTTACTTTCCAGTTCCATCATGTTACAGTGAATTGCATAATTTCATCATTCCTTACAATTGCATAGTATTGTGTGTGTATACCACACTTTCATGATCCACTCATCTGTCATTGGGCATCTAGGTTGATTTCCAAATCTTAGCTATTGTACTGAATGCTGCAGTAAATAATGGTGTGCATATATTTTTTTCTTTTTTTTTTTTTTAGTTTTTGGGTCACACCCGGCGGTGCTCAGGGGTTACTCCTGGCTGTCTGCTCAGAAATAGCTCCTGGCAGGCACGGGGGACCATATGGGACACCGGGATTCGAACCAACCACCTTTGGTCCTGGATCAGCTGCTTGCAAGGCAAACACCACTGTGCTATCTCTCCGGGCCCATATATTTTTTTCTAATGAATGTTTTTCTGTTCTGGGGATAGATACCCAAAAGTGGTATTGCTGGGTCATTTGGTGCTCATCGATTCTAACAGAATTTTCAGGGAGAAAGTTCATTAACCTCACTTAAGTCATGTGTTTGTCACTGAGCCAATCACTGTGACCAGAGAGATGGAAGGCTGTGAAATGCAGGCTGTGGTACTGCAGAGTTGTACCAAGGTGCTACTCTGAAAAGGGGAAATGGATGCAAGGTATGCAGAATCAACAGTTTTCTACTCTAGGTATAGATCACATGGCAGGCTTGGTGCTAAGTACTGGGAATGTAGTAATGAACAGGGCATTAGAGGCCCTGCTGTTTAGGAGTTGGCTGTCGGGGTAGGGAGACAAAGTTGAAAAACAATTCCTGAAAGAGTTAGGTGTGACTGTGTTTCAAAGAATAAACAGTATATAGCTCAGGAACAATATGTGTGTGTGTGTGTGTGTGTGTGTGTGTGTGTGTGTGTGTGTGTGTGTGTGTGTGTGTGTGTGTGTGTGTGTGTATGCGCGCGCGTGTGTGTGTGTGTATTGGAAAAGACTTAGGCAAAGGTGCACTGGAATGGAGTGTTCCACATGCTGCTATTTAGAGTTAGGTCAAAGAACTAGCAGCACCTACATCATTTGGAAGGTCCTTAGAAATGTGCAGTCTTGGGGCCAGAGTGATAGCACAGTGGTAGGGCATTTGCCTCACACGCAGCCAACCTAGGACAGACCCTGGTTCAATTTCCAGCATCCCATATGGTCCCCCAAGCCTGCCAGGGGCGATTTCAGAGTGCAGAGCCAAGAGTAACCTCTGAGTGTTGCTGGGTGTGGCCCAAAAGCCAATAAATAAATAAATAAAATAAAATAAAATAAAATAAATAAAATAAAAAAAAGAAATGTAGTTAGAGTCTCAGGTCTTATCCTGAGTGGGGAATCTGCTTGTTACAACTTTCCCAGTGGGGTCACTTTCATTGGCTGTAGATTCTGTCCAGGAAGCATGAAAAATGCTGCATCAGGGCTCTTCAGGGTCTCTGGTCCCTGGAAGGTTTCTGAGGTCCCACTTCCTTCACATTTCAACATCTAGGTAGTAGGAAAAGGTCTCTTGTTTCCCCTAGCAATATAGGCATAGGGTAGGGGTGCAAACATATTCCTAAGTTAAGTAGCTTGAGTCAGAAAGTGTCTAGTTCCTTTCTGATAACCTGGAGGCCTGCAAATGTTCCTGCCTCCCACAGATCTCAGGGAAGATGACTTGGGTCCCTCTGGGAGCCCTTGACTCACCCTTCCCCAACCTCTTTGCTGTTTGTATTTTTCAAGAGATTATATCCCCACCCCCCATTATGGAGCTGAGAAAAAGCAACCAAAGAGCTGCTGAGCTGATGGGCTAAATGAGAGCCCAGCTCCCAGCCTGAATATGAATTGGACATGGTGCAGGTTATGCTGGGAGAGGGGTGGGAATGTCTCTCTGGGAATTTTGTGAATTGTTTGTAGGTCCACGTTTTTTAGTGATCTGGTTTTCATGCCCCAATAGATCAACAGGCATTTCGGGAGGCCCAACTGTATGTGTATGCCTGGTACCCCAGCAGGTCTCAAAGGATCAGAACAGGGCCACAGTTGGACCTCTCAAAGCCCCTGCTCTGAGCAGAAGGAACCAGATGGCTCCTCGTGTGACAAGCTTCATGATGGCGTGTGGCTTCTCTTGGGGTGAGGAGGCACGAGGGCACTTATAAGGTGGTGTGGGAGGTTGAGAAAAGCATGGGAATTGGGTTACCCCCACCTCTCTTACCTGGCATTGCTCTGAAATAACAGCCTTTCCTGTGTTTCAAGAAGTTAAAGGCCAGGGTTAGAATAAAACCAGCCGGTTTTCTGAAACCTGTAGTTAATAAGTATTTCCCTGAATGGACCAAACTGGAATTCGACAGGAACTTGCTCTGAACCCATGGGTACCATGCCTGGGCTGGCCAGAGTAACTGAGGATAAGCCTTGCTGAGCTATTTTCAACTTCTTATATGTGAGTGTGAGGGTAGCTTCTTCCTCCCGGATCTAGGAGAATTGAGCCTGTGGTTTCATGAGGATAGGGCTGGAACTTTGTTCTCTGGCCTCAACACCATCTCTGAAGCTGTCTGAGGCTTGTGAGGAAGGGGTGGAAGTCTTCATATGCAAATACAGGATGGAGGATTCTTTCCTTTGCCATTTTCTGTGAGGAGAGATGTTGGGTCTCTTCCTTCACCCTGCAGGCTCTCTGCTTACCAGCCATTCTTGCTTTTCTGGACTCCTATTTCCTGTTGCCATAGGGCAGGCCTGTGCCATCTTTCCCCTGAGGTGGGGAGGCTTCTTGGGAAGGTCGTAGGGAGACTTGGGTAGAGATAGGAAGGACTCAAGGATATCAGTGGGGAGATGAATTTCTCCCTTTTTAAGAGAATCTTATAAAAGAACATGAGAAGTAGAACAAATATTTGTAACCTCCTGGTTTTCTCAAACACTAAGGCAGGAAGTGCAGCTGATTCTCTATTGATTCTTAAAGCCCCTGGGATAGTCCTCTGTCTCCACACAGACTCCATGATATCACTTGTCCAAATGCCATCTCTTTGGGAGCTACCCTGAGCACTTGAATTCTGTACAACTAGTGGCCAGGACCTGAGATCTGTGTAGAGGTGAGGAAAGACGTCTAGACCTACACATGTGTGGGTGTACCTTGGATGCCTTAGAAACATGGATACCTTGTGTGCCACCTGCATGAAGCCAGCCTTCCTGTGTGAAGCTCTGCACGTAGGCGTCTTATCCCTAATTTTGTCATCTTAAAGGCTAGCTAAGCTGACTTATACTTCTTGCAAATTACTTTAAGAATTTACATACATTAAAATGCATAAATCTTAACTGTGTACTTTTATTAATGGATACACCTTTGTATTGATCACATATGGTGATCATTGTTGAGGCCATATCTTTGTCCTGTAAGTCCAGAAGGTTCCCTTGCCCTTTCCTAGTCAGTCCCATTACTCTCTTCAGAAATGGAGTTCTGATTTTCTTTTCACTATAGATTGATTTCTTCTAGAACTTACACCATGTATAATATGTACCGTATTTTCCGTGTATAAGACGACTTTTGAAATAAAAAAGTCAACCAAAAATCAGGGGTCATCTTATATGCCGAGTATATCCTGAAAAACGTTTCGATATGCTGTTAAATGAAAATCTACTGGATATTGCCACGAAATAAATTTTCCAACTCGATCCTGCACTAATCACTGCAACCAATCCTAGCAGGCTTTCTATGCATGCAAATTATACAGTGTTCTGTATCCGAATCTACACTGTAAAAAGCCTGCTCAGATTGGCCAGAGCCAGAGAGGATGTCTAAAATTAGGGGATCGTCTTATACGCTGGAAAATATGGTATATTATATATATATATATATATACACACACATGCATATAAATAATATAATAATATATCTTCTTTGATTCATATAGCATTGGTTGAGAACTTAATGTAAAAGGAGTCATGTGTGCAGAGATGGATCAAAGGGCTGCAGCACATGCGTTGCTTGTGGCAAATCCCTAGCACGACAGGGTCCCTTAAAACTCTGCTGGGAGTGACTCTGGGCACAGATTTAGATGAGTCCCCCAATATAAATGAATTAAAGGACTCAGGTTGCATGCTTCCCTTTAGTGCTCAGCTCAAGTACTGAGCAATCATCCCTGTTGCTAAGAGTACTAGCACTTCCTATTTCTTGTTACTGCATAAATATGCTCCACATTAGTTATTTACCTATGAGTACACATCAAGTCATTTCCAGTTTTGGCTATAATTGAAAAGCCAAATGCTTGGATATATCCTGGTGTAATTTTTGCTTTGTTTTCCTTTTGGACATGTGTTTTTATTTTTCTTAGATGCCTAGAGCAAAATTGCTATTCAAAGGGCTGGTGAATGTTTGACTTTGTATGGAAACAACAAACTTCTTTTTTTTTTTTTTTTTTTCCGTTTTTGGGCCACACCCTGCGGTGCTCAGGGGTTACTCCGGGCTATCTGCTCAGAAATCGCTCCTGGCAGGCATGGGAGACCATATGGGAAGTTGGGATTGGAACCAACCACCTTAGGTCTTGGATTGGTTGCTTGCAAGGCAAACACCACTGTACTATCTTTCGGGCCCCAACAACAAACTTCTTTTTTTTTTTTTTTTGTTTTTGTTTTTGTTTTTCGGGCACACCCGTTTGATGCTCAGGGGTTACTCCTGGCTAAGCACAACGAAATTGCCCCTGGCTTGGGGGGACCATATGGGATCGGGGGATCGAAACGAGGTCTCGATCTTTCCTTGGCTAGCGCTTGCAAGGCAGACACCTTACCTCTAGTGCCACCTCGCAGGCCCCAACAACAAACTTCTTAATGAATCATATTCTGGTTTTATGTTCGACTGGTTCTGACTACTTCACAGCCTCATCCTCACATCCTCACTAGCATTTGCCATTATTAGGATTTTTATCTTTAGTCACTTAATTGGGTAGGGAGGGTATTTCTTTGTGGTTTTAATGTGTATTTTCCTCACAACTAATATTAGTTAACACTTTTTCTTATGCTTACTGGCTATTCTTTTATTTTTTTTAAATAGAAAATAGAAACATTTATTGGAAAGTAGAAGAGAAAGAAGAAAAGATAGAATAAGAACTTCCCCAGCTGGGGATGAACTTAGTACAAGTCTAACTTGTTGAGCATTCTTACACATTCCTTTAGCCTTCTTTCCATTTTAAAATTGGATTGTCAGGGTTGGAGTGATAGTACTATGCCAGGTAAAAGCCCTGAGTACTACTAGGTATGCCCCCCCAACCAACCAACCAACAAATAAAGAAACAAAATTGGATTGTCTCTTATAATCATTTTTTTTCTTTTTTTGGGTTGGGGGGGGGTTTGGGCCATATTCGGTAGCAATCAGGGATTACTCCTAGCTCAGTGCTCAGATATCACTCCTGGAAGGTTCAGGGGATTATATGGGATGCTGGGAATCGAATCCGTAGCAGGTCGGCTGCATTCAAGACAAATGCCCTACTGCTGTGCTATCACTCTGGCCCCAAGTCATTCTTTTCATAATTTGAACATAAAGCTATTGTTGGTGTGGAATCACTGAATACTCACTTGAACTACCTTTCTTTATTTTTTTTTTTTTAAGTTTTTGATTCTGGTAGTATTGGTTACCAAAAAAAAATTCCTTTTTTTTTTTTTTTTTTAACTTAACTGTCTTTGGCAGGATTGATAATGAATGATGTCTAATTTGTGTTTGCCTTTCTCGTTTTTTTATACCTCTAGTTTTCTATGTCCTAAATTTTCTTTTGTGTGCTTTCTTTTCTAAAAGTTTTATAGTATTAGGTTTAAGATTCTTGCCAATATAATTAATGACATGATAAAAGGCATATGAATAGTTTATTGCCCAGATCCATTTATTGCCATATAAACATCCAGTAATTAATTCTTTTTTCTCCTTGAGTTGCTTTGGTGCGTTGGTCAAAAATCCACTCACCATATAAGTACACTATATATTTGCATAATTGTCTGAATAAGCCAAAAATATTTCTGTTCTTCATGGATGGCAAAAGTTGGGTACTTACTTGGCTACTTTCACTAGCTGCTCCTATGCTAGGTATTAGAAGATGATCACTGCTCTCTTTTTCCTAAGCTCCTTACAAAGATGGCAGGCAGCTCTTGCCAGCCATTTGGAGTTAACATTTGAAACAAATTACTTCTGGCATCTTTGAAATTGTTGGAAGAGATTAAGGAATTTTCGCAAGGTCGTGTAGCTCTGAATCTTGTGCTGGCTTAACCATCACTCCTAGCTGCTTTTTATCACTCCTTCAAGGAAGGTACTTAACGCTCTGACCAGTCATGTTTTCACCTGGAGAGAGAGACTGGCCACCTGGAAAAGTGGGTGTGAGGTATAATGTGGCAGCCAGAAGGGTGCCTAATTTACATAGTAAATGCTCAATAATTTCTCAAGATAACAATGATGTGAACCATGGTGCTGAGGATGATATTGTTATTGTCCCTGCCCTTGAAAATATACTGTCTGGGATTCTCATAGAGACCTGGAGATACTAGCTCATGAGAATCCCTTGTCTGCTGCCAGATAGCCTTGGACTCCTGGTCTTCTGAGCTGGAGCTTCCAGAGGGTCCCCTACTTCATGGAAATTACTAACAAAGTCCAAGCTATTGACTTTGGACTATGTATCCAGCTCTTTTGAATCTTGAGCCTTCTTTTCTTCAAGTGTAGAAGGTAATTCTCCCTTCTCAGACGTTACTTTAGTTCCTTTGACCTGGCCTTGGGGACCCCTCCCACCTTTTGTTAAAGATGGCATGTATATGATTTATAATACTGTTCATGATAGAGTTTCATGCATGAAACATTCTAACACCACATCCTCTACTAGGGTGTTCACTTCCTTCCACCATTGTCTCAGTATCTATCACCCTCACTCACCATCCATTTGTTTTCTTTTGAATCTTTTTTCCCCAAAGGTGGAAGAGCAATGTTGAGATTGGATAGCTGTTCTGAAAACTGCTTAACTGGTGTCAGATTGCTGGACTTGA
Source organism: Suncus etruscus (assembly GCF_024139225.1). NCBI lineage: Eukaryota > Metazoa > Chordata > Mammalia > Eulipotyphla > Soricidae > Suncus > Suncus etruscus. The sequence continues at coordinate 157,835,319 of NC_064848.1, read as the reverse complement.
CTTCACCACTTCCTATCTAGTTGATTCCTTTGTGCTTCCGTTTCCTCTTTCATAGGCAATTGTAATGGAGATGAATTGAGCTGATGTATGTTTGCCACTCAGAGGCACTTAACATGGCTACAGAAGTGTTTTGTCATTATCTTCTCCTGCAGAGAACAGGCATCTTCTAAATCTAAGGGAAAGTCAGGAAGGACAAATGTTACTTTTCTGCTGATATAATTTCTCCCTCCCTGCTTATAGGATTCCCCCCTTCTTGCCTGCACTTCTTGGTGCCCAGGGCTGAGTGCATCTCTGCTCAGTGAACAGAAACTGAACCGAAGTTGTGTTTTGTGTGATTGGCCCTACCTGTGTATCAGCCCAGAAGTCCTGCTTGATAAGTGGGGATGAAGGTGAGGGATGTGAAAAGGTCCCAAAGATCCAACCCAGAAAACTGACAGATACCTGGGAGAGAGGTTTTTAGAGTGTGAGCCTTTTTTCTGGATCATGCCCCCAACTCTTGTATTCATCTATTCTAAGTCTGCCAGAGTCATAGGCTTGGTGATCCCATTGGTAAGGTATTAACTGAGGGACAAGCATCCTTATAAAGGATTTGGGGATTAAGCTGAGTGGAGACCTAGATGGTACAGCAATATGGAGATGTCCAAGGTTGGTTTAGGAATTTGGGATCTCTTTGTTTCCATGAGAAGTTTACTTTCTAACTTCTCTCACCAGCAGTGAATTCTATTTAATTTTAAAATTATTAATAAGAACTGTGCATCTGTAGGACACATCTAAAAAGTAAGTCATGTTTAAACATTCGACTTGAAAGAGAACAATAGAAAAGAAAAATGCAGTAGTGTTCTTTGTTCAAGTGTTACCATGTACAGTGCCAGGGATTAAACTCAGGTCAGCCACATGCATGCCTGTATTACTCACTGTACTATTTTTCTGGTCTCAGAATCTTAATTTTAATAAAATATACTCGTTATATTTGGGTTGAAGTCATAGTACAATGGGTAGGGCATTTGCTTTGCATGCTGCTGACCTAAGTTCTATCTGCAGCATCCATATTGTACCCCAGGTACTGCCAGAAGTAATTCCTGAGTGCAGAGCCAGGAATTGCTGGTGTGACCCCAAAACAAAGCAAAATATACTCATTATAGAAAAGTTTGTGAAGTGTCAATAAAGGGGTAAAAAAACCAAAACCAAAACAACCTCTTTCCATCCAGGTATATTCCTTCTTTTTTTTTTTTTTTTCCTTTGTTTTTTGGCCACACCCGTCGATGCTCAGGGATTACTCCTGGCTGTCTGCTCAGAAATAGCTCCTGGCAGGCACGGGGGACCATATGGGACACCGGGATTCGAACCAACCACCTTTGGTCCTGGATCGGCTGCTTGCAAGGCAAACACCACTGTGCCATCTCTCTGGGCCCGTATATTCTTTCTTATCATTTGCTGCATGCCCAGATATCCTGGCATCTTGTTCAGAGGCATAAGTCAATAGGTCAAGAGGGTTACAATATAACAAAGAGTTAAATTTGATTTTCATAGCATTTATCTAGTGAAGGAAAATAAAACGGGAGACTTAGAGAATCTCTGAAGTTTAGATAAACGTTTCCTCTGTAAAATATATTAATTCCTGTAAAAGTCTGGTGAGAGGAGGTAAAGGATTGAATAAGACGATACCTTCAAGTGTGGAAACAGTAATTTTTGTTTTCACTAAGTTATTTTTACTTTATACACAGTGTTTGGTTTCTGCTTTGAAATTTGAGAAACAGGTGATTTGAGGCAGGTGTAGGGAGCAGAGGCATTGGAATGCCTATGAACTTGGCCCTTCAAAGGGCAAGCTTATTTTTGTTTGTTTTTGGGCCACACCTTGGTCTGCAAGACTTACTCAGGCTCTGTACTTGGGGATCACTTCTGGAGGCCTTGGGAGAGAATATGGGGTGCCAGGGATAGAACTTGGGTTGGCTGCATGCAAGACAAGTACCCTACCTGCTGTACTATGGCTTCAGTCAGGGGCACACTCCTTTTGAGGGAAGCTGATATGCCCTGAGCCAGAGGCAGTAGGCCTGAAGCATTAGCTCCCTTCTTCGTGGAAAGCAAGATGAGCCTGTTGTGGGAGTGAATCAGTTTCTTATCAAATGACATGGGCTGAGTTGATTCGACTTGGCAGCAGGACTGAGAAGTTTCTGAAATGTCAGATATTAATACGATAGCTGGTTGGCTCAGACTGGGAAGTCAGAAGAGGGAAAGAGAAGCAAATGGGGAGAAAGAACTCTGGGGGAGGAAGAGAAGACGCAGGTCTGGAGAGGAAGGAGAGAAGGTAGAAGATGAAAGTAGGAAGAAAAGAGAGAGAAGGAGTGGGTTTTGCTTCACTGAGCATCACTAGCTGGTAAGCCCAGCCCAGTTTGTTCTCAGATGCTTTGACCAATAAGATGTAAAAAAATTTTATTTCAGTTCTACTGGGAGGGATGTCAGAATTTGTTTTGTGTATCATGTTATCCCTGGCTTTGAAGTTGTCTCAGTTTTAGACCTTTGCCAGAGACCTTGCTGGAGATTTTTTGCTGGATAATCTCCGGAGATTTCTCATCCTAGATGCTGCTGGACCTGGTGAGTGGCTTTTCAATGCAAAGATTCAGTGAGGATCTGGATGATACTCCTGTTGGCTTCATGGGCATGTCCAAATGTTTTCTGATAACGTTTAGTGTTTCTTTGGTCATTTTCTTTTCTTTTTTTTTAAATAATAACTTTATTTAAACACCGTGATTACAAACATGACTATAGTTGGATTTCAGTCACAAAAATACCCCCCCCCCCCCACAGGGCAACATTCCCACCACCAATACCTTCTATCTCCCTCCTCCCACAACCCTGCCTGTATTTGAGACAGGCATTCTACTTCTCTCACTCATTAAGATTGTTATGATTGAGGCCAGAGCGGTGGCGCAGGGTATAAGGCATCTGCCTTGTGCACGCTAGCCTAAGATGGATCACGGTTTGATCCCATGGTGTTCCATATGGTCCCCCCAAGCCAGGAACGATTTCTGAGCACATAGCCAGGAGTAACCCCTGAGCATCACGGGGTGTGGCTGAAAAACAAAACAAAATAAAACAACAACAAAAAAGACTGTCATGATAGTTTTTAGTGCAGTTATTTTCCTATTTGCACCACTACTCTTTGTGGTGAGCTTCAGATTGTGAGCCGGTCCTTTTGGCCCTCATCTCTATTGTCTCTGGAGACTGTTACAGTAATGTCCTTAATTTTTCTTAAAATTCATAGGTCAATGAGACTTTTCTGTATCTATTTTTCTTCCTCTGACTTATTTCCTTAAGCCTAATAGATTTCATATAAATACATATTTTATGACTTCATCTCTCCTAACAGCTGCATAATATTCCATTGTGTTCCATATAAGTACCACAGTTTCTTTAGCCATTCATTTGTTGAAGGGAATCTTGATTGTTTCCAGAGTCTGGCTATTGTAAACAGCACTGCAATGAATATAGGTGTGAGGAAGGGATTTTTAAATTGTATTTTTTTTTTTTTTGGTTTTTCGGCCACACCCATTTGATGCTCAGGGGTTACTCCTGGCTAAGTGCTCAGAAATTGCCCCTGGCTTTGGGGGACCATATGGGACGCCAGGGGATCGAACTGCAGTCCTTCCTTGGCTAGCGCTTGCAAGGCAGACACCTTACCTCTAGTGCCACCTCACCGGCCCCTTGAATTGTATTTTTGTGTTCTTAGGGTATATCCCTAGGAGTGGTATAGCTGGATCATATGGGAGCTCAATTTCCAGTTTTTTGAAGAATCTCCATATTGTTTTCCATAAAGACTGGACTAGATTGCATTCCCACCAGCAGTGAATGAGAGTTTTTTTTTCTCCACATCTCTGCCAGCACTGATTGTTCTTGTTCTTTGTGATGTGTGCTAGTCTCTGTGGTGTTGAGTGGTCATTTTCTGATCAGAAGAGCTAGGCTGTGTGACTTATTTATTTCTAATATTCTTGTTGGAGACTTTTAGCTGAACAGGTGAGCTAGGATCTATTTATTTATAATATGATGCTTCTAAAAGGCAAAGACTTCATGAAGCACCCTCTGAGAGAGACCTATGATGGACTGTGGCCTCTACCGAGTGGTTCAGTATTTCCCCACTTGAATGAATGTGGATGCCAGAAGGACTGAGGGCTTCAGTATAAGTCTTTCAAACATAAGCCTATATACAAATAATTATTATTAGTTTTAGGTTACATACATAGTTTTTAGGCCACAATACCACACCTAATGGTGTTTAGGGCTTATTCCTACTTCTGGAATCAAGGATCACTCCTGGTGGTTGCTTAGGATACCATATACAGTACTGGGGACTTGAACCAGGGTTGACTGAAAGCAGAGCAAGTATCTTAACTTCTGTACTATCTCTCTTGCTTCTAACATCAAATTACAGTTGGATCAGACGAGCATGATGGTGGGTCTTCAAAGCCACACAAAGTCCAGTAAGTATTAGGGCTGGGTTGGACATGTGACAAGCAAGACTTGTCATGGAATCAGAGCCCAAAGAGGACTTGAACTCAGAACTCCCCAGGCCTCCCAGGGCATCAGCCTGATTTTAGTCTCATGACTGGATAATGCCCATGTCCATTTTGCTTGGCCTGCCCTTTATCCCCTGCTTGGAAGTTTTTTCCCTTCCTGTTTGATTTCTGGAGCCCAGGGGAGATCAAGAGTTTATACCTCATTTCTTAAAAGATCAACTGAAAACTTTCAAGGTGATACCAAAATAATAAAACTCAACCTCTACTGTGAATATATGCCCCAGAGCTTATCAGTTTTTAGGTGTAGAGAAAGCTTACCTTGTTAGAAGCATGGTGCTAGAATATTCTTTTTTCTTTACAGTCTTACTGAACTTGCACCTGGTAGGAGGTCTGTGTTAGTTTTTATGGCTGCTGAAACAAATGATTGCAAGTGTTACGTCGTATGACAACAAATTTCATTTTGGAAGTTTTAAGTTTGAAATGATTGACCAGGAGCTAAAATAAAGGCGTGGAGATAACTGTATTTTATTGTGTTGTATGGGTTCTAGAGAAGAATCCATTCCCTGGTCTTTTCTAGAAGGTCATCTGCATTCATTTCTTGGATCCTAGTCCCATTTTTTTCTGTCTTTAAAGGCAGAAATGTTCAACTGGGTCTTTCTCACACTTCTTTGTCCCTGAGTCTCTCCTGCTTTTCTGCTTCTAGGATTTAGTTTAGTTTTTATTTTTTTGTTTTTGGGTCTTACCTGGTATAATAGCTTAGGAACCACTCCTGGAAATGCATGAGGGACAACCTTTCTTCTTCTTAGATGCCATGTAACCTCCAAGAGTCACAGACTCTGAGAATTTAGACAAGAACATTTTTTGGAGAGGGGTCAATGATGGTTCAGTGGGAGGGTGGATTTTGTTAGATCAGGGTTCCTCCTCTGTGAATGGGAAATTTTATCCATACCCCATGAAAATCCCAGAGGCTCAATACAAATTCTAGAGTTCTGTAGATTCTCTGTTTTCCTGAGATCACTTCTTTGTGAGCCTTTGGCAAATGAGGTGATTTCACTTGTCCTTCAAATCATGGGATTTAAATTTTGGGTCCATCCTGAGTTTTCCACAGAGAGAAGGAGGCTGCACAAGCTCACATTTTTCCCTCTAAAGCTAGCATGTAACCTTAATTTTGTTATCTTCAGCTAGCAACCTGTTGACCCACATTGAGGGAAGCATGTGACCCCATGATCTTTCCCAGCCTGATGGTGAATTGTTTCTCTTTACTTGGAAGGAGGTGCCCTTGTCTGCTTTTTTGTTAGTGGTTTATCCATCTTGTTTATTTTTTCAAAGAACCAACTCTTGCTTTCATTGATCTTTCAGATTTTTTTTTTTTGATTTCTGGCCTGCTTTCTTTTGCATGAGTAGAAGGGACTGTCTTCCTCCCATCCAGTGGCAACTTTCTTTCTGGCAGTGATTTTAGCTGCTGGCTGTCAGTTTGGCTGGCAGGGAAAGAGCAAAGCTAACCACCAGGTCAATAATGATGTCCTGTCCAATCCTATCTATGCTGCTATCTCCTTCCCCAGCCCACCCTCTCTTTTGTCAGCATGGACTAGCCTCTCATGGAGGAGAGGCTCAGGCTGTTGAGGAGGGGAGGCAGGCATTTCATCATGCCCAGACTAGCTGTGCTTAGATAACCCTGTTCGGGTGACCTGGCTGGCAAGGAGACTCCTCTGCCTGGTCCCCCAGGTCTGATAGCGTTGCCTGGCTACTGGGCAGCTAGTGGGGCTCTGGCAGGGAGAATAAACAAAGCATATGTTTAGATCTCAGTATGGCTGGCCAGGCCAGCACTAGGGTGGGCCTTCCAGTTCCCCCATGATTTTCCTCATTGTATGTATGTATGTATGTATGTATGTATGTATGTATGTATGTACACGTGTGTATGTGTAGGAGGGCTTTGTACCAAGAGCTGTGTGGGCTCTTCTGAGAATTGTTCAGTGTTGTGAGGCACTAGGAGGGGAGGGACAAATTAAGTTACAGCTTCAAGCCCCTGAGAGTGGTCATCTTGGTCTTGAAGTGGTTTGCCTGGGGATAGTGGAAATAGCTGGAACTTGTCAACAAGGTGGACCTTTGAGGGCACAAGAGCCAGTTTTATCCAATCCCAGGCTCCTGGCATTAATCTGGCCCAGTTTGGGATGGGGCTGGGGAACATATTTCAATCAAGATTCTGTCTTAACAGGGAGTGAGAGTGGGGCTGTATGTGGCTAATCAGGTGGCCCCACAAGAGGTTGCATTGTGACCAGGAGGATGGATCCCAGAGAGATCCTTTTCTAATGCATATAGAGGCATTCTGAGGTCTGCTAAAGGGAAGTGTGTTAGGGAAGCTGGATGCACTACATCAGGGGTCTCAAACTCACAGCCCGAGGGCAGTTTGCGGCCCTCCGTACAACATTTTGTGGCCCGCGGCCGGCCTTCAAATTTCGTAGTATTCGTGATTATTCGCTTACCGAATAATCGCAATAAAAATCGCATTAGTAAGAAAAAAATTGCAGTAAACATTTGCATACCCCGAACGGAACTGCTCGGGGTATGCAAATGTTTACTGCAATTTTTTTCTTACTAATGCGATTTTTTATTGCGAATATTCGGTAAGCGAATAATCGCGAATACTTTGCACCTAGCGCAGATATCATTTCTGCTGCTCCTGCCTGCGGACCCTTGCATTATCGGAGGCCGAAGGGAGAGAAGGGAGAGAAGAGAAAGAAGTTTATTACAGAATTAGATTTTGTCATACCTTCATCATGACTTCATCAAAGCCTGCAGTGAAGAGAAAGATTGATGACGAGACAATTTCAGGAAAAGTGGAAGACGCAGTATTTCTTTGTTGAGCACAGGGGCATCCCCACATGTCTTATTTGCTCAGAGAAAGTTGCAGTGCACAAGGAATACAACTTGAAATGCCATTATTCAACTAAACATGCTGAGGAATGTGCAAAATATCAAGGAAATGAGAGAGCCAAGCAGGTTGCCAGTCTTAAAGCATGTCTAATGAGGCAACAAGATTTCTTCAAGAAAGCAACCAAAGAGAATGTTGCATCAGTCGAAGCTTGTTCCATGGTTAGTGAGATGATTGCTAAGGCAGGGAAACCATTCACAGAAGGAGAGTTTGTTAAAAAAATGCATGTTAGAGGCTGCAAGTATTATCTGTCCGGAAAAGAAAGGTCAGTTTAGCAAAATCAGTGTTTCTGCCAACACTTTACTTAGTTGGAGGGCCCCCAGCGGCTGCTCTAAGAATGTCCTGGGCACTTGGTGAGTGACATAAGTTGGGGTTAGGTGCTTCCAGGCAGGGAACATTTGACAGCAATGTGTGTGGTCTAGAACTATTCAGGTGTATCCCTCAGCTGCTTCCTGCTTTCCCCTTTTCTGTTTTCTGATTTATTTCTTCTCCCCACTCTTCCCCCACCCCTGCTATCATCTTCCTCCTCTTTCCAGATTGTTTCACTCAAAGGTACAACTTGGATGCCACCTTCTCCATGTAGACTTTCCTAAACTCCCTGCTTTGCATGCATCCTGTATCAGGACCTTAATACCTTTCCCATGGAATCTTAGTGAAGCCCCTTCCTGCACTTTGCAAATTGTTACTGGAAGTCTGTCCATAGATTAGGAAATGCTGTAGGCCCTAGGGATACAATAGTGACTATGGCAGATTGACTAGGCCAGAGTCTTGTCTTCAGGGCACTTAGCCTCAAGGAGGGAGATGGACTGGAGATGGAAAATCATGAAATAATTAGAGCTTCTATCCTGAGGAGTTGGGATGGTCTTTAGGCCAAGGGTGCTTACTGAGAAGGGTGTCTCTGAGAGGGAAAATGACTTAGGGACTGTGGAAGATGCTAATTTGGAGGTCTAAAGGGGAGTTAAGATGCAAGTTGTGGAGACTGGAGAGATAGTGCAGAGGTTAGGGTGTTTGTCTTGAATGCAGTTGACCTGGGTTAAATTCCTGCACCTGATATTTTTTTCCTGAGCTTACCAAGAGTGATCCCTGAGCACAGAGTTAGGAGTGAGGCCTGAGGATTGCTGGGTGTGATGACTGTCTCTTTCCAAGAAGTGAGGTGTTGATGTGGGAAGACCAGTGCAGAGATGGTATTAAATAGAGGGGGATAGACTTTGTGAGGACAGTGACAGAGATGAGCAAGGGCGGAGGACTTTACTGAACCTGAGATGAGCAAGGGTGGAGGACTTCACTGAACCTGGAATATTTCTATGAGAGATCTTCCAAAGCAATAGAGCTCTTTCTATCATGGGAACTAGGGAGGCCAGGAAAAGGGCTGGTGAGAAAGCCCAGAGGAGAGAACTCTATGTAAAGGTTGGGTTGTGTCCTGAGAGATAAGGAAGGAAAAGTTCTTTGGGATCTGGCAACCTAAAGGTCATTGTGACTGATCCAGGGCAGTTTTGGGGAAATTGAGGAGCAAGAGTGGCTCATAGAGGTATGGAGGGTGTCTTCAGGTGTGCTGAGGTTCAGACAGCTGCTGAGAAGACCAAGCACAGGATTCTGTGATTCTCTCCCCTTCCTTTGGAGGCGGTAGGCTCACATGCATGGCTAGGCTCTCCCCACTGTGACTGGGGCCACTGTTGTTCTGCTTTCCTATTCCCTCTGTAGGTGATTGCAGGAGAGAAGACCCAGTGTGGAGAGTGTCCAGCATGAGCCACAAAGGTGCTGCCTAGCTTCTTTCTCCCGTAGACATGTCCTGTCCCATAGGCTGGGAGGAATGGTCATGATTTCACATCCTGGTGGCCTGTGGAATTATGGGATTTGTCTATTTCTACCTCAGTCAGTATAGGCATTGTTACTCATTGGATGGAATTATCTTTGAATGTAGCACCTTGGATTGGTGTGGAAACCAGATGTTCCCCCCTTCCAGGTGTGATGCTTTCCCTTAGATAAAATGCTTGGTTGAGGACCCGGAGAGATAGCACAGCTGCATTTGCCTTGCAGGCAGCCTATCCAGGACCAAAGGTGGTTGGTTTGAATCCCCGTGTCCCATATCGTCCCCCGTGCCTGCCAGGAGCTATTTCTGAGCAGACAGCCAGGAGTAACCCCTGAGCACTGCCGGGTGTGACCCCCCCAAAAAAAAATGCTTGGTTGAAAAGAAATAAATGCTCTTTGTTTTTCTGGTAGCGACTTGGAGTGGTGGCCAGTTGAATAGGAGTGAAGGGTAACGTGGGTAAACTCTTTTAAAGCCGTGTGTGTGTGTGTGTGTGTGTGTGTGTGTGTGTGTGTGTGTGTGTGTGTGTGTGTGTGTATGTGTATTAGTTTCCAGACCTCCATCTGATTCCAGACCCTTGTCTTGTCAGTGTTCCAGGGTTGGAACCTGAGGACTAATTCAATAGTAGTTCTTTCAGCCTGGTCACTCTCAGGGTAGCTGTGCAGCCAAGGGTACTTCCAATTTAGTGAAATGGGGCTATGCCTTGGGGCCAGGGCATATCATCTGCCTTTTGGGGAGGTTAAAGCATCTGGGACTGTAAGAGGTCAGAACTCTTTGTAGAGGGGCTGGGTTGGTCCCCCTAGCAACTCCAGGAATAATTCCTGAGTATAGAACCAGGAAATCACCTATGAGCTTCATCAGGTGTGGCCCCCAAATAAAGTAAAACCCCAAGAACTCTCTGATCTACATTGCAGCAGTCGACTAACAGCCTCATCTCTTCATATCACTGGAAGCCTGGGAGCCCCATCTTTATCTGGCCCCTCCATTCAGCTCTTCAGGCCCCCTTGTGGCCAAAGGGGATTGGGGCCTGTATCTGGGAGGACTGGGCCATGGTGACAGACAAGTCAGTCTACTCAAAGGTCAAGCTGGGATTCCACATTGTGTCCTACTGAACACACCTTGCAGATGTCTCTAGAGACCTCCTTGGTGGAGACCAGGTAGAAGTGGGGCAGTAGCCATTTCCTTAGAGCAGCCTCTTTAATTGATGGTTCCTGATGTGCCTGACTCTTCTGCTGCTTCAGTCTTTCCTAGCACACAGGTTTCATGTGACGTCTGGATTGAGAAACCAGCCTGCCAAGCCAGATGCCAGCACCTTTCCAAACATACCCACTGGAAGCTTGGATCTCTTAGTAAAAAAGGAATTGGATTGTGAGAAAACAGCAGTGGCTTCTCAGGCATCTCTCTTGCCTTCCCTTCACTCCGAGCAATGCCTTTGTTGTGCCTCTGCTTTAGAGGAGGGGTCCACTGGGCAGGCTAATTGGAAACAGAAATAGAAGAAACTGTTTGTAGCAGGGGGGCGTGCAGCTGGCAAATGGTCCTCACCTTGGGGACCAATAAACCTCACCAGGCATGTATATTTGCATGAATGAGTGTTCATCATGTGTGGGGTGAATGTGAATGCTTGGGTGGCTATTTGTGTTTGGGGGTGCATTTGGGGAGTGGATTCTGAATCGGTGTGAGTGTATTTGCAGCCGAATGATCCCTTCTCCCATCCCAGCTAGGAGTGGCTGGGCCTGGAAAGAGAGCTAACCACATTTGCCCCGGTACCCCTTTCATCAGCCCCAGCTGGTAGGTGGGGACGGGCAACTGTGTTATTTGACATATGGCTTATTGGAAAAGGACTGTTCAGTGTCGAAGTCCCTGTGCGGTTGTATATGTGTAATTAGGCTCCTGGAGCTAGGCGACTGTTCGAATTACTTGGGACTGAGTGGTTATTTGGGTAATCATTAACTAGAAGATGGGGAGGGGAAAGAACATGTTGTGTGCACATGTCCCCTTCCTGCAGGTAAGCCTGAAAATCTCCCAGCAAGCAAGGCGGCTGCAGTCTCTGAGTCTTACTCCTTCCCACTCTGGGGAGAGGGGAGGCCTTGGGTCTCTTAGTGGCAGGGAAGGGCCTTGGAAGGCATCCCTCAGCTGCCTCGGAAGCATGTGACTACCCATCTCCCACAAATTTTGTAAAACTGCCCTTTACTCTGTCAAACACAGCAGGATAAAAACAGGTATCGATTGATTCAATTCTCAGCTCAGTACAGCTGATGAGATTCTTCTCTTGTGCTCTGCCAGGGACTTGGCTCCAGACAAGTATCAGGAATCTATTGTCCTGACTGGAAGGGGTGTTAATAGTTGGAGCCAAGATCACTGACATTTTGGCATAGATAATCCCCAACCCTTGCTTTTGCCACATCCCGACAGTGCCGATGTAGGACCTGGGACTTGGGAGGACAGAGCTTTGTTTTTCTTCTTGGCTTTAGAACAGAAGCTGCAACACTGGAGCATCTCCTTAGCAGGAAAGGGCTAGAAGCAGCCTGGCATCTGTGTTGTTGCTGAGAGGCCCCCAGTGGTCTCCTTGAGATGATAGGTCAGCAGGATGGAGAGGGAAAGGCAGAGCGACTCCTGTAGTGTGGTAGAGAGTGTGCAAATAGGTGCAGAGCTTGTTAAGCCCCTGAGGTGTGTTTGGTATATGATGCCTCCAACTTTTGAGGCTGGAAAGTTGTGTCCACACTCTGTCCTACATTTGCTGCCGAGAGGTGAGTTGGGCAGTGAGAATGGGGTGAATCCATTTTGGATTTGATTGGGTGTACTGAGCTCTGCACACAGTCAAGTGATTTACTGACTGTGGCTCCTCCTCCAGAACACGGCTCTGTTCATGGTTCCTGGAGATGATCCAGATTCTGCCTGGAGATGATCTGGACATTGGCACTTCAGGGGCCGAGGGTTGCTTTGAGATTGAGGAGAGCACTCGTGGTGATGGCACGGGTTCCTGGCAGTTCTGTGCAAGCTCTGAGTGGCAAACACAGCCAGGCAGCCTTGAGCTCTTGTTTCTCAGCACCAGCTGAGGCTGGGATTAACTGAGGCTAATTGTCATCAAGGTCTATAGTGCCTTGTGTTAAACCCATCTGGTGGAAGTGTGGCAGAGCTCAGGCACTGCATGCCCTGCCCAGCTTTGTTGTGGGGTTAAGTGGCTGTAGGTTCCATCTACAGAGACTAGTAGCTTGGTGGGCTGGGTTGTGAACAGAGGAGGCAGAGGAGAAGGCAGCAGAGTATGAGAGGATGAGTTGGAAGATGACTGTTAGTGTAGGAGCCTTTCCTGGGGAGCACAGACCACCTAGGAGAGAGGGAATTGCAGCTTGAGACCTGACCGTGCCAATCTGGGGGAGTGGAGTGGAGAGCGTGGCACTTTTTTTGCTCAGGAAGAGGTTTTGAGAGAAGCAGAAGCTTATTTGGGAGGCCAGTGCTGCCAGTTCTTATCCTCTCAGTTCCTTATTTCCAAGTTCCTCAGGATAGACACAAAATAGAGGGACTCTGGTTTCTTGTCTGGGTCACAAGTGTGTACACTGGTGAGACCAAATGAGATTACAAGCCCCCCTCCTTCTTGTTGCCAGCCTTTGTTGAGGCCAGTGTCTACCCCTCCACTTTACTCTGCAGCAGGCCTAGAAAATTCTTTCAAATGACAAACAGCCGTTTTTTCATTTTCCCAATGTGAGACTCAGACCTGAAGCCCAACCCAGCGTCTCAGGGAAGTCTGGAGCAGACCCTGAGGCTCTGCCCATTGGCACCCCAGAGTTTGGCTTGGCTTGCCTCCATAGTGTAGATACCAGGATTCCTTAACCAGTGCTGGGCTGGGAACATGTATTAACTTAGGGACTTCTTTAGTTGAGACAGTGTGGAAGCTGGAGCTCCAGTTGTTTCTTAGGAATCAGAGTTGGATTATTTTTAAGTCACTCAGTGCCTACACTGATGGGGTCACCTGGCTTGGCTCAAAACCATCATACTGTTTATGCTGTATGTTGGTGCAGTGTTTTACAAAGTATAAAGCACTTTTGGAGCTCTTGTATTTCTCAGTCACCCCGGAAGAGAAGAATTCTTTCTCCTACATTATAGACAAGAACTTTGCTTCTTAGAGAGATAAATGCAGTATTCCCCTCCACCAGCTGGTAAGATGTAAACTTGAGGCCTGTGATTTCAAGTTCCGTTCTTTCCACTAACCGAAGAAATAATTACTGAGTACAAATAATTACCAAGTATCTCCTGTATTTCATTGCTTCTGAGATATTTCTCTCCCTACCACCTCATTTAAGTCGTCAGAAATCAGGTTGCATCTCACTAGCAGCATGCCATCCAGCTGTTGTAACTGGAGGTGACTTTGCTTTGTTAGTGGGGCAGAAGTTAATGGAGACCTTGCAGTGGACATCACTTAGAGTTAATGAAATCTGATACAGTTCCTGTATGTGGAGATAGAGCTGCTGCCTGTTTTTAGGAGAGAAGAAAAATCAGATGGCCCTATCTGTTGGTCTAAAATAGAACATGATTTATACAACCTAGACTAAGTCAAATGCGTTGGGAATCTGGGCTGGTGTGTTCTTTAGAAGAAGACTTTAGAAATTAGAATTTAGACTCCAAGCATCCCACAGCCTGTGTTAAAGAGCTGATCTAATTGACTTATTGGAGCCCCCTACTGAGTGTAATGGTTCCACACCTGGACACTGGAGACTGTTTGCTGCTGCAGCCTGTTCACCTAGTTACTGAAAACTCAGACTCACTTTCCACAGATTTAGTGTGTGGGCAATCCTAGGAACTGACCCAGGCCAGGGATTTTCTGCAAGAGAACATGTAACTAAGTATGTCTAGGGTCTGGTACACAGGATCACAGATTAATAAATGTCAGCTGCCCCATCACCAAGTCAGTTCTTTCAGTTCAGCAGATTGAGGTCAACAGGCTGGTGATAAGTCCCTGTCTCTTGTTAGGTGCATTCACAAATTCATCTCAGTTCATCTTTGGCAGCACAGGAAAGGTGGGGGTCGTTTCATTCTACAAATTAAGAGGCTGGAGTCCAAGGTCACACAGCTGGCTGGCTGGGCTGGGATTTCCATGTGGCTCTTTCTGATTCTAGCCTGGAGCTCTATTTGCTGGACCACAGCTGTTGGTGAGAAATTATGGATAGGGAAGGAAAGCCAGTTAATTCTGGGAGAGTTGCTTCAGGCAGGGGTTTTATATTTGAGTTTTTATCACTGAAATTTTAATTTTATTTTTGTCTTTGGCCAAAGACAAAAATAAAATTTAAAATTTTTTTGGGCCACACCCGTTTGATGCTCAGGCGTTCCTCCTGGCTATGAGCTCAGAAATGGCCCCTGGCTTGGGGAGACCATATGGGACGCCAGGGGATCGATCCTACGCTAGTGCTTGCAAGGCAGACACCTTACCTCTAGCGCCACCTCGCTGGGCCCTAAAATTTTAAATTTTTAATAAAATAAAAATAATTTTGTTTTTTGCTCAGGGCTTACTCCAGGCTCTGTCTTAGAGATTGCTTGGTGGTTCTCAGGTCGTTCTGGGAATAGGCTGTGTGCAAGAAAAGTGCCCTACATGCTGCACTATCTGTGGCCCTCATTAGACTTTTTACTAGTAGATTTTCAGATGAAGGAGGCAGTGATGTCTGATTCAGAGATGCAAGCGGCACATTTGACAGAAGGGAGATTTCCTCCAACATCCACCTTCCTTCCACTTCTGCCTTCTGTGGCTAGCAGCCAGCTTGGCCCCACAGGAAAGAATGCTGATTTCCATGGTCCTTATTCCTGCTGTGGCCTCCTATTGTGGGGCCTGCTTTGCTGCCCTTGGACACACCAGGACTGACTACTACACTCGGTGCCTGGGACTCAGCCAAAGTCCTTTCTGCTCTATGTTCAATACAGGCAACATACTTATCTTCTCTGCCTGCATCTCCCTTTCTTTCTTCTCATTCTTTCCATTAATGTCTTTCACCCACAATACTTGGTTTTTGACTGACTGTGTGATCGTAAACAGGTCCTAAGTCTCTCTGTACTTCATTTACCATCTCCTTTCCAACTGGATTAACCTGGAAGCAGAGAGATACAGCCAGAAAGGCATTTGCCTTACATGTGGCCAACTTGAACTGCATATGGTTCCTTGAGCACCACCAGAAGTGATGCCAGAGTACAAAGCCAGGATAAGTCCTGAGCACAGTAGGGTGTGATCCACAAACAAAATAAAAAAAGCCCCCTCAAAATAAATACTAGAAAACCCAACTGGATCATCCTGAGTTAAATGGGAGGTGGGGGGCATGAATCCTGGGCCTGGGTATCTATTTCTGTGTTACTGCTATGTATCTTTAGATGTACAACTTGATTTTCTTGTACCTCTGTGACTTTATCTGCAAAAAAGGGAGAGTGATCTCCCTCCTTCTGTTGAATCTCACCCATTACCCACTATTCTATGTTCCCATGTGGGGGTTGGCTTAGTGTCATTGCTGCTGCTCTTTCATTGTGTTGTAATGATTAACTTTCACAATTGTCTTAGTCATTTTATTGAAGGCAGTTCAATTATTCAGCTCTTCATTCAGCAAGTATTAGTTGAGCACCAATGTGGCAGGTGCTGAGATTATAGTTAAAGCAGGGGAAACAGACAATTAAATGAGAAATTACAATTTAGAGAAGCCAGTGATTAGACAGGGGCACATGTAGAATGTAAAAGGGCTACAGTCTAAAAGATAAGTGGAGGCTAGGCTAGGAAGATTTTCTGGAAGAGAGAGGCCTAAGGAAAGGATTAGTAGGCTTCAGTTAAATCAAGGCAAGCAGTAGACAGAGGGACTGAGACTGATCTTGGGGATCTTGGCCCCAAGGAGATCAGGAAGCTCTTTTCCTGTCTCTTTCCTTCATTGATGCCTCTGGATACCTTCCTGTACAGATGTTTGGACCATAACGCTTCTTGAGCTCTGAAGTGCTTTGACTGGGCAGGCTTCAGGAGTGTTTTGGACAGGGCATGTCCTGAGAAGTTTATTTGTAGGACTACAAATGGCATGGGGATTGTGCTCAATGACTCATTGATGCTGAGTGAGGATACAAATAAGCCAGAAGCATGTAAGGGAAGAAACTGGATATAGAGGATAGAGGAGTCTTCTCTTGGGCTCCTTTCTTGGTAGGTTGAGGATGAGGGTGGGGAGGATTTGAAGAGAGGAGAAGCATTCCACAGGGGCAGGGAAATCATTGAGCTTGACTACATCTCTTTTCTGAACATGATATTTGCTGTCAGAAGGGTAAACTCTGAAAAAGACATTGCCTGTCTCCTCCAAAGCCAGGATTTCCTCTAGCATGCGGTTGCTCCAAATGGAAGCGATGGTTCAATTCACATTCTAGAACTTTCCTCTTTCCCCCCCCCCCTTCTCTCCCTTACACTTCTGACCTCTAGTTTCACTTGAAGCCCCTTGAATGGATTCATGCCAAAGCCTTCTCTGACCTTTCATCCAAGTCCTTGGGGACCTATCTTGGCCTTTCTCTTCTTCCATGGGATGCAATGAGGGTTTCTTGGGAAGCTCTGAGGTAGCACTGGATTAGAGAGAGGAGGTGGGCTTGGTCAGAGGCTGGAAAGCAACTGTGATCAGCTTCCTAGGTTGGCCCTAGCAAGTGTGTGTGAGACACTTTTCATGTGGTCTTGGGGTGGGAGAGTAAGAGTGACCAGGGAGTCAGAGTGGGAAGAAGGTGGTCAGCATAGTTATCATTTCTGGATCCTCACCTGTGTATTGTGCACACTGCATGTTATATGACCCACCCTGACAGTGGGTCAGATCTCCTTGCTTTACAGATGAGGCAACTGAAGACCAGAGGCTGAACAAGCCAGTCCATAGAGCTGCAGCCACAGAGCCGAGTTAGAACCTTGTCAGTCACACAGAGTCACCATTCTTTTACACCATTCTGCCTTAGTGGAAGAAATTTGACTTTTCTTTTTTCCCTTCCCAGGAAAAATTGCTTTCTTCTTAAAGTTGGAGCAGGCTGGATAAACACGTGTGACATGTTTATTCATGTTGGAAAGGGATTCTGAGTCCCAGTGAGTGCCGAGGCTCAGCTCTGGGTTTGGCTTCTCATTCTCCACACTAGGGCTCATGTTACCATCATAGCTCAGGATGCAGTTTGATCTCCTTAAGCCATTCTCTTTATTTTAAATTTCTTTTGTGAACTAGACACGGCCTGAATATAGCTCTCCTTTTAAAAATATTTAAAATCTTTATAAAAAGGAGGCCGGAGAGATAGTATGGAGGTAGGGTGTTTGCCTTGCATGTAGAAGGACAGTGGTTCGAATCCTGGCATCCCATATGGTCCCCTGAGCCTGCCAGGAGTGATTTCTGAGCATAGAACCAGGAGTAACCCCTGAGCACTGCTGGGTGAGACCTGAAAACCAAAATAAATAAATAAATAAATAAAAATAAAAATAAAACAAAGTAAAATATATAATAATTAGAAAAATGCAGGCTTCTTAATGAAGAAAACACAACCACCATATTGTGCCTCTATTAGCCTGATCTGTGAAGGAAAGACTTCTTTAACTCTGTTAGCTATTTCTTCAGACCTTTGAGCAGGCTGATTGAGGTTCTGGGAGGTTCAAATGAATGCCTTTTTAGTTCTTTTTCTCCTTAGTGTCCAAGGATCAAACTCAGGCACTCACATGTGCAAGGCAACTCTACGGAACCCTGTGTGAATGTTTAAAGATGCAGGCATCTGCTTGCTTTCTTAATTTTTATTAATAGAATTTTCTAATTCTCAAATGGAAAAATCATGCCCATACCACAGAGGGCTGTGAGTTCCATAATGCCTCTAGCACTAGCTCTGATGCTCTTGTTTGGTTTATCCTTGTCTGCCTTCCAGCTTTGCTTCAGAGAATTCCTTCCGGGTCAGGAAGAAGGGGGAAGGAGGAATGTTTCCATCACCTGTCTTTCCTAGGACCCCAAATGAGTCTTCTAGAACTTGCTGGTACAATGCCTCTGTAAAAGAAGGGACCTTTTACATTTATAATATAAGTCTTGGGGCAGCTCCATCAGCCTCTGGGTTCCTCAGCTAAACAATCTTAGCAAAGGAGGGGTCAAAGGTCAAGAATAGTCAATGTAGAATAACAACTCCGGGCGGACACCCAAATCTTGCAGTTCCTTGTTTGATCTTAAGGAAGTTGTCCAGCGTCAGCAGCCGCTGCCACCACTGTGGTAACAGTCACAGTACTAAGGTGCTCAGGCGACAACGGGGTCCCCACCTTTCAGGGGGAAGGCACAGGTGGAAGATGATGCAGTTCTTAAAGAACATTTTGGTGAGTGTCCCCAGGCTGCTGGGGAATGCCTGATAGTCCCCACAGCCTGGAGTGGGTGCATGTGGGAGGAGCCAGCACCCCTCCTACTGTTACCTGGCACAGGGCCCCTCATGGCTGTTTACCTGTATGGGCATGGAAGCCACTTGTCACTTAGGAGGAGGAGGAACAGAGATCTGGGACAGAGGGGACTTTGTATGGAGGGGCTGGGTGGCCAGAGACAGGGTGAGAGACAGGGGTTTCTCTCCCTGAGTTGGTAGTGCAGGCATAGGGCTGGTCTATCTTACTACCAAACACCTCTGACAGGCTTATTGGTCTTTGCCAGGGCCTGAGGGCACCCACAACCTGGCTGAAGTCTGAGCTGCGGGTGGGGAGGGTCTCTGAACTAGACTCGTGCCAGACACACAAAACTGGCCAGTCTAGCTGTGTGGGGGTAGTGCCTTGTCCCTTTCTGCACTGGCGATCAGGATGGCCCTGGCAGGGTACTCTGTCTTCTGTCACAGAGACTCAGAATTGTGTGTGTGCTCAGTGTGGCACTTGGGCGTGGTGTGTGTCATATCTGGCCTGGAGAGTCAAGGTTCTTTCTGCTAAGCTAATTTGTTCCTGGGGGCTGTGTGGGTCACCTGTGTCTGCTTGTCTATCATGGTAAACCAGTGGTGGGGACATCCTGGCTGCTGAGCCAGCCTAGGACTGCTGACCTGTCTCCTTCACAAGCACTGGTGCACTGGTAAATATTTTCGAAAATACTCCTAAAATATTTTAGTTCTGAATACTTTTCATCACTTCCCAAAAAACTCCATTAAGTTATATGTCTCTCTCTCCTCCTTGTAGCTCCTGGGAACCACTAAGATAAACCCTCTCTTTATGGGTTTATTTATTCTGAATATTTTATAATAATGTAATCATATGATCTGTGACATTTTTCTCTGCATATTTCACTTAAGCATAACATTTCAGAGGTTCAGTTGTAGCATGCAGCTACACTCCACTCTGTTTTATGGAGAGATAATCCATTATATGGAGATACTACTGTTTGTCTTTCCATCTGTTTGCCCCTGCTTCCATTTTTGGGGTAATATAAATAGTGCTGTTATTTAATGCAAAGGAACAAATTTGAGTATGTGCTTTCTTGGGTTCCTATTTCCAGGTCTTTTGGTAACTGCTGGGTCATGTGGTAATTTGTGTTTAACTTGTGAATGAAACACCAAATTGTCTTTAAGACTGTTATACCATTTAACATTCCCATCAGTGATGTACAAGGTTTCCATTTTTTCCTACATGCTTGCCAATACTCGTTATTTTCCATTGTAAAAATATCATAGCATACTATTGAGTGTTATCTGGTATATCATGTGGTTTTAATTTGTATTTATTAATGAAAGAGATACTGAACATTTTTTTAATGTTCTATTCATTTATATATCTTCTTTGGAGAAATGTTTATTTAAATTCTCTATTTAAAAAGTGGGTTGCTTTATGTTATAATTATTTATACATTTTAGATAATAAATCTCAATCAGATATATCATTAGCAAATATTCTCTTCTATTCTGTCTTTTTTTTGTTATTGTTGTTTTTGTTTTTGGGTCCCACCCAGCTGCGCTCAAGGGTTACTCCTGGCTCTATGCTTAGAAATCGCTCCTGGCAGGCTCGGGGGACCATATTAGGATGCCAGGATTCGAACCATCATCCTTCTGCATGCAAGGCAAACACCCTACCTTCATGCTATCTCTCTGGCCCCTATTTTTGTCATTTTTTTTTAATGAGTCATGTCTGGTGCTTATTCCTGACTGTATGCACAGGTGTAACTATTGGGGACCACCGTTTTGCTGGAGTAAAACTAGGATAGTTGCAAGTCACACTTTATTGCCTGCCCTATCTCTCCAGTCTTCCATTATATTGGTTATATTTTTATTTTCTTGATAATGTTATTATCTGACAAAAGTTTTCTTTTTATTTATGCATTTTTTTGTAGTACTGGAGATTGAATTTAGGGCCTATAGATGAAAGGCAAGTACTTTACTACTACTGAGCTATATCCTCTGCCCAAAAGTCTTAAATTTTGATTAAGTTTAATTTATCTGTGTTTTACTTTATCTTCAGTAGTGTTATTGAAGATTATTCTCAAATCTAAGGTTATGAAGATTTATCCCTACATTATAAGATTTTTATCATTTTAGTTTATAGATTAAGATTGTTGCTTTATGTTAAGTTTAGCTCTGTATCTAATTTGAGGTGTAGGAATCCCATTTCATTACTTTGCTTTATACCTGATTTTATATTTGATTTTTTTTGTTTGTTTTTGTTTTTGGGCCACACCCAGGAACACTCAGGGTTTACTCCTGGCTATGTGCTCAGAAATCGCTCCTGGCTTGGGAGACCATATAGGATGCCAGGGGATTGAACCGCAGTCCATCCTAGGTCAACCGCATGCAAGGCAAATGCCCTACCACTGCACTACCGCTCTAGCCTTGTGATTTTATATCTGATTTTTCAGCAACACTTGTTGAAATGACTGTTCTTTCCCAATTTATAGGTCTTGGTGCCGTTGCCAGAAGTCTCTACCTGTATGATTTTATTCCAGGCTCTTAATTTTTTTCAATGTTTTAAAATCCTGGTCCAGTGGATTGCAGGTTGTCTCATTGCAGGTATAAAATGAAGTGGCACACTGTGGTTTTATTTCATCTCATTAGCATATGGAACCCATATCGCATGTGTTTCTCCTACTTCCCTTTCTCTTTTGCTGTTATTTGTTGTGATGACTAGAGATCAGAGTATTTGGCTGGATCGCAGAACAATGCCTATGGGATTGCACTTGATTGAGTATCACACTATTTTAATTACTGTAACTTTGTAGTAAATTATGAAATTGGGAAGTGTGAGTTCTCATTCAAGACTGTTTTTTGCTATTCTGAGTTCTTTGAGATCCCATGTCGATTTTAGGATCATTTTTTTTCAACTTCTACAAAGAATACAGATGGGGTTCTGATAAGAATTTTTTTTCATATTGTTGTTAATATATAAGACACATTTGAAAAATCTTTCATTTTGCTGTTTTTCTAACTTTACTAACAAGACCTTTTGGGTATGCACATTTTTTGTTTGTTTGTTTTGGGGTGATACCTTAGCAGTGTCCTGGCTCTGCACTTGCAATCATTCTCAGGGACTTGGGAATCTGCACAGCTTACCCTCTGTAGTATCTCTGTAGTCCAATGCATGCTTTAGTTTAAATGACTGATTTATTCCTATTGTCTAATTGACAACATTTTCAATATACTATACTATAATGGGAAAAATTTTGACCTCCTTGTTTTATTCCTGAGTAAGGAACAAAACCTTTCGTTATGCTTTCAATATTACTGGAAACCGCTCCAAATCCTATCATTTTGAGGATGTCCCATTCTACTAGTTTTCTGACTACTTTTTATTATAGTATTGAGTGTTATCTGATTTATCATGTGGTTTTAATCTGCATTTTCTGGTTTTTTTTTGTTTGTTTTTTTTTGGTTTTTTGGGCCACACACATTTGATGCTCAGGGGTTACTCCTGGCTAAGGCTCAGAAATTGTCCCTGGCTTGGGGGGACCACATGGGATGTCGGGGGATCGAACTGCGGTCCTGATCCTTGGCTAGCGCTTGCAAGGCAGACACCTTACCTCTAGCGCCACCTCGCCAGCCCCTTAATTTGCATTTTCTAATGACGAGATACTGAACAGTTTTTTTTATGTTTTAGTCATCTATTCATATATCAGGGTATATATGAATATATATCAGGATATTAGATTTTCTCAAGTGATTTTTCTGCAATAATTGAAATAATCATGTTTATCCTTTGTTCTATTATTAAAATGTACTTGTGACATTGAAATAATTTTTATTGTTTGGGGGCCATATCCTGTGGTGCACTGGGATTACTTATGACATAGCACTTTGGAATTATTCCAGGTAGTACATGGGGAACCGTATGGAATGTTGGAGATTGGACCTGGGTCAGCTGCATGCTAGGCATGCACCCTACCCAGAGATCTATCTCTTTATCCCTTGAAAAAAATTTTTTTATGATGAACCAACCTTCCATTTTTGGGATAAATTGTACCAGGTTATGAGTGTCATATGCTGTTGGAGTTGGTTTTGTAGAATTTTTGTTGAGAATTTTTTACATCTGTAGCCATCAGGGATTGGCCTGTAATTTTCTTGTAGTTTCTTTGTATAGTTTTGGTAATGGTGTTTTCATAGATGGAGTTAGAAAAAGTTCCCTTTTTTCTTGTTTTTGGGAGGAATTTACAAAAGACTTGAGATAAATATTTTTTGGTGTATATTACAGCTAGCAGTGCTTAGGAGCTACTTCTTGCTCATTGCCAGGCAGTTCTAGGCCCAAGGACTTAGCTGTGAACATCAAAAGCTCTGTCCTCTAAAAAAACAAAAACAGAAACAAAAAACAAAAGCACTGTCCTCAAGGATCTTCTGCTCAAGTGAACTATCCTTTGCCCTCTTACTGGAAACACACCCAGTATTTTCCCACCTTGGAAGCCAGACCAGTGTCCTTCTGGCACTTGTCTTGACCTCTCTGTAGACAGGACCTCTGAGCCAGCAACAGAGCTAGGGAGGTGCAATATGTCATGGTTAGGCAGCTCTGACCCACATCCAAACAGCTTCTCAATGGGGTATCTGCTCTGGGTTTTCTAGCTCCTTTAATTTCCCCTAAATTTGAACAGTGCTCTTCTATTAATATGTGACCTAGTGGCTCAATGAGAGGACCCAGGGTGCTACTTGGACTCCGAGTGGTGCTGGAGATCCCTGGGGCTCCCCCAGTGAAGTTGCTGCAACTCAAATGTAGATTATACAACCCTGACCCCCATTGGCAGGACATGGGGCTGGATTGGTCGTGGTAACTCTCCGATACTTGCATACCCTACACATCTCCACAGATGCCACCTGCTTCCTTCCTTTGCATCTGCTGCTTCATCATTGGTGGCCCGACCACAGAGTGAGTCTGGGAGATTTCTCAAGACCAGCCTTGCCCTTCCTGTTCACTTTTGCTCCTGCCACCTTCGGCTTCCTTCTTATTTCTTCCCTCAGGGATTCTCTGGGTCCTTCTTTCTGTGTTGGGAGGTAGGGAGCACAAGGAAGGAATGAAAGCTCTGCCCCCAGGGACCAGCCTGTGGTGTCCTTGGCTGAATGCTTGGCTCCAGGTGATTATTTCATGACCTACTTGACTTGTTGTTCCAGCAGGGTCCATGGGGAAATGCTGGCTGCCACTCTGATTTGGGTGGTGATGGCTGTTGCTAATAATAAATTAGACAGCTGAGCGGATGCTGCTCTTGATGAGGAGGCTGAATTACATTTCTGTGTAAAAATGTAGTGCCCATTTTTCTGAGAGGGGGATCCCCTTCCTAAGGAAATTTGGGCTAGAACATTCTTTCTTCTGCCCCAAAGGGCCTTGGAAAGAATTCAGTAAGATAATGAGCATTTATTGGGTGCCTGTTGTGTGCTCTTGGCTGCATGAACTCATCTAGCGGGTGTGGATGAAGGTGAAACTGAACGGCTGGAGCTGTTCTTCCAGGCTGGCCTGACTCACCCTATTTCTGGGTGGAAAAGGAGACTCTCGCTTGGCCAAGGCTAGACCTGTCCCATTGGAAAGTTCTACGAGTCACCAGAACTGTGTAGCAGATGGTCCAGGCCAAGCCACTTGGAATTGATTTCTGTTCCTGACCATGGGAATCACACTCCCCACCCTGCTTGTATCATTTAAGGCCAAGGCTGTGTCCTGCCATCTCTCTCCCGTGCTAGTCATGATTGTGGACATTTTCATTCAGGAAGTACAGATGTTTTTTCCTTTTGTGCCAGGGACTGAACCACATGGACTTGCTTTCTATTGCTGAACCACAACCTCCAGCCCTCACACAGACATGTTTCTAAACTAACAGACCACTTCTGGGAAGATCTCTGCGATTAAGGAAAGTGAAGTATCTGAAATATTGCAAAGCAAAATATCCTCAAGCCACTGGGTCATCTCCCTACAACACCAAACTTGTTTCCCAAGTGAGCTTTCTCATAGTTCCTTCTAGTAGTTGTTGTAATGAAACATTTGGTGTGGCCTGCTTGGCTGGGCACTTTTTTTTTTTTTTTTTTTTCATCTACATCCTTACTTTAGCCTCATTCCAGCCATGAAAGGCAGAGGTAATGTGGTAGTTTTTAGTTGAAGATCTACTCTCTGCTTACATCTGAGTTCCCTTTCCCCTTAATTTTGGTTGATTTTGGGTGCTCATTTCTAAAGTATAGGAGAAAGAGAAGAGGTTCTTGCATGACTCAGAGATGAGGTCATGAAAGGGGCTCTAGATTCCTTTGTGCTTCCTCTCCTGATTTCTCCCTCTGCAGGAAGCCCAATGGCTGCCATTTTTGAGGACCCCCAGGCAGTCCTATTGGGAACAGGTAAGGAGCTGAGGCTCCCAGCCTACAGCCTCTAGGGAGTGTTTTCCAGAAGCAGAGCCCCAACCAGTTAAACTTTCATATGATATATTCCCATCTGACATTCTTACTGCAGATGCCTGAGAAATCCTGGTTTAGAGCTGCACAACTGAAACATCTAAATTTTCCACCCACAGAAAATGTTTTGGGTTTCTTAGTTTCTTTTATTTTTTTGGACACATCCAGTAGTATTTAGGATTACTTCTGGTGGGACTTAGGGCCATATGGGGTGCTGGATATCAAACCCAGGTTGGCTGTTTGCATGACTAGAGCCCAACACTCTGGCCTTGGGTTGCTAAATTTTGTGCTAATTTGTATGCAGCAATAGAGAACAAATACAGTGGTTATCCCAGGATGAAGTACTTTGTGCTTCTCAACCCATGGTTACATTGGTCTTGTGAGACATGCTCTGTGTCATAATTAAAATAAAGTCCCTGGAAATGAGGGCTTGCTTAGTTCTTTAGTCTTTGCCTTGCAGTCACCTAATCATTTGGGGGTAACTGATTAACTAAAGAAGTGTATTGTTTAAAACCATACAGGAAAGACTTTTTGATCTTCACTTTGCATAGATAACAGAGTGAACTGGGCTTGGGGTTGATTCAGGAGAGCCTGCTAGTTATAATACACAGAGCCAAGGTTAGACATGAAAATGAATTGGCCTGAGTCCCGGGGCTTTCTTTGGGCACTCAAGGCTATATACTTGTGTCCCTGGACACATCCTGTTATGAAGGTAGGGTAGGGTCTGTAGCAGGGTCTGAAGGAAGCAAAGAAAGGAATGCCAGAACCTCTGCTTGGATGCTGAAATCTTAGAAACATCCCCCAATTGGTTGTAAATGGTGGAAGATATTTTATAATTGTAGGATATTTTAAAAAATATTGGAAAGCAAAAAAGGAAACATATAACTCATTTTGGCCTGTATTCTTCATGTTTTTTTTTTTTTTTTTTGTTGTTGTTGTTAGTTTTTTGGGTCATGCCTGGCAATGCTCAGGGGTTACTCCTGGCTCTGCGCTCAGAAATCCCTCCTGGCAGTCATAGGGGACCATATGGGTCTGGGATTTGAACCACCATCTGTCCTGGATCAGCTGCATGCAAGGCAAATATCCTACCACTGTGCTATCTCTCTGATCCCTCTCATGTTTTTTTATTAATCTGGATAATACGTGTGTGAACATGCATGCACTCATACACACATATAACAGTTTACAGATTTTATTATTGAATCACTGTGGGAAACACCCTTACAAGGTTGTTCATGATTGAGTTTCATTTATGCACTGTTCAAGCACCTATCCCTTCACCAGTGTACTTTTACCACTAATGTTCTCAGTTTTCCTCCTATTCTCCCAGCCTGCCTCTATTGCAGACACTTTTCTTTTTCTTTTAAACACGTGGCTTGAGATACTGTCACAGAAACGGTATCATGCATATAACTCTACCTTCTTTCAGCACCTAGTCCTTGTCCAGAGTGATCATTTCTCACTGTCATTGTCATAGTGGTCCCTTCTCTGGCCTCTCCTACACTTTTCTCTCCTACACTTTTTGGAAAGCTTCCTACTATGGACTGATCTTCTTGGTCCTCATGTCTTGTCAGAGTTTCAGTCTTATAATTTTTTTTATATCCTGCAAAAACGAGTGTGACCATTTTTTATCTCTCTCTCACTCACTCATTTCACTCAGCATTATATTCTCCATGTCTATCCTTGTATAAGCAAATTTCATGACTTCATTTTCCCTAATTGCTGCATAGTATTCCATTGTGTAAATATACAATAGTTTTTTTTTTAAACCACTTATCTTTTCTTGGGCACTTGAGTTGTTTCCAGATTTTTGCTATTATGAATAATGCTGAATAAACTTTGGAGTGCAGATGCCTTTTCTGCATTGTGATTTTGGTTTCCTACGGTATATTCTCAGGAGCTGTATATTGCTGGGTCACATGAAAACTCAGATTCTAGTTTTTGAGGAATGTCCATCCTGTTTTCCAAAAAGACTGGAACATTCCTACCAGCAGTGAATTAGGGTTCCTGTCCTTCCCCAAATCTGTGCCAACATTAGTTGTAATAACAATTTTTAAAATTAAAAAAATTAAAACATTCTAAATTGTTTTGCTCACTTAGCAGTGCAAAGTGAATCTGTGTGTCAGCATCACACAATTTCTCCTATAGTATTTTACTACATGGACATACTTCTATTCACTTTTACTCTTGTTGCCACTTTTATTTTTGTGCTTCTAAGCAATGTTGAGATATATATCTTTGTATCCTTTGCCCTGTGGTCTTCCCTTTCCTTTCAGTATTTAAAAAAATACGTTTTGGGCCACACTCAGCATTGCTCAGGGCTTACTCCTGGCTCTGTGTCAGGGATCACTTCTGGTGGTGCTCGGGGGACCTACCATATCGGATGCCAGGGATCGAACGAATCCAGATCAGCTGTGTGCAAGGCAAATATACCCTGACCACTGTATTATCACTCTGACCCCACAGTATTGTTGTGAATCACACATTCCTGCTGTTTTTGCTCTTCCATATAGTTGCTTTCAGGGGGTTGTACTGTTTTAAGTTGTGCTTGTTTTCTTCATGTTTTTTGAGTACAGGGGTCAACTTTCTGGCTTGCACATCTCTTTTTCATGGTGATGCTTGTTTGGGTTTTACACTTCAGGTTGCAGTGGTTGTTCATCCCTGATGGGGATGCAGCCAGAAATTGCTTGTGGCATTAAGGATCAAAGACAGTAAAGCTCTCAGCTGCAAGACACAAAAAGCAGAACCATTGATTGGGAACATATTCAATGCATATTGATCAGTGGGAGTTGAACTCATGGTATTAAGGCTAACAAGAATGTTGCTCTAAGCTTTTGAGCCATATGCTTCTCACCTTCCAAATAATTGCTTTAGAGTCAAGTCAGCTGAGAGGGTTTATTAGATCAAATTATGTAACATTTATAGACCTTTGGGCACATAGCATTGAAATGCCCTTCAGAATGTTCATTCCAGGTGCACACCTATTTGCAGTTCCTGTGTCTTTAATTCCTTACCTTTGCCAATAATCGTTTTTCTTTTGTTCTTGGTCCAGTAGATATAGAAATGACATTTTAATAAGTAGGGAAGTTGGACATGTTCCATATGTTTATTGTTCGTTTGATAATTTTCCTTTAACAAATTGTTTATTCATGTCCTTTTTATATATTTTTTTGTTTTCTTTGCAAGACTTATTTAGAATTTAGTTGGCCAAGTAATAAAGAGGTACATTCTTATGAAGTAGGCCAGGTATAAAGCAGCTCTGATTCTCCTGATTAATATCTTTTTTTTTTTTTTACCATAGTTACAAGGTTGTTCATAATACAGGTTCTTTTTTTTCATAGAAAAGTTGTTCATGATTGAGTTACAGTTATATAATGTATAACAACCTTTACCAGTGCTACATTTTCTGCCTCCAATGTCAATAGTTTTCCTCTGCCACTCCCCCTCCCTGATGCCCTCTTCCCTCCATTCCATTCTGGGTTAGGCATTTTTACTGCCCCCTACCCATCGCTGGCTTGCTTCCTTTCCCCTGCTTCTTTTGTGACATTGTGTTTTGTACTATTGCAAATGAAGGGGATACCATGAATGTCCTTTCCATATTAGAACTTCTCTACTCTAAGTGCACTCTCCATTGTGGCAAGGTACCTACCATGGAATGGTCCTCCTGATTTTCTTCTCTATTGTCTCTGGATATCATTCCCAGATATTGGGTAATAATTATTGCAATAATGTCTTTTATTTTTCTTAAAACCATAGATGAATGACACTATTTTGTGTCTCTCTCCCTCTGACTTATTTCACTCAGCATGGGTGGACAGTTTCCATGTCCATCCATATATAGGAAAATTTCATGACTTTATTTCTCCTGACGACTGCATTGTGTATATGTACCACAATTTCTTTAACCATTCATCTGTTGAAAGGCATCTTGGTTGTTTCCTGATTCTGGCTATTGTAAATAGCTCTGCAGTGAATATAGGTGTGAGGAAGGCATTTTTGTATTCCTAGGATATATCCCGAGGAGTGGTATAGCTGGATCATAAGGGAGCTCAATTTCCAATTTTTTGAGGAATCTCCATATTGTTTTCCATAAAGTCTGGAGTAGATGGCATTCCCACCAGCAGTGAATGAGAGTTTCTTCCTCTACACATCCCCACCAGCACTGATTGTTCTTGTTCTTTATGATATGTGCCAGTTTCTGAGGTGTGAGATGGTACCTCATTGTTGTTTTGATTTGCATCTCCCTAATGGTTAGTGACATAGAGCATTTTTTTCATGTACCTTTTGGCCATTTATATTTCTTCTTCGAGAAAGTGTATGTTCATTTCTTCTCCCAATTTTTTTTGATGGGGTTAGGTGTTTTTTTTTCTAGATTTTTTGTTTTTTGTTTTTTTGTTTTAGAACACCTGTTGTTCCTCCTCGCTCTGAAGTCAGATATCAGGGATCAGGGATCATTCATGACAAGGCTCTGGAAACCTAATGAGGTGCTGGGGATTGAACCCAGGTTGGGTACATGCAAAGCAAGCATCTTACCTGCTGTACTATCTTTTCAAATCCCTCTATACTCTTATTCTTGAATTCTAAGAATTCTTCATAATTTTACATATAAATTCTTTTTTTTTTTTTTTTGTTTTTGTTTTGTTTTGTTTTTGGGCCACACCCGGTGGTGCTCAGGGGTTACTCCTGGCTGTCTGCTCAGAAATAGCTCCTGGCAGGCACCGGGGACCATATGGGACACCGGGATTCGAACCAACCACCTTTGGTCCTGGATCGGCTGCTTGCAAGGCAAACACTGCTGTGCTATCTCTCCGGGCCCACATATAAATTCTATATCTGGGGCCGGAGTGATAGCATAGTGGTAGGGCATTTGCCTTGCATGCAGCAGATCAAGGATGAACCTTGGTTCAATCCCCGAGGTCACATATGGCCCCCCCAGTCAGGAACAGTTTCTGAGCGCATAGCCAGGAGCATCACAGCGTGTGGCCCAAAATGCAAAATAAAAAATTTTTATATCAGAAGTATAATTTTTGCAAATAGTTTTTTACTATTTTAAAAGTTTTTTTACTTGATGGTATTCATTAAAAAAGTTTTATATTCTGGTAAGTTTACTTTATTGATTTTTACATTTTGTTGTTAGAGCTTCTTGCTTCTTATTTAAGCACTCATTGCCAAGTCCAAGGACACAAAGATTTATTTGTACATTTTCTTGTAGGAGTTGTAGCTTTACATTTAGGTTGCAGATCCATTTGCCATTAATTTTTGATTATGGAATGAGATAAGGTTTTGACCTTTATTTATTTATTTATTTATTTATTTATTTATTTATTTATTTATTTATTTATTTTTGCTTGTGGCTCTCTAGTTTTGCCAGCATACTGCATCCAAAAGACCCCATTGAATGATTTTGGCCCCCTAGTTGAAAATCAATTACCACAGATAGATGGATTTATTTTTGGATTCTAAATTCACTTTCATTGATCTATGTCTATCTTTTTGTAAGTACCACACTAATATAATTACTTTTGCTTTTTTTACTTTGTAAAATATTTTTTTGGGGGAGGTTCACACCACATGGTGCTCAGGGACTACTTTTGGTTCTGTGCTTGGGGGGTTATTCCTAGTGGTTTTGGTCGACCATGCGGTGTGGAAAATAAATCATAGTTTCCTTTATGCAGAACATGCGTTTGGCCCTTTGAGCTATCTCTCCAGCCCTGTAAAAAGTTCTGAAATAGAAAAATGTGAGTCCTACAACCATGCATTCTTTAACAAGAATATTTTGACTATTTGAGCCCATTGAGTTTCCATGTCAATTTTAGAATTAGCATTTTAATTTCTATAGCAGGCCCTGCTTGGATTTTGCTAGAGACTGTGTTGAATCTGTAAATCAACTTGGAGACTGTAGCTATGCTAATCATATTGATTCTTCCAAATATGATCATGTGATTTATTTACATTTATTTCAAATTTAATTTTTATCAATATTTTGCAGATTTTAGAGAATAAATTTTGTATTACTTTTGTTAAATTTACGCCAGTTTTTCCTCTCAGTACTCTGTAATTGGATTCAATTTCTTTCTTTTTTTATGGAGTTCTCTTTTCTTTTTATTTTATTTATTATTTATTTATTTATTTATTTATTTATTTATTTATTTATTTATTTATTTATTTTTTGTTCTTTTGCACCACCCCTGGTGGCACTCAGGGATTACTCCTGGAAAGTTCGGGGGACTATATAGGATGCCTGGAATCGAACCTGGGTCTCTCCAGGGTCAGCCGCATGCAAGATAACTTGCCCTACGGCTGTGCTATCTCTCAGGTCCCAGGATTTGATTTCTTTATTTTTATTTTCAGATTATTCATTGATAGTATTTAGGAATACAGTTGGTTTCCTTCCATTGATTAGTATCTTGCAACCTTAATGATATCACTTTATATTAGTTTTAAAAGAATGTTTGAGACTATTTTTTTGAGTATAAAGATAAATTTATTAAGACTCATTGCTGAGAGCTCACAAGTCAGAGAGACTTGGAGCCTCTCTGAAACTTGTTTTAAAGCATTGTGATTTCCTGAGCTGTTCTTAATAGTTTTATATTTTCAATTTTCCAACACCAGTTCCATTACCAGTGTGACCTTCCATCCACCAGTGTCCCTAAGTTATCCACTCACCCCCTAAACCTGCTTCCTTAGCAGTTATAAATTAATTAATGTTATATTGGTTGTTACAACATATAATGGTGTTACTAAACTTGCTAGGTGCTAGCTGAACCTTCTGTTACTGTTTTTACTCATTGAGTTTAGAGGGCTTTCGCATAACTTACCCATCTAATTTCTCTGCTCCTATTGGGTTGTCTATACTGTGAAATGTGGTCATGTGCTCCAGGAGCTGTGGATCTGGAATGATTGTGCAGCATGACATCTCAGCTAAGCCTTTTTTGATACTGAAAGTCAGGTGTGGGTGTAATAGTCTACCAGGGGTCTTAAACTCGCAGCCCGCGGGTCGCAAATGGCCCTTCGTACAACATTTTGTGGCCCTGCCTTAGAGGAGTCTTTTTTTGTTTTGTTTTGTTTTAGTTGTTTGGGTCACATCCCCCAATGTTCAAGGCTTACTACTGACTTTGCACTCAAGGATCACCCCGACTTTGCCTCCTGCGGCCCGCAGGTAATTTGAGTTTGAGACCCCTGGCTCTAGGCCTTTCAGTAGGGTGGGAGAACCCATTGCAAGAAGATAATGGAGATCTGGGCCCAGGCTTATCTAGATGGGCTGACTCAGCTGGAGAGTCCTTCCCAGTTCTAATAGTTTTTAAATTGATTTCTTTAATATTTTCTGTATACACCATGACATCAACTGTGACTGGGTTTTATGACTTTCTTTTCAATTTATAAAGAGAGTCGTTTTGTTTTTCTAAGTTTCTTTGGTGAGAATGCTATATTGTTAAATAAAAATGGTCAGAGTGGATATCCTTGGCTTGTTCTTTATTTTATGAATAAAGTATTCTTTCATTATGCTGCACAATACATAAGCTGTGAATTTTTTAGATGTCCTTTGTTATGTTAAGTATTTCTCTTTTACTCTTAGTTTTTGAGTTTTTTTTAGATCATAGTTTTGGAATTTGCCAGTTATTTCCTAACATCTATTGAGATGATTCAGTGATTTTCTTTTTTTTTTGTTGTTCTATTAATATAGTGTATACATTAATTGATTTTAAGATATTCAACCAACTTTATATTCTTTGGATAAATCCCACTTGGTCATTATGTATAATTCATTTTAGATTCTTTTAGTTTGTTAGCATTTTGTTGATAATTTCTGCATATATATTAATAAGAGTTATTGGTCTATAGTTTTTCATGTGTTTAATTTTAATTTTTTTTTTTTTTGGTGGGTCACAGCCGGTAATCCTTAGGGTCTACTTCTGGCACAGTGCTCAGGACTGATCCTGGAAGTGTTGTGTGATTCCTGTAGCAGTGGGGATAGAACCTAGGGCTTTTGCAAAGTGTATGCTTCAGTCCTTTTAGCCATTTCCGGGCACTAGTCTTTTGTTTTCTTTTGGGGGCCTGGTAGTGACCAGGAGCCTGGGGACCGTTCCAGTGACTGTTGATCAATTGAGCTGGTGGTTCCATGCAAGGGCTTGAGAATGGCAGGCTACTCAGCCGGTGGTGCTGGGTATTACTTGGATTACCCCAACAGTGCTCAGGGGCTACCATGCCATACCTAGAGACACTTGGGGGCTTCTAAAACTGTACTTACTGATGTCGGGTGCCCATATAGTGCCAGGAATTGAATCCAGGTTGGGAGCATTCTATTCACAGGGCCCTCACTGCTCTCTTATCTCTCAATTCATATTGTTGTCTTACAATATTTTTGGTTTTGGTGTCAAAGTAATACCTGCCTCATAGAATTGGAAAGCATTCTAATTTTGGAAGGTTTATAAGGAATTAGTGTTAAATGATTTGAAAATATTTGGTAGAATTTCTAGATGAAGGAAGATATCTGGGCCTGGCATTTTCATTGTGGTAAGTTTTTTTCTTTTCAATTTAGTCATTGTGCTCACAAAAATTTTCATAAAGGGGTTTCAGTCATAAAATGTACTGTGGTAAGTTTGTTTAATTGCTAATACAAGTTCTGCTTATTGGTCATTTTAGATTTTTAAAATTTTTGTGCCAGTTTTTTTTTTTTTTTTTGGTTGTTATATGTTTGTTTGGGATTTGTGGACCACACTTGGCTATGCTCACATTCTACTTTTTGGGTCTATGCTAGGGAGTTACCCCTAGTGGTGCTTGGGTTCCATATGCAGTGATGGAGATTCAACCTGGCCTCCCACATACAAATCATGTGCTCAATCTATTGTGCTATCTATTTGGCCCTCTGAGTCAGTTTTGATAGTATAGTTCTAGATATTAGTTTCTTTTAAATTATGTGATTTTTAAAATAAATTTTAATTGAATCATTGTGAGATACAGTTACAAAATTGTTTATGTCAGACAGTGTCCAAACCCATCTATATTCACCAATGCACATTTCCTGCCACCAATGTTCCCAAGTTTTCTCCCCTTCTCCCTTCAGCCTACCTCAGTGGAAGACTCTTTCTTCTCTCTAGCTTCCTTTTTTCCTTTTAGAGACTGTGGTTTTCAATATTGTTACTGAGGGGGTATCATGCATATGACTTCACCTCCTTTTAGTACTCAGTTCTTTTTTTTTTTTTTTTTTTTTTGGTTTTTTGGGCCACACCCGTTTGATGCTCAGGGGTTACTCCTGGCTAAGTGCTCAGAAATTGCCCCTGGCTTGGGGGGACCATATGGGACACCGGGGGATCGAACCGCAGTCCTTTCCTTGGCTAGCGCTTGCAAGGCAGACACCTTACCTCTAGCGCCACCTCGCCGGCCCCTAGTACTCAGTTCTTATCCAGAGTGATCATTTCCAACTATCTTTGTCAAAGTGGTCCCTTCTCTGCTCTAACTACACTCCTCTGCTCTTTGTGGCAAGTTTTCTACCATGGACCAGTCTTTCTGGCCCTTGTCTCTATTGTATTTGGATCTTATTGACATAATCATTCATCATATTTGTATTTTCTTTTACAATATAGATTATGTTAACCAGTTTTCTGTAGATTATTTAAGTTGTTTGCATTTTTTACTGTTATAGGCAATATTGCAATGAAAATTTTATATGGATATTTGTGTGTCTGTTTTATAGTAGAGATTCATGAAAGAAAAATTGTTGACTAGAGATTTGTTAACCGTAGAATGTCGATTAGTTCTTTTCCCTTGTCCTCTTTTCTTTTCTTTTTTTGGTTTTTGGGCCACACCCGGTAATACTCAGGGGTTACTCATGGCTCCACGCTCAGAAATTGCTCCTGGCAGGCTGGGGGGACCATATGGGATCCGGGGGATGGAACTGCGGTCAATCCTAGGCTAGCGCTGGCAAGGTAGACACCTTACCTCTAGCGCCACCTTCCCGGCCCCCCTTGTCCTCTTTTCTGCTTATTGGTTCTAACCTTATAGATTTGAATAAGTTCTTTATATTTAGTCGTGTAGATAGGAATGCACAGAACGAGTAGGAAGGAAAGTATTGTAAATAGAGGTTTGGTGATTTCTTTTGGTCAGGCATGTTCAATGTGTGAGCCTGGTCCAACACCCTGAATCAAAACTGCTGCTGGGTCAGAAGCTGTGCTTCTCATTGTGCAGCTTTCTGCTGGGAGAGATCAGTTAGCCTGCGATGCTCCAGGGCTTCTTATGACTTCTTTTCATGGACGTTCTTTGGAGAATTGGTATTACAGTCAGTTCTGGCCTACAGGAAACCTGCAAAGAACAGGAGAGTGGACACTCGACTGCTGCATGAAATTGTGACATGGATGTATGCAGTGCTCTTCATCGCTGCTTTCTTTACTCTTTCTCCTCTGGGTGGTCTGTTCTTTGTACTTTTGAACTCGGTGCCAGATGCAGACAGTGGTCTATCAGCAAGAAAGCACAGCTGGTAAAACAAAATGGGAAATGGTGGATTTCCTAGGAACCTCTGCATGGGTCTTGGGGCAGAATGTTCTTTCTTTCACTTATCCATTTCTCTTTCTTCATAAAGTCTTTTTTTGGTGTTATTTGGAGTTTTGAAGGTGACCTTAAAGTAGATTGAAATGTTGGACATTTATATGTTTGAGATTTTATAAATAACCACTCTTGGATCCTAGAGTGAAGTTCATTGAATTTTGAGCTTTACTTACAGGTTTACTACTTGTCAACTTTGTAGACTGTAAACTTCCCAAAGTTGTGGGAAGGAAGTTGGGACAGGAACAGACAGGGATCACACCTTGGGGACTTAGCCAGAGAACTCTGCTTTTACATGTGAGAATGTAAAGTGAGACAGAAGGCATATCTTCCCCAACAAATGCAAAAGCTATATATATAGATGTGTATATATATATATACACACACACATATACACACACACACACATACACACACACACACACACACACACACACATATATATATATATATATATGAGAAGCTTTTGCATATATATGTTGGTTTTTGGGTCACGCCCGGCAGCGCTCAGATGCCACTCCTGGCTCCATGCTCAGAAATTGCTCCTGGCAGGCTTGGGGACCATATGGGATGCTGGGATTCGAACCACTGTCCTTCTACATGCAAGGCAAACACCTTACCTCCATGCCATCTCTCCGGCCCCATATTGGATATCTTAACCCCTTGCTTGGTTAAAAATGTATCAGATATGAATCCTGCTGGAGGCAGAATCTTGGGACAGGTTGAAACTTGGTGTTTCCTCTTGACAGAGGCTAGGCTCTCCCAAAGGCCATTTGCCAGCTCTTGCATTCTCTTGTGTAGAGTGTTTTGATTCTCTGAAAAATCCAATTCCTTTCTCTCTTAAACCAAGTGAGCTTTGTCCTAGGGAAGTCCTAGATCAGGCTTCCATGCTGTTGGTGCTGCTTCTGTCATTGACCTCCTGGCTGTTGCTTATTTCTGCCCCAGCCTCATAGCTGATGATCTTCTCCCTCTTGTGTCTTTCAGTCAGCAGAGTTCTTCGAGATGCTGGAGAAAATGCAGGTAAGTATCCTTAAAGGGGAGGGGGCATCTAAGACCCGGGTGAAAGTGTAACTGACTTTAAAGGGCATGCAGCAAGCAGAACCAATAGGCAATATTGGGGACCTTGGAGGAATGGACAGGGATGGAAGAACTCCTGGTCTCTATAGCCCAAAGCCCATAGAGTTTGGGGCCAATGCCTGGAGAACAAGGAGTTGCTCAATAGAGCATCATCCCCACTCCTCCAACTCCACCTCAGGATAGTTTCAAAGTTAAGAGTTTCAAGTTTCAGAAAATCTGTTTTTCAGGAATGGGTTAGCAAGAAAGTTCGAGAGAGCAATTCCTTTCTTAGGGGTGTTATAACTGGGAGACAGACCTGCCTCTAACATGTGCTAGTGCAAGCTCTTTCTCTTTCTAAGCTGCTTGCTGTGTACTGACTGCTTTTGCCTCACTGACATCAATATGTGGTTGTTTTTCTCCCCAAAACAGTTTTGTGACCAGTAGGCAAGGCAATATACCTACACAGGATCTGATCTGGAGATAGCATCAGATCTCATTGGTTCCTCACACCCTTCAAATGTTAGTTGCTTTTTTGGAAGTGTCACCTGAGTGTCTGAATGCTTGATTATAAATTGGGTGTTTCCCCAACCCCATTTCCCCCCAGTCCTTGGGTTTGATTGATTTGCCAGAGTAGCTCACTGCAGTCAGAAAGCAGTTTATTTACTAATAGCCAATGTCTTGCTATTGTTATTAGTTTAGTGTCCACACCAGGCTAAGCTTGACTCCTGAATCGAACCACTCCTAGAGGTATTCAGAGGATCGATACAGTGCTGAGTATTGAGCCAGGGTCAGCCACATGCAAGGCAAGTACCTTATCCTTGTACTAGCTTTCTGGCCCCTAATAACCAATTTATAATAAAAGGCTATAAAGATAGCCAGATGGAAGTGTTGCAGTGAGGTAGGTGTGCAGAAAGTCATTTCTATGCTCCTGGACATTCATTCTCTCAGCACTTCCCATGCAAGACCTGGTTGATGAAATCGTTCAGTACAGTGATTGACTCAGCTCAGAGCCCTTCTTCCCTCCCTCTGTCGAGTGGGGTAGGACCAAAAACTTCCAGTCTTCTAATCTTAGTTTCCCTGGCAACCAGCTTCCCCCTTCTTAGTGGCTGTCCAGAAGCCACTTCATTAACATAAACCATTAACATAAATATATGAATAACAAGACAAACCTTTTCACATTTATGACTCCAGACTGTTTCAGGAACTGAGGACAAAAGGCGAAATACTGAATTAAAAATGTTCCTAAATGCTCCTGTTGCTCTTATCCCATAGGAAATTCCAGTGGTAATTTTAGGAGCTTTTTGGCAGGAACTAAATAAAGACCAAATCTGTATTTCTTATTATAAATCACAATATCACAGTCCCTATAAATAAATCAGACTAAAATATCCACTAACATGGTTGTTGGATGAAATGAGATAATATATGTAAATACGTGACAGCATCAAAATCTGTTTTTAATGTGTATACGAGGTCCTTTGTAATTACCTGACATTCAAGTTAAGGCTCATAAATTGGAACCATTCACCTGGGACTATGGCTTAATTTATCCAGGTGGAACAAGTGGGAAGAAGATGCTGATAATAGCATTAATATTTGAAGCATTTGTCTGGACTCAAAGCTTGACAGATCTAGAGTCCAGATAAATTGGTTCCTTCCAGGCTTGCAGGAAGTAAGCATACTGCTATTATTATTATCATTATTATTATTATTATTTCCATTTTGTAGATGAGAAAAATGAGGCAGAGCTATTAAACAAAGCACCTCAGGTCAAAAGACTATAGGCCCAAGTACGGAAGCTTCTGGTAGTATGTTCTGGAAGCTTTGGAGGGACCTCAAAACCACTGCCTCTGCAGAGCTGAAAGTCGGGTCTCTCTCTAAGGGAGGGAAGAGAAAGGCTTGCTGGAGGGAAACATTTTATTAGCAGTTCTGTCATCAGCACAGCAAGTAGGCTCTGTTCCCACAGCATGTGAACTTACAGCTAATTTCACGTGCATCTCAGAAACTTACAAACATGTTGCAGAAAGGGGAGAGAGACAGTGTTTAATTATGTGCTCAGTTTAGTTGGAAGAGCCAGGATTTTTCACCTCCAGCCCTTGAATCTAAGGCCCTGGGAAACTGGCAGGAGGCGTGGCTCACCTCATTCTCACTCGACTTCTCTCCATTGCTCCATCATCACTCACCTGAGCTGGAATCTCCTATCTCCTTACACTTCTCCCCACATGGGCTTCTCTGTTCGACCACCTCATTTAGCCCTGCTTCACAGACTGCAGAAGACTCTGTTGGGGGCTGTTCAGTTTGTCTTCTCCACTGGATCTCTCCAGAGCAGCAGTCTGGTTTTATTCTCCATCTTCATGGCCCTAAAACCTAGGGCTGGTTTGTTGGTCTCGTCTCAGTGGAGACTGTTGGAAGTGAAACCACCTGCCTAAGGTCTGAGTCTTTACCATGTATTCATGTATTTGAAACACATGGTGGTGATGGTGGTGGGGGCAATGAGCCAGAACCTGGCTGTGTGGCATGGCCAAATTCTGTCTTTCTGTGAGAGCCTGTCTCTCATGCCATGGTGGGGTTTTCATTGATGGGATCTCTGAGAAGTCCAGTGCCCAGGGCCCTCTGTAGTTGGGACAAGCTATAACCAAGAGCCAGTATTCCTGACCCACGACCCCAGAGTCCGGGAACTGAAGAGAGGCTCCATCCCCAAGCAGCAGCAACAAAATGTAGAAGCCTTCTGTATCCCTTCTGTCCAGGTTCAGATTCTGACCCTGACACTCTCTAGCTGAGTATCCTTAGCCAAGTCACTTGGCCTCTGTGCCACAGGTTATTGCTGGGATCCTGGAGTGAGGAGGGGTAATAGTAGCATCTCTGTAAAGGAGAGCACAGGACAGGGAGAATAACAGTGCAGGGTGGTGGTTCTGTCCTGCAGAGGGCATGGTAGGAACTTTTCTCTCCTGCCCAGGGGCTGTTCTCAGGTAGGGATGACTAATCCAGGACTAAACAAAGCACACTCTTGACATCACCCCTCTCCCCTCCACCTACTTAGCTTCCCTGGCCTGGAGGTGTGGAACCACCCAGAAGGTTTGCTCCCTGTGATGGGAGAAAAGCACCTGTTTGGTTGGCCCTTTCATGCCCTCCTGCAGGCTGGCTCAAAGCAGAGAAGTCTGGAGAAGCCCAAAACTAAATGCCTCCAGTGGGCAGGAGTCCTGAGCTTCACAGGCTTCAGCTGTAGACTGCATGTGGTAGACAGACATGTTTCACACACTGGCTGTGCTGCAGTGCTGCCCCTGAGCAGCCTCAGTTCCTTCTGAGTAAAAAGGTGCAGAGGATGGCTTGTGAGGAGACGAAAGGAAGCATGCTCAGGAAGGGTGAGGAGCCAGTGTGTTCTGTCAGGACTAGGCTGTGGCTGATTTCCAGGAGAACATTGTTCTTCCTGTGTGTCTCCCCATTTCTTTTCTTCAATTGATTGATTCAGCCAATCTTGGGAGTTCCAGTTATGCCCCTTCCACACAAGCCAGGCAAGTTGGAACTAGACTCTAGTACTACTGACAAGGCTTTGTTCCAACCCTTGTGAGTTTTCTAGACACCTACATTTGAATCCCTTTAACCCAGATCTTGCCTTAGTGCCTGTCCTTGGAGTGATAGTCTTTGGTTTAGAGGGTGGGCGTGAGGAACTTCATTTCATGGATAAAGCTCTGGTGTCTACAAGAATCTCAATTTGTCACCAGTGCTTCATAGTAAGACAGTTGTGGAGCAAGGTTTTGGCAGAGGTCCTTGAGACCAGACCTTCAAGGACCTCCCAGCAGGAAGGAGGAAAAGTGGGATGTGGTAGTGGGGTCCAGAGATGCAGACTCCAATTCCCCCCTTACCAACTGGCTCTAAAAAACTGGAAGATAGTTTAGTATCTAGATTGTTATAACCCACAGATTTTACTTGATAACAATTACTTGTCAGGGCTTAATGTTTGCCAACATTTATTTTAATTTAAATTTAATTTTTTTCCGTTACACCTGGCTATGCTCAGGGCTTACTCCTAGTTTGACACTCAGGAATCACTCCTGGCAGGACTTGGGGAACAATATTGGATGCCAGAGATTGAATCTGGGCCTGTAGCATGAAATACACTCTACCCATTGTACTATCACTCTGGCCCCCATATTTGCCAACATTTATTACTCAATTAGAATTGGTTCATTATTGTTCCCATTTTATAGATGGAAGCACAAAGTCACAGAGTTTTTGACTTTTCTGAGCCTAGATGGTTCTTTGCGCAGCTTTAGAAATTGAGTCCTGGTGATTTGGTTTGAATCCAGCTTCTCACCTAGCTGTTGAGGACTGAGGGTAACAGCCTGTGACATGAAGGAACCCAGTACCTGCCAACTGTCGCTCTTGTTCTTACTAACCGCCCCCAGTACTAACTCCTTAACATCCTTCCAGAAGTTCCTGTATGGCCTCTTTTACGTGACCTCTGCTTTCCCATGGATCTTTTCCTTGTTTCTGCAGGGGATCAAGCTTGAAGAGCAGAAGCCAGGACCCCAGAAGAATAAGGTGGGCTGGGTGGGTGAGGTGGCAGTCAGGGGGACTTGGAGAATGATTTGGGAATAAGCAGGCAAGGGAGAACTGGGTGCTGGAGTCTGCTCTACCTTATACTAACTCTGAATTTCACTAAAGCATTGTAAGTGGCTATGCTTCATGAGCACCCTGGCCTCATGGGACTGCTTCAGAGCAGCCTGGGTGGAGGCCTTGGGTGA
Organism: Suncus etruscus; assembly: GCF_024139225.1. Taxonomy (NCBI): domain Eukaryota; kingdom Metazoa; phylum Chordata; class Mammalia; order Eulipotyphla; family Soricidae; genus Suncus; species Suncus etruscus. The sequence goes on along the minus strand of NC_064848.1, from coordinate 157,793,943 downwards.
GATTTCAGGCTTGCAGCTTGGCTTTGCTTCTGTGCTGCCATTTCTGTGAACAAAGCACAGGTAGCATTTAGGGTGTTGTGCCATTGGCTCCAGTGGGCATCCAATCAGTTTTGGGCTTCATTTGTAAGACTCTGGGATACAGTTTATGTTTTATCAGGGACTTCCTTTGCCTAGAGGCACACTGGGTGGGACCAGGGTTTTCTTGTTACAGCAGGCTAAGAGAAGATAGTGTAACTGGTACATGAAATCCAATACCTTTCTGTATGGTATTTATGTGCAGAAGGTCTCTGTGTCCAGGTTCTATGAAACTGGGGAAGAGTCCAGATAAATCATAGCCCAGAGCTGCTTCTAGTCTGTTGTTCCTTCTGGTACTTTTCCTGTTCATACCTTTAAAGTTCTGGGGCAGTCTTCCAGCTTCCAGGTCTCCTGGCACAGCTCTCCTGGCCCTAGGAGGATTTGGAAACAGTGATCATACTTCATGGTGCTGCTGGAACTAACAGCGTGTGGCTTTCCTTGCAGGATGACTATATCCCCTACCCCAGCATTGATGAGGTAGGAGCCTGCTGGCCACACTGCATCTTGTGTGCATTGGTCTTTGGGGTGGAGCTAGGAAACTGATGGGGATGGTCCTTGTCCAGTCCCATGTCACACCAAATCTGGGAGTAGGACTTGAAGTCCTGAGGCTGCTTCCTGCCTTTTGCTTTGTGATTTCTACTTGGCCCTGCTTGCTTTGGAGGCTTTGATCCAATCTTCTCTCTGGGGGGCTAGGGAGACTGGAAATGGTTTGGGCCTTAGAAAAGAGCCTCATGTTATTGCCTTTACCTGCTAATGTGAGTCTCCCTTTTCTGGAGAGTTTCAGAGGTGGTTGGGGCCCAACTTCTGGTGTTCATCTCACCCCCTTCCTAGATTATAAGCAAGCAGGACCCTCCCTTTGCTTCCAGGTGGTGGAGAAGGGAGGCCCTTATCCCTTGATTGTCCTGCCTCAGTTTGGGGGCTATTGGATTGAGGACCCGGAGAATGTGGGCACGCCAACCTCGCTGGGCAGCAGTATCTGTGAGGAGGATGAAGAGGATGGCCTCAGCCCCAGCACTTTCGGCTATAAACTTGAATGCAAAAGCGAGGCCAGGGCCTACCGCAGACACTTTCTTGGGAAGGTGAGTGGGGTGACGGGAGACAGCTGTGGGAGGATAAGTAATGTAATGGGGTACCCAGCCTTCCTTTCCTATACCTTTTCCCTTCTCTTTCCTCCCCTGTCCTGCAACTGGCCACATGCTGGAGAAGTCTATTGGCTGTACTGGGGGCAGGGGGAGGCCAGGCATGTACAAGAAGCTCTGCATTTTGGGGCAGCTCAGGGAAGTAATTTATTGTTGCACCCCTGCCCCTTCTGGGTAAGGACTGCAGGAGGCGATAAGTAGCATTTGAATGAGAAGGAGGGTAGAAGGGGAAATTATGGGGGTCTCTATTTTCATCTAGAACTGTACAGCTTTCAATGCCCTCAATCAAGCAGGTCCCCATTGATGTTTGTACTGGATTGTATGCTGTGAGCATCTGATTGCTTAAAGTGTCAACGTGGTTTTTCTTTTTATTTAAATTTTTAAATATTTATTTTTTGGCCACATCTGCTGTGGTGCTCAGGGATCATTCCTGGCAGTGCTGTGGGGGGACTATATAGGATGCTGAGGATTGAATTCGGATCAGCTGCATGCAAGGCAAACACCCTACCTGTTGTGCTATCACTGACCTAACATAGTCTTTCTTTAAAGATATTCTGATTTCAGACTTGCCAGGCATGTCAGAATTTGGAAGTTTCCCACTTGCCCTGGGAAGCTTTATGGTCCTATGGGGAGGAGCTCTATTGGTTTTTTTTTTTTTTTTTTTTGGTTTTTGGGCCACACCCAGCGGTGCTCAGGGGTTATTCCTGGCTGTCTGCTCAGAAATAGCTCCTGGCAGGCACGGGGGACCATATGGGACACTGGGATTCGAACCAACCACCTTTGGTCCTGGATTGGCTGCTTGCAAGGCAAACGCCGCTGTGCTATCTCTCCGGGCCCTCTATTGGGTTCTTAAAAGAGTTCTTAAAACTCAGTTTCCAGTTGCTGGGTAGACTCTCAGAGTGGGGAGAAGAATTCTGATCCAGAGGCCCTCTCAACACCCTTCTGGTGGTGGCACCAGGCTCCCTTCTCCCTTTAGTCCCAGAAATAATCTGAATTAAAGGCAAGAAGATAGACTTGATATCTTCTGCTAAAGAGTTTGTGTTTCAGGGCTGGAGATAGAGAGATAGTACAGCAGGTAGGGCATTTGCCTTACAAGCTGTTCACCTGTTTGAATCCTTGGCACCATGTATAGTTCTCTAAACCCTACCAAGAGTGGTTCCCAAGCACAGGATTAGGAATACATCCAGAGCACAGGTGTGTATAGCCCAAAATGGGGAGGAGACAAATTTGAGCTTCTTTTAAGACAGACATGCAGTTGAGCTCTTGTTGCTTACTGGCTATAAGCTATTACTTAATGCTTTGACTCCGGTGCTACCATTTGTGTTAATTAAGCCATGTGCATGTGTGAGCCCTGGTAGTATGTGCCATTGCCAACTTGTTAATTTCTCAGAACATCACTTTACCCATCCAAGAAATGGGGATGATCCACAATAAAGGAGATAATCAGTGTTAAGTCCTTAGCCCACTGGCACATTCTGAAGACTGAGTAGGTGGCACCTATTACAATGATTATCTTTCCTCATCCTCACATTCCCATAACAACCCCAGTAGTGATATTTTTTTCCTGATACTATGGGGTTTCTCTCTCTCAGTGAAGGTAGTATTGTTTTTTGTGGGGAGGAATACCTTCTTCCCACTAATGTCTGACTTCTGTCTCTAGGATCATCTAAACTTTTACTGTACCGGCAGCAGTCTGGGGAACCTGCTTCTGTCCATCAAGTGTGAAGAAGTTGAAGGCATTGAGTACCTGCGCATCATTCTCAGGTGGGGAGGCCACTCCCAGAAACTCCTGTCTCCCCAGTCTGGTCTGCATGTGCTAGGAGGGACAGACTGCTGCAAACCTGGAGTTGAGCCAGAGCTGCCAGCAGGGAATCTAGGTGTTGGTAACCAGCTAGTGGCACAAACCTCATAATGGATTCAACTCTAAGGTCTCCACTGACATATCTGCCTGCCCTTCTCTCAGGTGGGGTACTGTGGATTTGAAGTGCAGGGGATGGAAGAGTGGGGATAGCTCTTTCTACTGACTGACAGTAGTTACCATCCTGGGAGACAGTTTGCCCAAATACCATTTGTGGTGAGCCTGCAGTATTGGCACAGATTGCAAGCATCTATCTGTGTTTGCTGGGCTCTCTGAGATGGAGTAGGGGGCACAGCAGGAACTCTGAAAAAGACAAGGTATCTCTTTGGATTATGTGCTCAGCAGAACAGTTTGGTTCCACTAATATTATTTTTCTCATTTTTGGTACTGAGGGTTGGACCCAGAGCTTTGTAGATACAAATTGTCACTCTACTGCTGAACTACAGCTTTGTCTCTCTCAATTAATATATTTTGTAAAATATCTTCTACCAGGAGTTGGTGTGATAGGTGCTAGGGATGTAATGATGACTTTATCAAGGTCCCTATTCTCTAAAGGTTCACCATGTAGTAAGAGAGAAAAACAGATTAAATGTATTATAGTCATCCTTTTATCTATATGCATAGCATTCTATGAACTTGCAATTTCTGTCTTATTTCTCTCTGCTCCTAGTGGGCTAGTGGAGAAGCAAAAAAGGCAAGTCTGAAGAGCAAGTGCCAGTGCTTACAAACAGGTGTTGTAAATTTGTCAGGCTCCCGTCCATATTTGTTGAGCTTAATTGCAACTTGGACCAATTATAGCCCAAAAGGTACTTGGACAAGAGCAATCACTTTGTTTAGCTCACATATTGAGATCAATATTGGAGGGAATACATAATTTTGCAATGGAAGAGGCAGATGGGTGGTATGAGAGGTTTTTTTTTTTTTTACACTAACCAACCTAGGTTTGATTTTTATCAAGAAAGGAAGCATTTTTTATTGTGATTCACTTGTATAGAAATCATATTCATAAGGCATAAGTAATTAATTTGGGAGAGACAGTTTTCCTCAGGGTATAATATTTGGATTCTCACCTCTAAATATGATTTTGAGTGAGAAACATCTATTAAAATAGTTTTATTACTTATTTAAAATATTGATCATATTTAGGTTAGGAGTTTTGAATATGATGATGAATGCAAAGATCTGGTCCTCTTTTACTAGTGGAACATTACATTAGTTCTGAAAACTACAGAAAGTTGTCAAGAATACAACATCCTTTGATGATTAAAAACATTTTTATTTAATCTTTTGATCATTTAGGGTAAAAAGATCAGGCGATATTTGGACTTGAATTCTTAGTTCTCCACCCATAGAATGTAGGGGAATATATGCAATTGGAGATTTGGGGGAACTCCATATTCTTTAGAAATTATAATGATCCACCCTAACAACACAAAAATTCCATACAAAAATCCCTTCCTCACACCTATATTCATTGCAGCACTATTTACAATAGCCAGAATCTGGAAACAACCAAGATGCTCTTCAACAGATGAATGGCTAAAGAAACTGTGATATATACATATACATGATGGGATATTATGCAGCCATCAGGAGAGATGAAGCTATGATCTTTTCCTACATATGGATGTACATGGAATCTATTATGCTGAGTGAAATAAGTCAGAGGGAGAGAGACTCACACACAGAATAGTCTCACTCATCTATGGGCTTTAAGAAAAATAAAAGACATTATTGAAATAATTTCCAGAGATGAGGGCCGGAAGAACCAGCTCACAATATGAAGCTCATCACAAAGAGTGGTGAATGCAGTTAGAGAAATAACTACACTGAGAATTACCATAACAATGTCAATGAGTGAGAGAAGTAGAAAGTCTGTCTCGAATACAGGTGGTGGGGGGGAGAAGGGGGCATTGGTGATGGGAATGTTGCACTGGTGAAGGGAGGTGTTCTTTTTATGATTGAAACCCAACTACAATCATGTTTGTAATCATGGTGTTTAAATAAAGATATTAAAAATTATAATGATCCCTGGATAATTAGGAATCTTTCTAGAAGGAAGTATTTTTGTTCTTTTGGATTATCAGCATTGTAAATTACTGCCATGGGGGACCCTAGGTAAAAGTTCAAATGTGACTGCTAGTGCTTGGAATGTAGTTCTGGGGTAAAGCACTTGCCTTGCATGTACAAGACCCCAACTTTGAACTTTTAACCAACCAGTCAAATAAGACAAACATATATGAGACTATCTCAAATAGAAAGCCATTTAAGTGGGGTGTTGGAGAGAAGCCAACATCTAGAAAATTGCATAATTATATCATATATTTGGCTTGAAAGCCAGATCAAATTGAAGACCAAGCATAAAAAACATAGGCCTTATAGCTTAGTAGCTTTACCAGACATACAAAAAGAGAAATTATCCAGAGATGTAATTTCCCTTCTGGCAGGGACCCCCCATCCCAGCTTTTTTTCTCATTCCCCACTGGCTTCTTGATTACTTAATTAATGTCAAAAACAGAATGACCAGCTTTCCAGCCTAGAATCTGTGAAGATTGTCTCTCTATCTCTCTGTGTGTTTTGAAGATTGCCTAATTGACTCTCTCTCTGTGTCATGAGAATAGCCAAAATGAATCTACCCACCTTTTGGAAACAAATAACAAACCTGATTTCTACCTGTTTTTGGTTTTTGGGCCATACCGGTGACATTCAGGGGTTACTCCTGGCTATGTGTTCAGAAATTGCTCCTGGCTTGGGGACTATATGGGACACCAGGGGATGAAACTGTGGTCCATCCTAGGTTAGCCGCGTGCAAGGCAAACGCCCACCACTTGCACTACTGCTCCGGCCCCTGATTTCTACCATTTTATTTCTACCTTTCTATAAAGAAGTAAAAAATCCTTCCAGGTGGATGGAAGAAAAGGTTCTATGCCTAAGAAAGCAGAACAGCACTTAGAAGAAGGTCAGGAGTAACTGTTTTGAAAAGGATCTACTATAGAAAGCCAAGTTCTATTTTAGCAAACTTTTAGAAAAAAAATAAGGAAGAAAAGAAGAAAACAATACAGATGAAAGGTTGGCCAAGTTAAGGAAATAATATATGAAAAGTCAAATGGGAAAAAAGAATTTTAAGTGGCATTAGAAACAGCCTCTAGGAGAATCTATTTTATGAAAAGCTCAGTAAGTTAAGAACAAGCTTAAGGGGCCACAGTGATGGTTCAGTCAGTAGACTAAGCATATGCTTTGCACACCGGAGCTCTTGTCTTCTGTTCTTGGAAACTTCTTGGTCTTCTCAGCATTGTTGGGAACAATCTATAAGCTCCAAGATGGGAGCAGCCTCTGAGCACTGCCAGTCATGGTTCACAAACACCTCCTTCCTAAATAAAGAGCAAGCTTAGGAAGTGATCACATAATTCAAAGGAAAACATAGAATGAAGTTTTGATGATGATACAATATGTAGTGAGCAGGAATAAAACATGGTAACTGATGTTCTTTGAATGAAGATTTAATTCTGCAGATCAAAATGATTCATCCAGCATCAGAAAAAAACAAAAGAGATAAAATGATTAGATGGGTAAATTGGATGAAAATTCCATAGATATAAAGACACTGTTAGAATGAAAATACTTCAAATAATAAAGACAAAAGACATATACACACAGAAAATAAAAAAGTGAATAATAATAAAATACATATAGAAGTAAGTCTGAGTGCATAGAAAATTATGATAAATATAAATACATGAAACTTTACTATTAAATAACATATTGTTTTATTTCTTCAAAAATTCTTACAAATCAATGTAAAAGATAAGAGAGAAAAATAAAGGGGCCAGAGCACTGGTGCAACGGTAGGGTTGCACATGGCTGACCTAGGATAGACGGTGGTTTGCTCCCCCAGCATCACATATGGTCCCCCAAGCCAGGAGTGATTTCCGAGCACATAGCCAGGAGTAACCCCTAAGTGTCACCGAGTGTGGTCCTAAAACAAACAAAAACAAACAAACAAACACACTAAAAAGGTGTTTGTGGCAGTTTTGTTTTGTGTTTGCATAGGCATAGCAAAATATGGGGAAAATAGAAAGGAAAAACCTTTGGCCTAAAAGCAGGGAGACCTTACCCATGAAACATCGTCTATAAGACCAACTTCAGTCTCGGGCATACTAACCCCAACATCTTTCTCTGAGGTCCTAGTGAAAGCTCTTCACAATCACAGTTGTTGTGGTCAGGTTTCTATAGTTAGAGATCCTGGTTTTTGTACAGAGCCTTTGGTAAAGTCAGGGTGACAGGGAGCATCTGGTTTCATCTCACTATTAGGTGGCAATGCAGGGACCCCTGCCCTGAAAGAATGCTTTTGCTGTTACCAAGTCATTGGGGTTCCATATGAACACACTCTGGAGTAAGTTGATGTCAGGGCAGCATTAGGGCCTTCCCTAGTAAAAGACTGATTCCTGGTGCTGATATAGAAAACCATGTTGGTTTCATGGAAGGGATCCAAGGTTCAGGGGTGAATGGTCAATGTTTGATCTTCTGGAGCCCAAGACTAGGCACTGTTAAATAACCTTGGAAATTCTTTATATATTTAAGGACTAATATTTATTTTCTGTGAACTATTTATAAACTTTACTTAAAAATTGAGTTATTTGTCAAAATTTCTTTTTTTTTTTCTTTTTTTTTGTTTTTTTTTGGTCACACTCGGCAGCGCTCAGGGGTTACTCCTGACTCTACGCTCAGAGATCGGCCCTGGCAGGCTCAGGGGACCATATGGGATGCCTGGATTTGAACCACTATCCTTCTGCATGCAAGGCAAACACCTTACTTCCATGCTATCTCTCCGGCCTCTATTTGTCAAAATTTCTATTAAGTAAATTTATAGTAGGTAAAGCTCTTGCCTGGTATGTGAAAAACGTGGGTTAGATCCTAGGCACCACCTATGATCTGGAGTAATCCCTGAACACAGCTGGTATGGCCCCCAAAAAAGAAAAAATATTTGTAAGTAGTTATTGCTGTTATTATTATTATTTAGTTTTTGGGTCATAGCCGGTGGGGCTCTGACATTACTCCTGGCTATGTGCTTAGAAATCACTTCTGGCAGGTTCAGGGGGACTATATGGGATGCTGAAGATCAAACTTGGATCAGCCATATGCAAGGCAAAGGCCTTACCCATACCTGTTGTGTTACTGCTCCAGCCCAGCATTTTTCTCCCCAGTAACATCTCTGCACTATACTCCCCCCCCCAATTTGTGAAATAGTGATGGTATTATCTACCTTACAATTGTTGGATACTTATGATATGCCAGAACCTGTCTGAAGTATAGTGACTTCCTAACAGTGATAGCAGTTGATAATAATATTATTCTTAATAAAAGTGAGAGAGGTATTAACATTAAATTTAAATTTGTAAGTAGAAATAAAACAAACATGAGACTTGATTAATCTAGTTAATTCTTTAGGAGGAATAAAGCAGTGACGAAATTCATTACTAGCTGGCCAAATAGAGATAAAGAGAATAAAAAAGATATGAAATTGGGCTCCAGAAAAGCATAGAACCACAGATAGAAAGAAAATCAAACAATTATTTTTTACTTTTTTAGGTCACATCTGGCCATGCTCAGGGGTTACTCCTGGCTTTGCACTCAGAAATTGCTCCTGACAGGCTCGGGGGGGGGGGGGGCACATGAGATGCCGGGTATCGGACCTGGGTCCATCCCAGGTCATCTGTGTGCAAGGGAAATGCCTTACCACTATGCTATCGCTCCAACCCTGAAGATCAAATGATCATTAGTAGATGTTAAGTTTAACCCATATTGTTAACTTGAAAATTAATTGAAACAAATGCCTGTCCAGGAAAGTACATGCTATTACATGTAATATAACAAGAGGTTAAACCCTGAGCATGTCAGTAACTATTGAATGAATCAAAAAGTCTCTTTCCAAAAGGAACAGATTCAGTGCTGTTTAGACTGTTCAAGAGGAAAGATGAATATGAATAGCTACCATTTTTAGTAACTCTTTAATTGTTACGTTAAAGGTGTAACTTTTAGATTTAAGATTCTCATGAAAAATATCAGACAAGGATTCCTGCTTTCCCTCTGTGGGAGGCTTCCTGATTTTTTCTTTCTTTTATTCTCTTGAATAACATCTTTTCTAAGTTTGGCAAGTGGAAAGGAAAAAAAATAAGACAAATAGATTTAAGGAGAGGCCAATATTTCTTGTTAATATGAAAATGTTCTGAACAAAATACTAGTCCCAGAAACTCAAATCCAAATAGCCTATTAAAGTATTGTTCACTGTGATCGAGTTACTTTAGAAGTGCAGGAATGGTTAATATTAGCCAATTCATTTACTTATTCTGTATTTGTTTAATCAATGGTTAATAGTGCCAGACTTTCTTGAGGGTTAAAGATACTGTGAAGGGCAAACTTTAATCTTGTTACTTAGCTGTAGAAAGCATTAAGTATGTGTTATAGTCTCATTCCTGTTTTCATTCTTACTCATCCTCACATGAACTTAGGCTATTATAGCCTAGTGAGGGTGGTCCAAAGTTAGTTATGGGAGAACTAAAACAAATTCAAAACAGCTTGAATGTGGAATGTGTGTCTGAACATGTCTGTATGTATAAGTCTATGTAAGATTGAGAGACTGTGTTGGAAAGGTAAAGAAAAACTGATTCAAGTATGGACTATGTCTAGGAATGTGGGTTTCATCTAAGCACAGAAAGAGCCAATGAAAGGTGAGTTTTTGGTTTGATTTACATTGTCAAATAAGGCCAGAATAAAGAGAAGGGCTTGGAGGGAAGGCAAGGGCAGATAAGAAGATGAGGAGCTGGAGAGATAGCACAGCGGTAGGACATTTGCCTTGCATGCAGCTGACCCAGGATGGACCTGGGTTGATTCCCGGCATCCCATATGGTCCCCCGAGCCTGCCAGGAGTGATTTCTGAGCGCAGAGCCAGGAGTAACCCCTGCCGCTGGGTGTGGCTCAAAAACCAAAAAAAAAAAAGAAGAAGAAGAAAGAGGAAGATGAGTCAGGAGTCTGTCTGATGAGTTGGATGATTATCATCTCAGGGATCATCCAGGCCAACAAGTTATATGACGTGAATGTTGTATAGACCAGAATTCCTGGGAGAAACTGAACCAGGGCACTTTGTACTGAGGAAAGAGAAGAATGAGTGGAAAATTTCAAAACACCTAGGGATACTGGTATTAGGAAAAACAACCCAAAATGTCAACAAATGAGCATTTCCTGGTGAGGTATAAATAATGCTGTACTTTCAAAATGACTTAAAATTAATATTTTAAAAATATAATGACTAACATATATATAAAGGATAATTAATTATGGTACAATGAGAGAACATAAATGACTTGAGAATGGATACATGTGGGTAGAAAATGCAAATAATTGAAATGATTATACATAAATTAGTTATTAATATAGAAATGTAGCATATGGATAAACTTAACTAGTACAGAGTCAACGATTAATTTGAATTTAAAGATGGTTTCAAAGCTGAATCCAGAATATACACAGATGCAGTTATAGGCTCTATGGATAAAGAAGATGCTGGGATGATGGGCTAAGATACCCAAGATCTTGCCACAATGGACTTCTAGAAGGAAATAATAGAAAAGTCAGAGGATAGGGCTGGAGAGATGATACAGGGAGCTAGGTGCTTGCCTTTCATGTGATTGACTCCATTTAGTCTATACAGCACTATATATAGTCTTCCCAAGCACTCCTTAGCACAGAGCTAGGAGTTGCTCCTGAATACTGCCAGGCATGGGTCCAAATTACAATTCCTGCCTTTTCCCCCTCCCCCAATCAAGAAGAAAGAGGTTTAGGTGCAGTAAAATATTGAGATATTTCTTTATTGAAGAAAGCATACACCAGGGTGCTTAGCATGACTTTAAAACAAAATAGAAGGGGCTGGAGAGATAGCATGGAGGTAAGGCATCTGTTTGCCTTGCATGCAGAAAGTCAGTGGTTCAAATCCCAGCATCCCATATGGTCCCTGAGCCTTCCAGGAGCGATTTCTGAGCATAGAGCCAGGAGTAACCCCTGAGTGCTGCTGGGTGTGACCCAGAAACCCAAAAACCAAAACCAAAACCAAAACCAAAATAGTACTTGTAGACATATAGAAGTAAAATGTTAGAACATGAAATATAAAGAAAAAATTAAAAGCTATTGAGAATAAAGACCCATACTCTGTAAACTGATGCTCACCAGACCAAGAGTAACTTCTTTAAAAAAAAAAAAGCAAATACGGGCCTGGAGAGGTAGCATGGAGGTAAGGCATTTGCTTCACATGTAGAAGGATGGTGGTTTGAATCTCGGCATCCCATATGGTCCCCCAGGAGTAAGTTCTGAGCATAGAGCCAGGAGTAACCCCTGAGCACTGCCGGGTGTGACCCAAAATCTAAAAAAAAAAAGAAAAAAAAGGCAAATACAAGTTTATAGATACTATGTAAGATGTTTAGATAATTAATACATTAGTCATCACAAAAACATTAAATATCAGGTTGTCATATGGATTTAAAACAGACCTATGTTCTGCTTATAAGAGATATATAAAGAAAAATGACATGAAAAGTTTTAAAATAAGGACATAGAAAAGATTAGAAAGTACTAATTAAACCTGTCCTAGCAAATTGATATGAGAGAAAAATAAGACTTTAGGGAAGAAAGCAGTAGAAGGTTCATGAAAACTTAACTTTGTAACTTGAGAATAATATGCTTCCTCCTTTCTTATGTTTTCTTGCCTATGCTGGTCTATTCCTCCTCTTTGATAGGTGGGAGCAAGAACTTGACAGATTTCCTATTCTTTCAACTCTTTCTCCTATAGCTAGCTGCTCTCATGTTATTTCTTTTGTCCCCTTGTTTTCAAATTCCTCTTGGACAGGCCACATGCTCCAGTGACTGGTGGCTAGTTTGGGGTCTAGTTAGATGTCACAATTCATCTTCAGTATAAGCTTATGTGCTTCCTCTTGGCCTTTATTAGAACAAAGGAATTACTTTGACTCCCTTGCTTATTTTTTGGGCCACACTTGGTGATGCTAAGGGGTTACTGGGATGCCAGGGACTGAAGGGTCAGCCACATGTAAGACAGAATTCCCACCTGCTGTACTATTTGCTTTGGCCCCTGATTCCTGTACTTTCTGACTGCCTTATTGATTTGATTTGTTTTGCTTCTGAATTTTTCAAACTCTAACTAGAGAAAGATTGCCATTACTGGCCCTTCAGATATCTCAACCTCTATGGTGATAGATCTATGGGTCTGTTATAGATCTAACCCCCAAGTGCTAACAATCATGAACTTGTTCTTAGTAAGTCTTGAAGTGAGAAAGGCAAAACACTGACAGTAGTATAAGGACAAGAACAGAGTCTATGATAGAGGGAGATTTCTCAGAAGTGATGGACAAATTAGACAAAAATTGTGAGAATATAGAAGATTTGCATGATACAAAGAACAAATTTGATCTTGTAACTTACATTTTTTAACTCAACAGAAGGAAAAAACCCACACTACTTTTAAACTCACATGGAACATGGAATTTTATGTCTATAAGTTAAGTCAGTGATACCATATATATATTATAGTTAAGGATAAATTAACAAATACTGAAAGAAAAATCTCATCCATTTTCGAAGTTTAAAAAGAAAAAAAACTCCTTTTAAATAACTCATGGCTAAAGGGAATACAACAAAAGGACTGACTAAATATTTAGAGCTCAGTGACAATGAAAATACCACCTATCAATGTGTGGGATGCAATTAAGTGGTACTTAGAGAAAGATGTAGAGTTCTAAATGTATTCATGAAAAAGAAGATTAAATGAGTAGATGCAAATCAGGAAGTTAGAAAAAGTATAGTAGAAAGAAAAAAAATAGAAAAAGCCCAGGAAAGAAAGAAAAAAGAACAAGGTAGTGAAAATAAAAAGATGATCAACAAACCAAAAAGCTATCTTTGGTAGAAATTAGTAATATAGACTCTTTCATCCCACCTCCCGACCCAAACTTGTTGAGGAAAACAGAGGAAAGATGTGAATAGACAGTGTTATGGCAATGAAAGGAAACTCACAACTACAAAGATAAAGTCTGATGAATACCAAAACAGCTTATACAAATGCATTTGATGGAGAATTCATAGAAAAACATAAACTGCCTATGTTGATTCAATGAGGAATAGAAAGCCCAAGTATTCATCATTGCTGAAGAATTGAATTGTTAGTCAAAAATTGCCTTGGGCCCGGAGAGATAGCACAGTGGCGTTTGCCTTGCAAGCAGCTGATCCAGGACCAAAGGTGGTTGGTTCGAATCCCAGTGTCCCATATGGTCCCCCGTGCCTGCCAGGAGCTATTTCTGAGCAGACAGCCAGGAGTAACGCCTGAGCACTGCCGGGTGTGACCCCCCCCCCCCAAAAAAAAAAAAAAAAAAAAAAAACAAAAACAAAAATTGCCTTCTTAAAAATACAGCAGACCCAGAGATTTCATGAGTAAGTTTTAGCACACCTCTAATGGACAGAAAATCCATTTTGTGCCAATGATTTCAAAGGTGAGACACTCCTGGCAATTTTATGAGACTGGAATAGCACTTTGATATCAAATCCCGACAAAGTAAGTACAAGAAGAAATAGGTCAGTGTTATTATTGTTCATAGGTGTGAAATTCTAAATAAAATATTAACAAATTCAGCAGAATATTAAGAAAATAATATGCCATAATCAGAATTTTGCCCATGCAATGAAAAGATGGCTTAATAGAAATGTAATCCTCTAGGTTAACAGATTAAAAACCATATGATTATCTTAGCAGATGCAGAAAAGCATTCAGTAAAATTCAACACTTTCATAATGTGCTAAATGAATCAGGGGAACAAGCTAAATTTAGAGTCTTATGGTGAATCCCTTTATAAAGCAACTCATCTCATTTATATTTTGAGTAAATCCAGATTTTCAAATATTAGATTTCCTTTTCATAAAAGTTTAGTTGCATGTGAGACTCCAAATGTATTCATAAACTGTGCCCAATTCTTTGGGAGAACACCAACCCCCCACAAACACACCAAAAAAATTATGTGGAGCTTGAAGGTGATTATTTGCATTTCCCGTATTTCATTTCAGACAGCTTTACCAGGCATATTCTTTAAGTAGCTACCTCCCACGGGGTATGTAAGTGGGGTTCATTCTTCCAGAGTGAGCCTGATGCCCAGAGATGAAGTTGGGTGTATGGAGGCATATCTGATTGAGGAGATGTGAAGCCAGTGGACATGGCATATATAACTCTCACTAACTATTATTTTCTCATCTTCATTTGTGCATGCAGGTCCAAAGTGAAGACAGTGCATGAACGGATCCCCTTGGCTGGACTGAACAAGTTGCCCAGTGTCCCACAGATTGCAAAGGTAAAATGGACCCCTGAGAGAAGGTCTTGGTTCTGGGTAAGAGTGCATATTAGTTCTGGATGGACTCTCTTGGAGAAGTCTATTGTGCATTTTTTTTTTACTCTAAGTACAATGAATGGGGTTGGAGAAGGTGTTGGCAGATTCTCGCCCCTTCCCTGTGCCCTTTCTATCTCATCCTCTTTGCTGAGACTTAAGAGCATCTTGGCCTCTCTCTCTTACCCCAGGTTCACAGATGGTTCATAAGAAGATTGAAAAGACCAGGCTGGGGTTGCAATGCTCTAGAACTTTAGAGGAGAATGTGGAAGGAGCAGACAGGGGTCTCCCAGAAGTGGAGAGTCACCATGAAGGATGACTCAGATGATGAGCCAGATGCAGATACTTTCATCATCTTCAGATGAGGAGCAATCAGCAGATGGAGGGGAAGGGCCCATGTCACTGTTCTGGGAACCAGAGAACTGTGTCAGCAAAGTGAGATTAGAGAGATGATCAACTGGGTTTAGATCTAGGTTTGGGCCCTTTTGGTCCCAGGTCAAATTGTGATACATATCTTCCTTGGCCTCTCAGTTTATCAGTGAAATTCAGAGGGTCTTTGTTGACTTTCCTAATCATACACCAGCAAACAGAATCCAGATTTGTGCCCAACCTCTCACCAGCCTTGTCCTCTTATGCTCTCTCTCTTGGCAACTAGAATAGCCCAGATGAGGTTGTGTTCATGCTCTCATCTTTGTGTTTCTTTTTCCCTGCTTAGGCTTTCTGTGATGATGCAGTGGGGCTGAAATTCAACCCTGTCCTGTACCCCAAGGTGAGGACTTTTACTCTTCCCTTTTTGTGCAGCTCAGCATGGATTTGTATACTCGAGACTCTGTGGGATGTTCTCTGTCTTTGTAGAGTTTTGAGAGGGGTGTGTGTCCTTGTGATAAATCTGTTTGTTACCCTCTTCCTCACTTTCCCCTTCTCAAATGAGGTTACTGGGAGCTGTCTTGACCACACTTGCCTCTCTGATTTGCCTGAATTGGTTGTCAGCTCTTGTGGAAGTGGCAGAGATATTACAGTCCTATAGCTTCTCCTACTTCCTCAGCCAGTGCTGTGCAAGAGAGTGATTCTATGGGCGTGTGTGTGTGTGTGTGTGTGTGTGTGTGTGTGTGTGTGTGTGTGTGTGTGTGTGTGCGTGTGTGTGCTGCACCTCTGGTCAGCCATCATGTTTGGCTGAAGAGAGTAAAAAGCAGAACCCCACTCAGAAATAATAGATCACCCAGGGTTGAGAAGATAGCAAAGCAGGTAAGATGCTTGCCTTGCATATGGTCAACCTGGGTTCAGTATACAGCACTGCATATTGTTCCCTGAGTTCTACAAGGAATGAGCCCCAAGTATTGCCAGGTGTGGTCCTCCCCCAGAAAGAGCAAATGAAACAAAAATAAATAAAAGGCCAGTCAATGACTCCATTACTAAAGTTCTAAGGCCAATAGCCCTTTCTGGCCTTAGTTAATATGTTGACTGATTCTCTGGTATCCTTTTATTTAGAATTATCTTGACCCCAATTCTGATGTTGGAGTTACGGTGGGGAGAAGAACAAAGCTACCTAAGAAATCTGTACAAGAACAACTACTAGTATAACAGGAATTAAATCACCCAGGAACAGT
This sequence comes from Suncus etruscus, assembly GCF_024139225.1. NCBI lineage: Eukaryota > Metazoa > Chordata > Mammalia > Eulipotyphla > Soricidae > Suncus > Suncus etruscus. Next base: position 157,777,835 of record NC_064848.1, on the reverse strand, counting down.
GAATTGCTTTAAGTTGGTCAGAGGAAGAGAATGCCTTAGTGGCTTCTTATAAGCCAACAGGGTCTTAGAGAGAAAATGGAAGCAGAACTGCTGTTGAGCCTCCATTTGAGGGCCAGCATGGTGGTCATTGAGCCTGCATAGACCCAGTTAAGTTCATTTCCCCAAACCCCAATACTAATGACTAAGGTTGTGAGATGAAATGTTCTGGGTAAGGGAGGCCCTGTCCTGGCTGTGACATTATGAACTCTCTGGAAAAAAAATGCCTTCAGTGTTGAAGTGTGCATGAGCATCTGTCCCAGTGCAGTTGACTGAAAGGATTCTACAAAGAGAATGTGCCAGAGCCCGTCTCTTTCACACACCCTCTCCAACCTCTGAGCCTGTGGCATACTGTACTCTATTGTCATCTTCTATTATTCAGAAGCCTCTCCTTTGTAGTTAAAGCAGAATTAGTCAGGTTTAACATGCATTATAACCCTATTATAAAGGCCAAACCTAATCACATGTTTGGCATTTTGTGTTGTCAAATCATGTCCACTAAGAGGACACAGTGACACACATTTCCACATTTTTCCATAAGGCCCCTGACTATCTTTTCACATGTTGTAGAGTTGAAGGTTTTGGCTTCAACTGAATCTGACTGGGATGTTAATATGGCAAGGATGTATGTGCTTTCATAGAGCACAGAATTTAGATGTGCCTTTAAAGGCCCTCAAGGTTAATGTTTCCCCGAGGCAGCTGTCCTGCACTTTGGACTCATCCCAGGTAGGAGTGAGGTGTTCTTCAGGTTGGTAAGCTGTGTTCTTGGGTGAAGGGCTAAGAAGCAGCCATTTTGTTCAGGAGCTGGGAAACCTCTTAGAGGCTGATATCTGGTGGCACTTTCTTGTAAACAACATATTCTGACACCAAGTGGTCTTGTCCAGTCTTTTCCTTAGCAGTACTACATGTGGGTAAATACCTCTATTAAATTGCAGAGAGTAGCTCAGTATCACTCAATGTCTTTTTCCTAACAAGCTGGCTCCATTCTGATCTTTCTGGAGGGGTGGACAGATGATGGTACTTTCTCTGTGATCAGCTCTCCACATGTTTGATCTCATTGATCTTTTTCCTAGCCACACATCTCCTCTTAGCTGCATAGGAAACTGAGCCCCAGAGGAGGTAGGGGTCTCGATCACAATTAGACTGGTAAAAAGAAACATAGTGAAAACAAGAGCTTAGTATTTCTCATCCCAGACGTCATCAAAGATGACATTCAGCCAGTGGCCAGGTATTTGACTTCGCATATTTTCTTTGCATACTACATGCTGCTCCTCTATAGAGGTCTACTTTGACACATCACATTTATGGAGTCAGGACAAGAGCAAGGGCTTTATCAAAATCAATCTGTTGACTAGAGGGAGAATTATAGGGAGTGCCATCCCTGTAGACTAGTTTTGGGCTCTTGGCTTCACTTTTATTTATTTATTTATTTATTTATTTATTTATTTATTTATTTATTTATTTATTTATTTGTAGTTTGCTATCTCTCAAGTAGTATTTGGATATTACTGCCACTGATATATGATCTGGTGCTGCTCAGACTCACTAGGGCCACCCCAGTTGTGCTGAGGGGAACAGGCAGTGCCAGGAACTAAACCCTGGGTCTCTGAATGCCAGTTATGTGCTCTAATTCTTTCTGCTATCTCCTCAGCCCTTGGCATGACATTCTACACCACAGATAAAAACATGAAGCTGATACAGAATAATCTATCTCTCTCTTTATATGTGAGCTATAAAGAAACATAACAAATGGCCAAAGGTAACAACCTGTGAACTGGTCTTATAGACCAAGGTGGGGGAAGGGGCTAGGTGGCAGAGGAGACAATGACAGAGAGAAGTGGATTTTCTGGTGGAGAGTGTTGTGGTGGGATGTTGTATGCATGGAATCCTGTCATTGACAGTTTTGTAAATCATGGTGCCTAAACACACACACACACACACACACACACACACATACATACATATAACCTCCCGCCTTAGGATGAAGCTAGACCATGATCCCTGCTTAACTCCCATGTGTCCAAGCCTTTGCTGGTATATTGAATCCAAATGTAATGGGGGATCCAGAGTTTGGGTGCTGCTGGAGGAAGGAGGTGCTGGGGACCAGCTTAGACTTTTGGAGTTGTGCTCTGATCCTGCTTCAGATTTCACTCCTCTCATTTCATCCATCTCATGCAAGGATCTCTCACCTACGGGATCACATTCTCCACAGGAACATGCGCTCTCCCATCCTTTTACTTCTGCACTTCCCTCCAAGTTAATGAGAAACTGATTGTCCCCTCCTTACATTTTCCAGGCCTCCCAAATGATTGTGTCCTATGATGAACATGATGTCAACAACACCTTCAAGTTTGGGGTTATTTATCAAAAAGCCAGGCAGGTAAGCAGCACAAGTTCATGGTAGTCACTGTATCCCATGATTTCTCAGGTATGCCCAACTCTTATCTGTCATCTTTCCTTCTTTACTTTTCTTTCAGTTTTCCCTCCCTTCCCTTTAATGCTGTTGTTTCAGTGCTCATGGATCGCACACTTTCGTTGTGCTGCTCAAACATACTCAATTGCTGGAGATTGATTGGCTGGAGATCACAATCTTCTATCAATGGGAACCTAATGGCAATGCCAGTAGCATTGTACTTGATGGATGTGAGGAGATGCCAGGGGTCAAACTGGTGGTCTCTTGCTTGCATGTCAGGTTTCTTCCCAGAGCCCTCTAATTGCATTCTTTTCTCTCTTCCTCAAGCACAGGAGCCCTGTACTAGGTTCTTAAAACAGACTGAATATAATAATTGCATTGTACAAATGAATTAGTTTTTTTTTTTTATTCTTGGTTTGGAGTCACCAGCAGTGCTCAGGGTTTACTCCTGGCTCTGTACTTAGGAATTACTCCTCGTCGTGTTGAGGAACCCTGGGTCAGCCACATCCAAGGCTGCCCTTGCCCTACTCGCTGTACTAACTCTTCCTCCATCCTCTGCACAACTGAATTAGATTGGAGCTATCAGAACCTTCAAGGTAGTTTACTCTTCACTGGAAAACTGCACATTCTGTAAATGATAATGTTCTTGGTAGAGCAAATTCTAATTCTTCCTGGAAAATGTATATAGGGGCTGCTGGACATAGTAAAACCTAGACCAAATAGGTAAATAAAAAGAATAGATGAGCAAAAGCTGCTCTCTCCTGCCTACCATTCTCTTTGCTGGGAATAGCTTTTCTTCCAAGCTTCAGTCATGTGCTGGAAACAGCCATGTGCATCTCTTCACAGCTCTGCGTTCACTGATGTCGTGCTGGAAGCTACAGTAGAAGTATGTGCACCATGGAAGTTGGCCAACTCTGGGGCTCTCTGGAGAGCTGGTGGTTAAAACATTCATAGGCATACTGCTGCTTCCTCTTATCTCTTGTAGCACTAATGTGCTGCTTTGCACAGAATAATGTTTCTGGAAGGATGTTTCTTGGGACACTCATCTGGTGATGTGGATGCAGGAGAAGTAATTTATATGGGAGCATTTTTTTTTGGCTACAGTCAGCTTCTTGTTTTGTGCTCAGAGATCACTCCTAGCTAGCAGCCTCAGGGAACTATATGAGGGCACTAGGGATAAAACTCAGGTTGGCAGCATGCAAAGAAATGTCCTACCTACTGTAATATCACTTTGGCCCTTATGTGGGAGCATATTAAAGGCTCCAGCCCTCACTAGGTTAAGAACTATTATAATTTTGAATACAGTATCTCCTTTTCTTAGTTGACTACCAACTTCCCATCTCCAACCCTGAATATTTATTAATATTCCAAGTAGTGGTCTTCCAAGTAGTGCTTTCCTCACCTAGAAGATGTGCGAGAAAGCTCTGCCTATTCCTCTTTGTTTTATCCAGAAGCCCCATACGAGGACTTTATGGAGACATATGCTTTTTTTTTTATGTGAATGGATAGTGAATAAAGGTTTGAGCTCTGCTAATGATAGTTTTGTAGTACCTGCCTCTGTGTGTGTGTGTGTGTGTGTGTGTGTGTGTGTGTGTTACAATGGTGTCTTTCTTGGCTTGATGATAGCTCATTTCCTTATCTGAGGATCTTAAACCACAGGGACATGTGTTCACTGAAAACATTCTAATTAGGTGAAGGGTTTTGGAGCTGAAAGACCAACCCAGACGAATCTTATAATTTAAGGAGGATTATGTAGGTAGTCACTCTAATTATTTCCACATATTGCATTTTGATTTTGTACAGCTCTGCTAATATAACCCTTCTAATTAAAGTCTTTGCTTGTGAAATTTACCAAAGCAGATCTCATAAGGTGATTATAGGCCAATTTCCAGCAAAGTTGTAATTATTGAACATTAACCATCCACCTCTAAGAAGGACTCAGTGTTGTTTATGTACCTGATGCTGCTGAGGCCAGGGGAGTGCTGTCCTTGGAGATAAAGGTCCTTGGTTAAAAATGTGGCATTGTTGTTCTGCACACATTCAGCCAGTTGAAATTTAATATGACTACTTTCTGCATCAAAGCCCTATGCTGACTTTGTTTATAAAAAAAAACCTCATTTAACCCTCCTGCATATAAGGCACCATGCTAAGCACTGTGGAGGATACAGAGATGACTAAGACCGCCCCCCTCGCTGAACACATGGTCAAAGTTGAGTCCAATATGAAAGCAAAATAATGCTAATGACAGACTGTGTGTGAATCCTGAGGAGAGGTGCCGCCCCAGAGTATGAGGTGGATTGTTTTTCTCATCATCAGAAGATATGGATTACCTGGAAAGTACTGTTTTCCAGCACTTGGACCTCATAACCTGAACAAACAGGATGCTGGACTAGAGACATGAAAACTTCATGCTGTGTGGTAGCTCAGGGTTTGACAGAATTTCTCTATAAAGGACCAGATAATATACATTTCAGAATTCTCCAGATCTGCTGTCTTTGTTGCAGCACTCAATCCGCCTTTGTAGTGCACAGTGACCACAGATAATAGATAAGCTTTGCTATGTTTTCATAAATATTTATTTATAAGGAAAAAATTTTCACTAGTGTTCTACTTGGAAAATCAGTATCACTTGCTGAAGTAGAGCTCATTCTAAACAAATGCTGAAAAGGTTACTAAAGCCTATCTAGATTCTGTTTCCTGTTGATGGCTTGGCACTTGCAGTCTGTGCTTCTTTTTACAAGGCAGATGTTAAGGCGGAATTAAAGACCCACTTATGAAGTGAGCAAGCAGACTGAAGTGTCTGGGTCACCTACAGGCCTTTTGTGGATGTGTGCAGGGCTTTCTGCTGTGTGTGGATTCAACGTTACACTGTCTGCTCACCCAGATCCATTCTGTGTTCTAAGCCTTTCACAGTTGCATAGCTTACTGCTGCTTTCAATTAAAAAAAACAACAACTTATTATTTTTTTTTTTTGGTTTTTGGGCCACACCCGGTAACGCTCAGGGGTTACTCCTGGCTATGTGCTCAGAAGTTGCTCCTGGCTTGGGGGACCATATGAGACACTGGGGGATCAAACCGCGGTCCGTCCAAGGCTAGCGAAGGCAAGGCAGGCACCTTACCTTTAGCGCCACCGCCCGGCCCCATCAACAACTTATTTTTTTTTTTTTTTTTTTTTTTTTTTTTTTTTTTTTTTAATTTTTATTTTTATTTATGAGAACAAGGGTGCAAAGTAAGAGGACAAGGTAAAGTTACAGTGGAAGGACAATCACCCATAACATAATTCTCAGAAGTCCCCTTGCTGATATATTAACTTTGAAATTTCAGCCAAAGAACATTAAGATAAATAAGACAGAATCCATGTACAATTACTTTGTCCCTCAAGTCCCCAGATTGTAACACATTATAATATTTCTTAACAGTACACAAGGCAATCTAAAGCCATAAAACTTACGTAACTCCTTAAACATTACAGGCATAGTATTTTCTTACATTTCCATATACATGCATATTAGCTTAAGTTAACCTCAAATTTTAAGTGAGTTTTTTTAAGGATTAGAGTCAAAGGAGCACAGTAAGAATGGTGTTAGAGTGGCAATTGTTGTTTGCATAGGCCCACCAAAATATGAGGGACATGGAAAGAAATAACCTTGGCCTAAGTACAAAGAGACCAGACCCCTGAAGTTTCCTGGCACAAGACCAAGTCTAGGCTCCAAGCAAGCTAGATCGTCCAATCCAATACATTGTCTGTAGTGCCAGCACACTTTTATTTTTCACACAGTCTCTGTTGTTGGTATCATGTTTCTGTATTAAAGATCCTGGAATCTGCATATCTTACATTGAAGTCAGGACGTGGAGCATCCTCTCCTTTCACCTCACAATCAAAGGGCAACACAGGGAGCCCTGTCCTGTAAGCAGGTCGTTGTTGTTGTTAAGTCTTCTCAGTGTTAAGGGAAGTCTCTTTTGAGCAGGTCGAAGTCTGAGCAGTGTAGGTCTTCCGTGGTAGAGGATTGCTTCCAGGTGATGTTATAGACCAGCCTGGATGTTTCGTGGATGGCTTTCCTGGTTCAGGGGAGAATGGAATATGCCCTTTCTTCTGAGGTCTGTGCCAGGTCGTTATGTCAATGTTCAGGGTGTAAGGTCCCCTTGCACTACAAGGTTTGTGTGTTCCAATCTCTATTAGATAGGATCTTATTTGTATTTATACTATTTTCCCATTTTAATGTGCCTATGCAAATAAGAAGCAATGCCACATGGTGTTATTGGCGCATATGGGGGCCATAAGAACAATTACAATGATTCCATTAACATGATTCAATCATAAGCATTAAACTGGGGGACTCTTCCACCAAAATTCCTTGTTAAACAGCTCAAAAAGAGAAGATAAAAAGTGGTTAGAATCATCACTGTATAAGACAACATTTAGTAAGAATTATAGCTGTCAGAGAAAAAACACAAAATATTCTAAAGAAATACGTGTCCATTTTATGTATCTTGAAACAGTTTGGGGTTGTCACACACAATGCACAGCTTTGGACTGTGATTACGATTCTACACTACTGAAGTTAAAAAGAGTAAACTAGGTTAGTGATGTTTGAGAAGGGGTTAGAGAGTTAAGGAGTAAAAAAGAGCTTTGTAGGGGTGTGGGAAAGCGGAGAATAAAAAATAAACAATCTGTATACGGAAAACATAACATAAGAATAAGGAATATTCTGAATATATGAAATACATAAAGTACGCGCGGGGGCGTAAGCCCCCGCGCGGTTCTGTAGTTTTTGGATGCCTAGGAAGAAATCTCTCACCCCCTCCTCCCAGGGCCGGATTAACCAGGCGTGGCCCTGAAGACCCGCCCGGTGTGGGGGGAATCATGCTCTCCTGGACAAAGTGGTCAGCCCAGGGTCCTATGGCTAGCTGTCCTGCCCAGAGCCCCCATCATACCAGTCAAAAGCCCACGAAGTCCTGGCATGTGGAGTGCTCTGGTCCCAGCCGAGCCTCTGCAGTTGTTGGCTGCCCAGGGAGGAATTTCTCACCCCCTCCCCCCAGGGCCCGATTAACCAGGCGTGGCCCTGAAGACCCGCCTGATGTGGGGGAATCTTGTTCCCCTGGACTAAGTGGCCAGCCCAGGGGTCCTATGGCTAGCTGTCCTGCCCAGAGCCCCCAACATACCAGGCAAACACACCAAGAAATCCTGGCATTCGGAGTGTTCTGGGCCCAGCTGAGCCTCTGTAGTTTTTGGATGCCTAGGAAGAAATCTCTCACCCCCTCCTCCCAGGGCCGGATTAACCAGGCGTGGCCCTGAAGACCCGCCCGGTGTGGGGGGGAATCATGCTCTCCTGGACAAAGTGGTCAGCCCAGGGTCCTATGGCTAGCTGTCCTGCCCAGAGCCCCCATCATACCAGTCAAAAGCCCACGAAGTCCTGGCATGTGGAGTGCTCTGGTCCCAGCCGAGCCTCTGCAGTTGTTGGCTGCCCAGGGAGGAATTTCTCACCCCCTCCCCCCAGGGCCCGATTAACCAGGCGTGGCCCTGAAGACCCGCCTGATGTGGGGGAATCTTGTTCCCCTGGACTAAGTGGCCAGCCCAGGGGTCCTATGGCTAGCTGTCCTGCCCAGAGCCCCCAACATACCAGGCAAACACACCAAGAAATCCTGGCATTCGGAGTGTTCTGGGCCCAGCTGAGCCTCTGTAGTTTTTGGATGCCTAGGAAGAAATCTCTCACCCCCCTCCTCCCAGGGCCGGATTAACCAGGCGTGGCCCTGAAGACCCGCCCGGTGTGGGGGGAATCATGCTCTCCTGGACAAAGTGGTCAGCCCAGGGTCCTATGGCTAGCTGTCCTGCCCAGAGCCCCCATCATACCAGTCAAAAGCCCACGAAGTCCTGGCATGTGGAGTGCTCTGGTCCCAGCCGAGCCTCTGCAGTTGTTGGCTGCCCAGGGAGGAATTTCTCACCCCCTCCCCCCAGGGCCCGATTAACCAGGCGTGGCCCTGAAGACCCGCCTGATGTGGGGGAATCTTGTTCCCCTGGACTAAGTGGCCAGCCCAGGGGTCCTATGGCTAGCTGTCCTGCCCAGAGCCCCCAACATACCAGGCAAACACACCAAGAAATCCTGGCATTCGGAGTGTTCTGGGCCCAGCTGAGCCTCTGTAGTTTTTGGATGCCTAGGAAGAAATCTCTCACCCCCATTCACCCAGGGCCGGATTAACCAGGCGTGGCCCTGAAGACCCGCCCGGTGTGGGGGGAATCATGCTCTCCTGGACAAAGTGGTCAGCCCAGGGTCCTATGGCTAGCTGTCCTGCCCAGAGCCCCCATCATACCAGTCAAAAGCCCACGAAGTCCTGGCATGTGGAGTGCTCTGGTCCCAGCCGAGCCTCTGCAGTTGTTGGCTGCCCAGGGAGGAATTTCTCACCCCCTCCCCCCAGGGCCCGATTAACCAGGCGTGGCCCTGAAGACCCGCCTGATGTGGGGGAATCTTGTTCCCCTGGACTAAGTGGCCAGCCCAGGGGTCCTATGGCTAGCTGTCCTGCCCAGAGCCCCCAACATACCAGGCAAACACACCAAGAAATCCTGGCATTCGGAGTGTTCTGGGCCCAGCTGAGCCTCTGTAGTTTTTGGATGCCTAGGAAGAAATCTCTCACCCCCTCCTCCCAGGGCCGGATTAACCAGGCGTGGCCCTGAAGTCCCGCCCGGTGTGGGGGGAATCATGCTCTCCTGGACAAAGTGGTCAGCCCAGGGTCCTATGGCTAGCTGTCCTGCCCAGAGCCCCCATCATACCAGTCAAAAGCCCACGAAGTCCTGGCATGTGGAGTGCTCTGGTCCCAGCCGAGCCTCTGCAGTTGTTGGCTGCCCAGGGAGGAATTTCTCACCCCCTCCCCCCAGGGCCCGATTAACCAGGCGTGGCCCTGAAGACCCGCCTGATGTGGGGGAATCTTGTTCCCCTGGACTAAGTGGCCAGCCCAGGGGTCCTATGGCTAGCTGTCCTGCCCAGAGCCCCCAACATACCAGGCAAACACACCCAGAAATCCTGGCATTCGGAGTGTTCTGGGCCCAGCTGAGCCTCTGTAGTTTTTGGATGCCTAGGAAGAAATCTCTCACCCCCTCCTCCCAGGGCCGGATTAACCAGGCGTGGCCCTGAAGACCCGCCCGGTGTGGGGGGAATCATGCTCTCCTGGACAAAGTGGTCAGCCCAGGGTCCTATGGCTAGCTGTCCTGCCCAGAGCCCCCATCATACCAGTCAAAAGCCCACGAAGTCCTGGCATGTGGAGTGCTCTGGTCCCAGCCGAGCCTCTGCAGTTGTTGGCTGCCCAGGGAGGAATTTCTCACCCCCTCCCCCCAGGGCCCGATTAACCAGGCGTGGCCCTGAAGACCCGCCTGATGTGGGGGAATCTTGTTCCCCTGGACTAAGTGGCCAGCCCAGGGGTCCTATGGCTAGCTGTCCTGCCCAGAGCCCCCAACATACCAGGCAAACACACCAAGAAATCCTGGCATTCGGAGTGTTCTGGGCCCAGCTGAGCCTCTGTAGTTTTTGGATGCCTAGGAAGAAATCTCTCACCCCCTCCTCCCAGGGCCGGATTAACCAGGCGTGGCCCTGAAGACCCGCCCGGTGTGGGGGGAATCATGCTCTCCTGGACAAAGTGGTCAGCCCAGGGTCCTATGGCTAGCTGTCCTGCCCAGAGCCCCCATCATACCAGTCAAAAGCCCACGAAGTCCTGGCATGTGGAGTGCTCTGGTCCCAGCCGAGCCTCTGCAGTTGTTGGCTGCCCAGGGAGGAATTTCTCACCCCCTCCCCCCAGGGCCCGATTAACCAGGCGTGGCCCTGAAGACCCGCCTGATGTGGGGGAATCTTGTTCCCCTGGACTAAGTGGCCAGCCCAGGGGTCCTATGGCTAGCTGTCCTGCCCAGAGCCCCCAACATACCAGGCAAACACACCAAGAAATCCTGGCATTCGGAGTGTTCTGGGCCCAGCTGAGCCTCTGTAGTTTTTGGATGCCTAGGAAGAAATCTCAACAACTTATTTTTGATGTTTTTATATTTACATGAAGTTTTAAGAACTAGAGTGATCTTGTGTATTTTTATTTTACCACGTATGGTGCCAGGAATTGAACCCAGCTCTTAGTCATGTGCTTTATTGCCAAATCACATCCCTGACCCCATGTGTGCTCTTTACCCATTCTCCCCAAAGGTAATCTCATATGGGATTTCTGCACACATATCACAACAAGGATGTGGATATTACTATAATCTATGGGTCCTATTTAGATTGTCCCAGTTTTACATGGACTCATTAGTGGGGGTGTGTTTGGTTGTATGAATAGGTTCCATGGTTAAAATACAGAAGGATTCCATAACCACAAGTACTGATGCTCTTGAACAGAGCATGCCAGTCTCTTTCCTGCCCAGTGCACACTTCCCCATTCTAATCCTTAGCTTCTGGCACCAACTAATTTGTTCTCCAATTTCTTTTTTTTTTTTTTTTTTTTTTTATTTTTTTATTATTTTTTTTTTTTTATTTAAACACCTTGATTACATACATGATTGTGTTTGGGTTTCAGTCATAAAAGGAACACCACCCATCACCAGTGCAACATTCCCATCACCCAAGTCCCAAATCACCCTCCTCCCCACCCAACCCCCGCCTGTACCCTAAACAGGCTCTACATTTCCCTCATACATTCTCAATATTAGGACAGTTCAAAATGTAGTTATTTCTCTAACTAAACTCATCACTCTTTGTGGTGAGCTTCCTGAGGTGAGCTGGAACTTCCAGCTCTTTTCTCTTTTGTGTCTGAAAATTATTATTACAAGGGTGTCTTTCATTTTTCTTAAAACCCATAGATGAGTGAGACCATTCTGCGTTTTTCTCTCTCTCTCTGACTTATTTCACTCAGCATAATAGATTCCATGTACATCCATGTATAGGAAAATTTCATGACTTCATCTCTCCTGACAGCTGCATAATATTCCATTGTGTATATGTACCACAGTTTCTTTAGCCATTCATCTGTTGAAGGGCATCTTGGTTGTTTCCAGAGTCTTGCTATGGTAAATAGAGCTGCAATGAATATAGGTGTAAGGAAGGGGTTTTTGTATTGTATTTTTGTGTTCCTAGGGTATATTCCTAGGAGTGGTATAGCTGGATCGTATGGGAGCTCGATTTCCAGTTTTTGGAGGAATCTCCATATCGCTTTCCATAAAGGTTGAACTAGACAGCATTCCCACCAGCAGTGGATAAGAGTTCCTTTCTCTCCACATCCCCGCCAACACTGTTTATTCTCATTCTTTGTGATGTGTGCCATTCTCTGGGGTGTGAGGTGGTATCTCATCGTTGTTTTGATTTGCATCTCCCTGATGATTAGTGATGTGGAACATTTTTTCATGTGTCTTTTGGCCATGCGTATTTCTTCTTTGTCAAAGTGTCTGTTCATTTCTTCTCCCCATTTTTTGATGGGGTTAGATGTTTTTTTCTTGTAAAGTTCTGTCAGTGCCTTGTATATTTTGGAGATTAGCCCCTTATCTGATGGGTATTGGGTGAATAGTTTCTCCCACTCAGTGGGTGGCTCTTGTATCCTGGGCACTATTTCCTTTGAGGTGCAGAAGCTTCTCAGCTTAATATATTCCCATCTGTTAATCTCTGCTTTCACTTGCTTGGAGAGTGCAGTTTCCTCCTTGAAGATGCCTGTAATGTCCTGTAGTGTTTTGCCTATGTGCTGTTCTATATATCTTATGGTTTTGGGGCTGATATCGAGGTCTTTAATCCATTTGGATTTTACCTTTGTACATGATGTTAGCTGGGGGTCTAAGTTTAATTTTTTGCAAGTGGCTATCCAATTGTGCCAACACCACTTGTTGAAGAGGCTTTCCCTGCTCCATTTAGGATTTCCTGCTCCTTTATCAAAAATTAGATGGTTGTATCTCTGGGGAACATTTTCTGAGTATTCAAGCCTATTCCACTGATCTGAGGACCTATCCTTATTCCAATACCATGCTGTTTTGATAACTGTTGCTTTGTAGTACAGTTTAAAGTTGGGAAAAGTAATTCCTCCCATATTCTTTTTCCCAATGATTGCTTTAGCTATTCGAGGGTGTTTATTGTTCCAAATGAATTTCAAAAGTGTCTGATCCACTTCTTTGAAGAATGTCATGGGTATCTTTAGAGGGATGGCATTAAATCTGTATAATGCCTTGGGGAGTATTGACATTTTGATGATGTTAATCCTGCCAATCCATGAGCAGGGTATGTGTTTCCATTTCCGTGTGTCCTCTCTTATTTCTTGGAGCAGAGTTTTATAGTTTTCTTTGTATAGGTCCTTCACATATTTAGTCAAGTTGATTCCAAGATATTTGAGTTTGTGTGGTACTATTGTGAATGGGGTTGTTTTCTTAATGTCCATTTCTTCTTTATTACTGTTGGTGTATAGAAAGGCCATTGATTTTTGTGTGTTAATTTTGTAGCCTGCCACCTTGCTATATGAGTCTATTGTTTCTAGAAGCTTTTTGATAGAGTCTTTAGGGTTTTCTAAGTAGAGTATCATGTCATCTGCAAACAGTGAGAGCTTGACTTCTTCCTTTCCTATCTGGATTCCCTTGATATCCTTTTCTTGCCTAATCGCTATAGCAAGTACTTCCAGTGCTATGTTGAATAGGAGTGGTGAGAGAGGACAGCCTTGTCTTGTGCCAGAATTTAGAGGGAAGGCTTTCAGTTTTTCTCCATTGAGGATAATATTTGCCACTGGCTTGTGGTAGATGGCCTTCACTATATTGAGAAAGGTTCCCTCCATTCCCATCTTGCTGAGAGTTTTGATCAAGAATGGGTGTTGGACCTTATCAAATGCTTTCTCTGCATCTATTGATATGATCATGTGGTTTTTATTTTTCTTGTTATTGATGTTGTGTATTATGTTGATAGATTTACGGATGTTAAACCAGCCTTGCATTCCTGGGATGAAACCTACTTGATCGTAGTGGATGATCTTCTTAATGAGGCATTGAATCCTATTTGCCAGGATTTTGTTGAGGATCTTTGCATCTGCATTCATCAGTGATATTGGTCTGTAATTTTCTTTTTTGGTAGCGTCTCTGTCTGGTTTAGGTATCAAGGTGATGTTGGCTTCATAAAAGCTATTTGGAAGTGTTTCTGTTTGTTCAATTTCATGAAAGAGTCTTGCCAAGATTGGCAGTAGTTCCTCTTGGAAAGTTTGATAGAATTCATTAGTGAATCCATCTGGACCTGGGCTTTTGTTTTTCGGCAGACATTTGATTACTGTTTTAATTTCATCAATGGTGATGGGGGTGTTTAGATATGCTACATCCTCTTCCTTCAACCGTGGAAGATTATAAGAGTCCAAGAATTTATCCATTTCTTCCAGGTTCTCATTTTTAGTGGCGTAGAGTTTTTCAAAGTAGTTTCTGATTACCCTTTGAATCTCTGTCATATCAGTAGTGATCTCTCCTTTTTCATTCCTGATACGAGTTATCAAGTTTCTCTCTCTCTCTTTCTTTGTTAGGTTTGCCAGTGGTCTATCAATCTTGTTTATTTTTTCAAAGAACCAACTTCTGCTTTCGTTGATCTTTCGGATTGTTTTTTGAGTTTCCACTTCGTTGATTTCTGCTCTCAGCTTTGTTATTTCCTTCTGTCTTCCTGTTCTTGGGTCCTTTTGTTGAGCATTTTCTAGTTCTATTAGCTGTGTCATTAAGCTACTCAGGTAAGCTCCTTCTTCCTTCCTGATGTGTGCTTGCAAAGCTATAAATTTTCCTCTCAGTACTGCTTTTGCTGTGTCCCATAAGTTCTGAGAGTTTGTGTCTTTATTGTCATTTGTTTCCAGGAACCTTTTTATTTCCTCCTTGATTTCATCTCGGACCCACTGGTTATTGAGCATGAGGCTGTTTAACTTCCAGGTGTTAAAGTGTTTCTTCTGAGTCCCTTTGGAGTTCACAAATAATTTCAGAGCCTTGTGGTCAGCGAAGGTAGTCTGCAAAATTTCTATCCTCTTGATCTTATGGAGGTATGTTTTATGTGCCAGCATGTAGTCTATCCTGGAGAATGTCCCATGTACATTGGAGAAGAATGTGTATCCAGGTTTCTGGGGATGGAGTGTCCTATATATATCCACTAGGCCTCTTTCTTCCATTTCTCTCCTCAGGTCTAGTATATTCTTGTTGGGTTTCAGTCTGGTTGACCTGTCCAGTGTTGACAAAGCCGTGTTTAGGTCCCCCACAATTATTGTGTTGTTGTTGATATTATTTTTCAGATTTGTCAGCAGTTGTATTAAATATTTTGCTGGCCCCTCATTCGGTGCATATATGTTTAGGAGAGTGAATTCTTCCTGCTCTACGTACCCCTTGATTAATATAAAATGTCCGTCTTTGTCCCTTACAACCTTCCTGAGTATAAAGTTTGCATTATCTGATATTAGTATGGCCACTCCAGCTTTTTTATGGGTGTTGTTTGCTTGGATAACTTTTCTCCAGCCTTTTATTTTGAGTCTATGTTTGTTCTGACTATTCAGGTGCGTTTCTTGTAGGCAGCAGAAGGTTGGATTGAGTTTTTTGATCCATTTAGCCACTCTGTGTCTCTTAACTGGTGCATTTAGTCCATTGACGTTGAGAGAAAGAATTGTCCTGGGATTTAACGCCATCTTTATTTCAAAATTTGGTGTGTCTTTTGGGTAGTCTTGTCTTAGATTAGGTCTTTCAGTTTTTCTCTTAAGACTGGTTTTGTGTCTGTGAAGTTTCTGAGCTGTTTTTTGTCTGTGAAACCATGTATTCTTCCATCAAACCGGAAAGTGAGTTTTGCTGGGTATAGTATTCTGGGTGAAGCATTCATTTCATTCAGTCTTGTCACAATATCCCACCACTGCTTTCTGGCATTGAGCGTTTCTGGTGACAGGTCTGCTGTAAATCTCAGGGAAGCTTGCTTGAACATGATTTCCCCTTTTGATCTTGCTGTTTTCAGAATTCTGTCTCTATCTGTGGGATTTGTCATTGTGACTAGGATGTGTCTTGGGGTGGTTTTTCTGGGGTCTCTTTTGGTTGGTACTCTTCGGGCATGCAGGATTTGATCACATATATTCTTTAGCTCTGGAAGTTTCTCTTTAATGATGTTCTTGACCATTGATTCTTCCTGGAAATTTTCTTCCTGGGTCTCTGGGACTCCAATGATTCTTAAGTTGTTTCTGTTGATCTTATCATAGACTTCTATTTTCGTCTGTTCCCATTCTTTGACTAATTTTTCCATTGTCTGCTCATTTGCTTTAAGTTTTTTGTCCAATCTCTCCTGCTGTATGGAATTGTTATGTATCTCATCTTCCACAGCACCAAGTCTATTCTCAGCTTCTGATACCCTGTCCCAGAGCTTATCCATTTTGTCATTCACTTCGTTTACTGAGTTTTTCAGGCCTGTTAGTTGACATGTTATTTCAGTTTGGAGTTTTGTCATTTCTGCCTTCATATTTTCTTGGTTCTTATTAGTGTTCTGTTCAACTCGATCCATGGTTTCTTGGAGTCTGTTGAGCACCTTCCATATTGCTAGTCTAAAGTCCTTATCTGAGAGGTTGATTAGTTGTTCAGTCATTATCTGGTCCTCAGAATTGTCATCTTCATTCTCTATGTCTGATGCTGGCCTGCGCTGTTTCCCCATTGTCACATTTGTATTGTGGGTTTTTCTACGTGTTGTAGTGGTATTCATTGTCTATATGATGTAGGCAGCACACTCCTCTGGCTCCTCCCTTTCTGGATGGGCTGACTTGCCTCTAAGGGAGGGGAGTCCTCCGTGGATGAAGCCTCACACTGGGTCAAATCTTAGGCCCGAGCATGTAACAGAGAAGACAGTCCAGAGAGAAATGTTTGCTTCTGTGATATAACGCCGTTCTTAGTGTGATTTTTCCTTCTTGTTGCAATGGAGTTCTTTCCTTAGAAAGAGTGCACGGCCGCGTAGCGAAGCGGAGCGGCCGTGCTCCTCTGAGCCTCTTTTTGCCCCACTCGCAAGAGTTTCACGCAAGAGGACAGTAGACAGACATAGACAGGTCACACTCACAGTCTTTCACAGCTGAGCCCCACTGGGCCGGTGTACTTTCGCGGATTTTCCCCGCCTGGTGTCACACACAGGGAGCCAGCTTTTGCAAAGGATAGCCGGTTTTTATGCTCTGAAGTCCCTCCCTGAAAATGGCGTCTGGGCGAGCGAGGTTTCTGGAGGCTCTTTTTGCCCCACTCGCAAGAGTTTCACGCAAGAGGACAGTAGACAGACATAGACAGGTCACACTCACAGTCTTTCACAGCTGAGCCCCACTGGGCCGGTGTACTTTCGCGGATTTTCCCCGCCTGGTGTCAGTTCTCCAATTTCTAATGCTATTGTTTCACAAACGTAGCTAACCAGAATCATCTGTATAAAATCTATGAAGAATGCATTCTAGCCAGTAGGTTAAAGGATCTCTTCAAGTCTTGAGCATATTAATACTTGAATATATTAATATTCTTTTTTTTGTTTTTGTTTTTGGGCCACACCCAGTGATGCTCAGGGGTTACTCCTAACTATATGCTCAGAAATTGCTCCTGGCTTGGGATGCAGGGATTGAACTGAGGTCCGTCCTGGGTCAGCTGCCTGCAAGACAAGCACTCTACTGCTACGCTATCACTCTGTCCCCAAGTGTATTAATATTCTTATTGCTATAAAATACATATAAAGTATATATTATGTATAAAGTATAACAATATTTCATTCTTTTTTGTTACAGAATAGTGTTATGCAGTATGGGTATTTAACTATTGCCTATTATTGAACATCCTGTTGTTTACAGTCCTGGGCTATTAGGAGTAAAGCTCCTATGAACATTTGTATGTAGGTTTTATGTGAACATGTTTTTACTTCTCTGGGATAAATGTGTAGGAATGTAGTTAATAACTACATGTTATATGTTAACTTCATATTTAGTTTCTCATGGGCTATTAGGAGTAAAGCTCCCATGAACATTTGTATGTAGGTTTTGTGTGAATGTGTTTTTATTTCTCTGGGATAAATGTGTAGGAGTATAGTTAATAACTACATGTTATATGTTAGCTATGTATTTAGTTTTTCAAGAAGTTTTAAATGTTTTCTAGAGTCATTAGAATGTTCTTACCATTAGTGTCCAGGTTATCCATATTTTTAGCATGCTTGCCAGCATTTGCTGATGTTTTTATTTAAAAATTTTTATCATCCTCATAGATGTGTAATGATGTCTATAGATCTCTTGCCATTTTGAAAAAAATATTTAATTGAGACCATTCTGAATTACAAGTCTTTCACAGTTGTATTTCAGACATTTAGTGACAGTGAGTTAGGGCGATTTCCATCATCTCCCTCCATCATAGTTCTCTGCATGTGTTCCATACCTCTACCCCTAGCCCCCAGGACTACCAGTGTAACAGGTCCATTTTGTATTCAGCTTGTTATAGTTTGGATCTCTTGATTCTGTTGTCATGACTTTGGCTTGGGTATTTAGATCTGACTTTTTCCCCCCCACTTAATGCTCCTGAGACTTCTTGGCCCCATCCACTTTTTCTTTTCTCAATTTGTAGGAAGACATAGAAATATGAGACAGATCCAAATGATTCAAGTTCTATGATTCTATGAAAAAGAAGTATGAAAAAGGCAGGAGTATCTATCTAGAATCTAAGTAAAATTAAAAGAAGAAAAGAAACAAAGAAAAAGTGGGGAGGGGCAGATGTGGCTTTTTTTTTTTTTTTTTTTTTTTTTGGTTTTTGGTTTTTGGTTTTTGGGTCACACCTGGCAGTGCTCAGGGTTTACTCCTGGATTTACACCCAGAAATCACTCCTGACAGGCTTGGGGGACCATATGGGATGCTGGGATTCGAACCACTATCCTTCTGCATGCAAGGCAACTGCCTCAAACTTTGGGGAAATTAGAAAGGAAATTCCATTTGTCTAAGAGATGCAGGGTGTTTCAACCCATGAAGCATACTGTAAAAAGACTAATTACAGCTCCAGGCATGTTGTTTGTCCAACCCTAATGTCTCTCTTTATGGTCCCAGAAAAAGTTCTGCTCAGTCGTGGTTCTCAAAGTCAGTCTTCTGTAGTTAGAGATCTTGATTTTTTCACAGGTCCTAGGATGAAGCCTAGGATAAAGTCTTTCTTTGTGGTCCTAGGACACACTGTGCTTAGACGTGGTTGTTGTAGTCAGTCTTCGGTGCTTGGAGATGTTGGTTCTTGCACTGATCCTAGGACAGTCTTCTGATTTCATCTCACTATTGGGTGGTGAGGTAGGGCAATTTGCCTGTAGATCATAACTTGCCATTTCTTTAATGATGTTGACTATTTTGTTATGTGACTTGAATTTTTTGGGGTGATATCTGGGTTTTATTTGGGTCATTTTCTAATTGGATTCTTTTTTAACTGTTAAGTCTTTTATTTTAATAACAAGTTTGTTGAACTATAATTCACATAGTATACATTCCAAAATGGAATGTGAATACATATCAACAAAGTATACAATTTAGTGATTTTTAGTTTAATCACAGAGATGAACAGTTTATCACCACTACTGGACTCCAGAAATATTTTTATCATCTTCTGAAACTTTCCAGTAGCTGTCACCAGTGACTCCTGTTTTCTCTAACTTCTCTCAACCACAGATATATTTTCTGTCTTTATGGATTTCCCTGTTGTAGACATTACATATAAATGACATCATAATGTATGGTCTTCCTGTGTCTAGCCTCTTTTTAAAAAGTGAGTTTTTTTTTAAAAAAAACTTTATTTATTTATTGAGTTATTGATTGGTTTTGGGACTACATCCAGTGATGCTCAGGGTCACCCCTTGCTCTGAATTCAGAGATCACCCCTGGCAGGCTGGGGGGGTGGCATATGGGATGCCTGGAACTGAACTGGGTTCCACCCAGTTGTTGCATGTGTGTTGCCACATGCAAAGCAAATGCTCTACCACTGTGCTATCTCTCTGGCCTCCCTACAAGGTGTTTATTTAATTACTAAATTATTTATGTTTATGTTTAGAAGCCAGCGGTCACATTGTTTTATTGGGGGCACATACCTTGTTGCAGAGCCTGGGGTTGCACATGTTGTGACACTTGCATAGGGATCACATCCAGGAATTGGTGTCACACACAAAAGACATGTGTTTTAGCACAGAGTCACATCTCTGATTCTTGTGTCTGGTTTCTTAGTGAAAATATTTTCAAGAGTTGTCCATGTTGAGGTCAGTTGTTTCTACTTTGAACTATTGTAAATAATATTACAGTTTGTCATTCAAGTACAAGTTTTTGCATGGACACAGTTTTTGTTTCTTTTCTTTCTTTCTTTCTTTCTTTCTTTCTTTCTTTCTTTCTTTCTTTCTTTCTTTCTTTCTTTCTTTCTTTCTTTCTTTCTTTCTCTCTTTCTTCCTTCCTTTCTTTCTTTCTTCTTTCTTTCTTTCTTTCTTTCTTTCTTTCTTTCTTTCTCTCTCTCTCCCTCTCTCTCTCTCCCTCTCTCTCTCCCTCCCTCCCTCCCTCCCTCCCTCCCTCCCTCCCTCCCTCCCTCCCTCCCTCCCTCCTTTCTTTCTTTCTTTCTTTCTTTCTTTCTTTCTTTCTTTCTTTCTTTCTTTCTTTCTTTCTTTCTTTCTTTCTTTCTTTCTTTCTTTCTTTCTTTCTTTCTTTCTTTCTCTCTCTCTCTCTTTCTCTCTCTCTTTCTTTCTTTCTTTCTTTCTTTCTTTCTTTCTTTCTTTCTTTCTTTCTTTCTTTCTTTCTTTCTTTCTTTCTTTCTTTCTTTCTTTCTTTCTTTCTTTCTTTCTTTCTTTCTTTCTTTCTTTCTTTCTTTCTTTCTTTCTTTCTTTCTTTCGTCTTTGCCATACCCATTGATGCTCAGGGGTTACTCCTGGCTATGTGCTCAGGAATTGCTCCTGGCTTGGGGGACCATATGGAATATAGGGGATCGAATAGTGGTTTGTCCTAGGCTAGGGTGTGTAAGGCAGATGTCCTACCACTTGTGCCACAGCTCTGGCCCCATAGTTTTTTTTTTTTTTGACTATGAAGTTAGGGGTAGAATCATGGGGTCATGCAGTGTCTAAATACATAATCTTGCAAAGGACTAATAGACTTGGTCAAAATGAACGCACCATTTGTATTCCCACTGTCTAATGGTTCTGATCTTTCACAATGTCATTAATACTTATCTTTCTTTTTGATTACAGTCACCCCAGTAGTTTTGATGACTGATTTTCTGATGGTGCCAGGGATCTAACTCAGGTCTCATACATGCCAAACTTTACTGTTGAGTCGTATCTCTTGCCCTATTAATGGATTTTGAGATTTATTTTATCTATCTCATTATGTGTCCTTTGTCAGAAGTACATTTAAATTTTTTCATGTATGAATTGTGTTTTTGGTATTAAGGCTAAGAATGCTTTCTTTAGCTTTGCTTTTTGTATATGTGCCTTTGCTCAAATGGAAAATCTTCATTTACCAGCCTCTGTCAAATTCAGATCTCTGGAGTGAGTTGCTGTCCGTTCTTTCTCTAGTTGAGGACAGAACTCCTAGATGGTGGGAAAAGAAGAAAGGGACCAGGTATCTATCTGGTCAACTTCATTCCTTTCCTTGGCACCAAGAAGGCATTTTGTAACTCCTGTTTCTCTTTCAGACTCTGGAGGAGGAGCTGTTTGGGAACAATGAGGAGAGCCCAGCTTTCAAAGAGTTTTTGGATTTGCTGGGGGACACAATCACACTGCAGGACTTCAAAGGGTAGGTTTTAGCCATGAGATGATTCAGGCCCCTGGATGAGACTTTGGCGGAAGAACAAGAGGCTGAATTTGAGTGAGGAGTATTTGTTGTTGTTTGTTTTGGGGCCACATCCACTGACACTAAGGAGTTACTCCTGGCTATGTGCTCAGAAATTGCTCCTGGCTCGGGGTACCATATGGGACACGGGATCGAACCAAGGTCCGTCCTGGGTTGGCTGTGAGCAAGGCAAAGACCCTACTGCTGTGCTATATCTCCGGCCCCGGTATTGTTTTTTAATGAGTGATCAATCTCCACGTACCTGCTCTTCATAAAGAAGCAGGGGTACAGGGAATAATAACCCAGAGTGGAAGATTATCTGAAAGGCATTGTTTCACCTCAGATTGGCATTTCTAATTATATTTGGCTCAAACTAAGAGTAAAATGAATTTTCTTTCCCTTTCATTCAGGAAAGAGAACTCTGTGCAGTTTTGGGGGGGATACTTTAGATACTTTATAAGCTAAATAAGGACTCTTGCAACACCTCCACCCCACAGGAATTTATGCAGCAATCTCTAGTTCTCTAAGTGAAACCGAAAGGAAGTAGGAGAAATTTCTGACCATTGGTTTATTTGACAAATACAGCATTTGGAAGAGCCATTAGCCCTGGCAGCCTGTTTGGTGCTGTGTGACTGGTGTGTTTAGGTACTCGGGATCACTTTCTTCCTTGGCTTTCTTTTCTTCCTCCTTCACTTTTTTCCTTTTTCCCTCTTCCTGTCTTACTCCACATTGAAGGTCATCACCAGGGTGGATTTATCAGGAGTTTGTCACTGGAATGATTCAAATCCTACCATTGACTAGTTCTGTAACAGAATCGTTGCATCTATCTACTTGGTCACCTCTGGAAAGGGAAGCAGAAATGGTACTGACCACCCATGCTTTAATTGAGGACTGAAGTAAATAATGCACAGCAGCCCTTCCTCATATGCCTTACCTCAAGTATCATCAGGAGTTATTCTTGTTACTGCACTTTTTTGGTTTATTTTTGGGCCACACCTGTGATTCTCAGGCTTTACTCATGGCTGTGTTCTTTGGGATCATTTCTAACAGAGTTTGGCAGTCTATGTATGGTACCAGGGACAGACCTGGGTTAGCTGTTTGCCCATAACTCTCCAGCTGCTGCTGCTCCTCCACCTCCTCTTCTTTTTGTTTTTGGGTCATACCTGTTGGTGCTGAGGGGTTACTCCTGGCTCTGCACTCCTGGCAGGCTCGAGGGACCATCTGGGATGCTGGGGATCGAACCTGGGTCAGCTGTGTGCAAGGCAAACACTTTACCTGCTGTGCCATTGCTCCAGACCCCATATCTATTGCTTCTTATTTTGGTATTGGTTTTTGTTCTACCCGTGTTGAACCATGTGATGCCTTCTTAAAAATGCACCCTATGAAAAAAAAAAATGCACCCTATGTCACAGATGTTAAAATGTGAGACTGTTTTTCTTAAAATAGATGAAATGAGCTGGATTAAAACCAGGACGGCCTCTGGAGATGATGTAATCCTTTCTCTTTATTTTATGGATAAAGGAAGCTAAGGCCTTGGGATGGGAAGTTCTGTATTCAGGTCAGGTGCTGATTTTGTGGCAGAAGCAGGTCCGGAAGCTGGAATGCTGCTTCCCTGGTCCAGGGTGCCTTCTGCCTTGTCTGGTTAATCACATTTTCCAACGTACACTATAGACTGGGGGGGGAGAAGGAATGGACAGTGGCTTGGAGTGGAGACAGTTGGTGTGGATTCTATCCATGTTCTGTTTTATTTCTTTATTCATTTTATAAAGGGCAGTGCTTGGGGAGCCCAGGGGCCACTCATGGTGTAGACCAGATGGTTTCATGCTCAGACCAGCAGTTAAAAGCTTGGCAATGTTTAGAGGCCCTCAAAATTATACCTAGAATTTCTTGGGGGAGCTATACAATATCTGGGCTTGAACTCAAGACCTGACACATGCACTTGAGTTTTTTTCCCTGGCCCAATTTAATTTTTCCTTAAAACAATCTACAGATTCCTCTCACTGCTGAAGAGGCATGAAATAGTCATGCTTTTAGAAAAGGACAAATGGTAGCTTCCAGATGCCCACCCAAATTCCACCTGGTTCTTTAGTCCTTTTTTTCCCTCTTTGGAGAGAGTAGAGAAAGGATCTGTGGGATGCTTCCAAAGGGAAGTTACTAATGCATCTCTCCAGGAAGGAGTTCTGATCTGATCCTCTCTGCCCATCTCCAAACACTTTGACCCACTACTAGCATGGCTGGTGACCCTGGCAGTGGGCTGAGGGCCTTCACATGATCCTGCAGGGAGCAAAAAAGCTTATCTTAGCTGTAGACATCATTGGTGCCTGTGGTAGTCTTTGTCCAAAATTCTGGGTGGACAGTTTCATCCACATGACTCTTTAGTATGGGTGGGTCACAGATAAGGCTTAAAGTGTTCTGGGTTTCTTTGTTTTGTTTTGTTTTGTTTTGTCTTTTTCTTTTGGGGTGGTGGTCTGACAGATTGATGATTGGAACAGCATCAGACCCAATGGTACTCAGGGCCTTCAGGCTTTATCCAAGGTGCTTTTGTGAAGGCTAAGTGTGTGCTCCAATCCTTTAAACCATCTTCCTCCCCCTTTTTTAATGTGTAAGTGTGAGGGTTACACCCATTCAGGGACTTCTGAATGGTTTTTTGTGGACCACTCCCAACAATGCTTTCAGTGGGGCTATGCAGTATATCAGGGTTCAAACCCAAGACTCTCACATGTAAAGAATATAACCCAGCCCTTTGAGCCTGCCCTGCCTTCATTTCTTTTCTTTCTTAGGCTTTACTCAGGAGCTGGAGACCACTCCCACTGTTACTAAGCCAATAGCCAACACTGCTAGATGATTCAGTGTTTGGGTCTAGTAGTGTGGTGCTGGAGCCACCAGGCCACATTTGGCAATGCTGGGGCATTCATCTTTGAACATTGAACTATCTCCTAGCCCCTGGTTTTTGTTCATTTTGGGGCCACACCTAGTGATTCTTAGGGCGTAATCCTGGCTCTGCACCCAGGAATTACTCCTGGCTGGCTCTGGGGACCATACAGGGTACTTGCAATCAAACATGGGTCAACTGTATGCAAAACACCCAACAACACCCTACCTGCTGTAATATCCTTTCAACCCTCTTTTTTTTTTTTTTTTTTTTGTTTTTTCGGGTCACACCCGTTTGATGCTCAAGGGTTACTCCTGGGTAAGCGCTCAGAAATCGCCCCTGGTTTGGGGGGACCATATGGGACGCCGGGGGATCGAACCGCGGTCTCGATCTTTCCTTGGCTAGCGCTTGCAAGGCAGATACCTTACCTCTAGTGCCACCTCGCCGGCCTCATCAACCCTCTTTTTGTTTCTTAAGTGGAGGATCTATGGTGAGAATACCACTGCGATCTATGCAGCAGGACAGGAGCCCCTGACTTTTCCTCTCTGCCTTCTCATTCCTGTGATTTCTCATCCCTTCTTGGCCCCCTCCTCACTGCATTGTGTACCATGAAGCTAATGCACCACTTTCCCTTTTCTCCCACACCTGCCCTGTTGAACTGACAGGTTCCGAGGAGGCCTGGACGTGACACATGGACAGACAGGGCTGGAGTCAGTATACACAGTATTCCGGGATCGGGAGATCATGTTTCACGTCTCCACAAAGCTGCCGTTTACCGAGGGTGACACTCAGCAGGTAACCTGGTTCTGGAAGGCTTTGGGAGCTTGGGGCATGTGAAGGAGGGGAGAGCAGCATCTGACGTAATGCCCTGTGGCCCCCCTCTCTATCTCAACACACACACACACACACACACACACACACACACACACACACACACACACACACACACACACACTTTCATAATCAATACATTTCTCTGTGTGTGCAGCTCCATGCTCATCCCTGAGTTACCTCCCTAGCACTGTGCTGGGGCAGGCAGCTCAGACAGATAGAGAAACTGCTTCTCAGAGGGTCTGAGGTACTGGTTAGGACAGAAGTGGGTGCAGAGCCCAGATGCTTTGCTCACAAGTCAAGTGATGGAGAGTACAGGTCAGTTCTACAGATATTGATGTACAGCCAGCTCTGCCTTCGAGGCTCTGTGACTCTTGACAAACTGGTTAGCCCTGTGGCCTCATTTTCTTCATTTGTAAAATGGGAATGGCACCTCATTGCCTGAGGATCCCTGGGGATGGGCATCATGTTCTGTCTGGGACAGGCTATACACCTAAGGACTATTCCTTGTCCTGTTTGTCCCAGTATATCCTGCCCCAGAGTGAAAAGATCTGGTTATGGCGACCATCCCCTTCCTCAACTTCTCTCACCTCAAACATCTCTTGTTGCTTGACTGGGTAGGAGTTGGCCTTCTCCATCAGAGTCTGTGGGGTGAGCCTTGCTCTGGCTGTTCCTGCACTCCCTCTCACTGGCTGATTCTGACAGTGACAGGGCTTGATTTTCTTTTCTTTCCATGTTCCCCAAAGCAAACAGCTTAACCCTGGCTGTAGCCTCTCTGGCCCACTTTTTTTTGGGTACCTTTTCTGTCTCTAGGAAATCAGAAAGGAAGGTAGGCCTCTAAGAAGACTCTGGCCTAGTTGTTTCTGGGCGGGGAACAGGGGAGAGCACAGATGTAATATTGTAAACATAGAGCCTGGCTTATGAGGAAAAAAGGAAATTGGCAAAGGAGACTGTGACTTGGCTCTAAAATAACTACGGAATGTTCCAGAAGCAAATGGGAGCAGGATTCCTTTTGTATCCACAGTAGGTTTATGTTCAGTATTACCTTCTGTCTCTGATTGCACTCCTAGTCCCTCTCATCCCTTACCCCTGCCTGAGACTCAGGGGTATTTTTATTCCAGCTTTATTTTAGTTGTACCTGTATACCTTGACTTAGAACTGACTGAGCCAAGATATGTGTGAGGTATGTATAAGCTAAGACAAGGACTATGTAAATATTAGTTTTCTTTTCCCAATAAATGGGATGATGGTATATGGGATAACTGAGATAGTCTGTGTCAAAGTGCCCAGACAGTGCTTGGTAAGGAGAAATTCAATGGGAAGCAGAGGACTTGCATGCTTAACATGTAGGTGCTTAACAAAGGAAGGGAGAGAGGGTAAGCATCTAGCCTGAACTGGGTATCTGGGAGGGCTTGGGCATTAGAAAGCATACATGAGAACACCTCACCTTGCTTCCTGACACGCAGGGGCTACTATGTTGGAGATCACAGGTGAAAAGCACCTGACACAGCTTGCCATTATCATTTTGGGGCTGAGCTTCTGTCTCTCCTCTCAGCTTCCACCACACCAGGCTGGCCTGCTCTAAGCAGGTTCTTCTCTCTGTGGGTATAGTATGATTGTCCTCCCCACTCTTTGCCCATTCATACAGTTTCATCCTCCCCCCCACCACACACATTCTCTCTCTCTTACACACACACACACAACACACACACACATACTTTTTTTCCCCCCACAACCCCCACTTCACAACTGTCTTGGGTTTCCTTCTCTAGGAAGCCTTTTCAGATGACCATAAGATCTTCCTCCAAGCTGAACAACTGCCGATCTAGCACTTGGTGGCCCTTGTTTTATAATTTTAGCTGGGGTCCACCCATGTCTGTTTTATGTTTACAATCAATTATTGCATCTTCCAGGCCAAATTTGGCTTCATCTTTAAACTATGACCTCAAGTCTTGAGTCAGGGCTCTGCATGTTCAATAAGATACAGGCTGGACTCTCTTTTTACCACTCAGGCATTTTTTTTTTCCAGTTTCCCCTTTCCTTTTGGTGACTTCTAAAGATGGGAAGAAATACTCCTCTGAAAGCTCAATCTCAGAGTTCCCTGGTTTCTCTATAAAATTGAGGAATTTCCAGTACAATTTATTTTGCTTCTAGTTTGTTTCCATTGGTTTATAACAGTTGAATCTTTTTTCTTTAGCTCCAGAGAAAGAGACACATTGGGAATGACATTGTGGCCATCATCTTCCAAGAAGAAAACACACCGTTTGTCCCGGATATGATTGCCTCCAACTTTTTACATGCCTATATTGTTGTGCAGGCTGAGAACCCAGGTTCAGAGATGCTGTCCTACAAGGTGAGGGAAAGTCTGGTTGGAGGGAGTGGTGGGCGTGCCCTCTTCCTTCTCTTTCTGCTCTCAACCATGATGTCAGAGACCCAGGTCTCAGCAGTTTTGTAGCTAGCTAGGGGTGATCTGGAGGTCCAGGTTTTTGTAGGATTTTGGATCCCTGGGACTTGGTAGAGAGGTCTTTCTGAGGTCATCTCATCCACCTGGCCCCTTATGGCATCTGACTCAGTGTAAGAAGCAGAGACCCCTATTTGGAATCAAGCAAAACTGTTATCAGGATGAGTCAGAGGAGAGAGAAGTGGAGAAAGTGGAAAGAATAAAGTGCAGTGACAGGCACAGGACAGAAAGATTAGGAGAAAATGTTTATGGGGAGAAGGGTGAGAGCAGAACCCCTCATGACCCTCAGTGTTAGTGGTTTGGGGACTCTTTATTGGAAGTTTTCAGAAATGTGGAGTATAGACAGCAACTGGGTCTCAGCTTCTTGCCTGAAAGGAAGTCTGTGAGGTTGGCTCAAAATCCTCACAAATGCACCAGTCCATCATTATGTCAACCTCTTCCTGACAACCCCAGTGGCTATATCTCTAACCATCCTTTTCTCCATAGAGGCAGTTCCAACTACTTTGACACCAGTTTCTATCATAGAAGTGCTGGGTCCTTGGGGCCTAAAAGGAGCCAGACTGAGATTTTTTTTTTTTTTGGCTATACCTAGTATTGATCAGGGTTTACTCCTGACTGGACTTGGGGAGTCGTATGTGGTTCTGAGGATTAAAGGTGGGTGATCTTTGTACAAGGCAAGTGTCATTCCCACTGTACTATTGCTTCAGCCCTTCTGATATGGGTTTTATAGGGCAAGTGTCTTAATCTCTCTACTTTTTCTCCAGTCTTAGGCAGGTTTTTTTTTAAGTGGATGATACATTGTCTTCAAATTCTCTGTTGATGGGTTCCAAATATTGAGTATGTGCTTTTTTTGTGTTCTCTAGTGACACCATAGTCAATAGTCTCAAAGGACTCTACTCCTACTCCTCACTGGGGTAGGAACCTCTGAGCTAAGGAAAGGGACAAGTGAACATTGTCACATGAAGTGGTTCATGTGCCACTACAAGGCTTGGGAAGGTTTAATCACTCAGATAGGCTCAAATTCAAGCTTCCCAGTCAAATTCGTGAAGTACCTATTTTACATCAAGAGTTTGGGAAAAGAATTAATGTCCCATAGCTGTGTGTTACCTCAGCACAAATACAGATACATTAAGAACAAAATTCATATTAACTTTGAAATCTAATTTGAGGGTTAGCATTACTCACAGATGTCTGCTGGAGAAGTGCTGATTCCTTTCAACTTTCTGGTTATGGTTAGGCTCCTGTGCAGTTGGGCACACAGGAGCTGCAGAGCTGGAAAAAACATGACTAGGTATTTCCTTGAAGGCCATGGGATTACTTGAGGTGACTGAAATGGGCATTCAGTTCATGCAGCTGCTTGGTTTGTTGGTGGAAGCGGGTTTATTTACTCAGAGCTTGCTATGTGCCAGACTCCATTCTAGGGCAGGGCTTCTGGAGGTGACATTCAGAGATTGGAAAAGGACACAAGAGCTAGTGAGTGAAGGCCAGTCTCTGGGTAGCTCCAGTGGCTCACAGGCTCTTTTTTTTCACCAGCAAAGTCATCCAAAACACTCCCAAGGCTGGCTGTGTAATAGGCAGTCCCCAGGTCCTGCTGACAGTGTGTGTGTGTGTGTGTGTGTGTGTGTGTGTGTGTGTGAGTGTGTGTGTGTGAGTGTGTGTGTGTGTGTGTGAGAGAGAGAGAGAGAGAGAGAGGGAGAGGGAGAGATGGGTCAGAGAGAGATGGGTCAAAGAGAGAGATGGGTCAGAGAGAAAGAGAGAGAGATGGGTCAGAGGCCTCTGTGGGCAGAACAGAATCTTTTCTGGGCTGTTAGCAACTAACAGGCTTCTTCCTTGTTCAAGAGCTTGGCAGAATGAAAAAGTATACAGAAAAAACGCAGATGCCTAATGCCCTTCCCTGCTGTCAGCTTGGATACCTGAATTTTGTAGCAAGACTCCAGCCACAGTTTATGGACTTGAGAAAGCAATGTTTAGAGCCGGCATGAGAAGCAGAGATGCACAGGCCAAAGGAGGGTCAGAGTTTTCTTTGAGATGGGGAGCCTGGAGGTCTAGCAGATATCTATGTTGATAGACAAGGAGACCTTGACCAGGGACCATGGAGGCAGTGAGTAGAGGAAACTTATACAGTGTTCCTCAAAAATCTGTCACATGTGCCTTCAGCAACACTCCAAAACATGAACTGAGTGAGGAATATCTATATCCCTCAAGGGGCTCATGATGAAAAGACCTCAGATTTAGGAGATCTGGCAAAGGAGAATAAGATTTGGGCAGCAGGTGGAAGAGGTCTGAGGTGGGAGAGTAGACAGTGTTCCAGGAGGCCTGACCACAGGAATGAAGAAATATGAGGGGTAAATGTGCCATAGACCCAAGGCTCAAGAGTTGGGATTCTGGTACTGTCTTTTTTCACTTGGGTTAAATAAGGAAATTGTACTAGACAATTTTTGAGTTTCTTTCAACTTTAGCATGCAGGCACTGAGGGAGAAGTGTGTGTGTGTGTGTGTGTGTGTGTGCGCATGTGTGCATGTGTGCGCGCACACATGTATTTCAGTGCATGAGGGAAGAGAGGTACAAGCAGCACCAGGTGATAGTGCTTTTTCTGAGTGCCTGCTCCTTGTCAGGTACTATGCAGGCCTTTAGGTAATTAGAAGC
The DNA here is from genome assembly GCF_024139225.1 of Suncus etruscus. Classification (NCBI taxonomy): domain Eukaryota; kingdom Metazoa; phylum Chordata; class Mammalia; order Eulipotyphla; family Soricidae; genus Suncus; species Suncus etruscus. Next base: position 157,747,826 of record NC_064848.1, on the reverse strand, counting down.
ACAGAGTTCTTGACTTTTCACTCTTCAGGGCCCCTGGGAAGGAAAGACTCTCTGGCCCTAGGTTTTAAAGGAAAAATGAAGCCCGAGAATTTCAGTCACTTAAGGTGAGAGGCCACAGAGTCCATCTGATGGGGCTGGAATCCCCACCTGGGTCGGCCTGTGGTCTTCATCCTATAGCCATCAATGCAGGCAGGAATCAGATTTACTAACTCATATATGGCAGGCAGCATCTCAGTGGCCTCTTGCCTACATTGAATCTTATGATCCTCCTGCCAGGTGGAAGGACATCCCAGCTGGGCTACCCCTGAATCTCTTCTGGTCTGAGTTCTGCAGGCCCCACTCTGATGTCCTGTAGAGATCTCAGGAGAGGGGTGGTGGTCTTAGAGGGGAGACCTTGTCTATGTACCCTCTTTCCTGTTACTGCTGAGCCAAGTGCCTGCCCCTTTGAGGCTTCCAGGCCACATTTCAGTGTAGGGATCTTGGGAAGTTTCGAGCCTCAGAGATTCCCCCACCTCTTGGTACATCCTGTTGTTCCACACCCACCACATCTCTTTCCATTTTTTGGTCTTGAAGAGGTTCTTCCTGGAGCTGTCTGCCTTTGCTTGGTCCCACACCCTACCAGGGAGGTTGTAGCTGAATTTAGAAAACAGGAAGGTGGGGTAGTGTTCAGACAGCTTTTTCTTTCAGCCCAGCAACCCAGCCATCACCAGGAGGAGGCAGCAACAAAGGCCAGGCGCTTTGTTGGAAAGGGCTCAAGAGCAGGTCCAGTGAGATGGGGAGGTGAATGGCCTTGTTCCCTGCTTTTCTGCTGCTTCTGCTGCAGTGGGTTTTTCTGGCTAGGGGACAGTGGATTATAGAGCGTGTCTAAAGCCACTTAGCCAGGCAGCATGGACCACGTCAATACAAGTCTAAGGAGGGGGTGCCAGGATGGAAAGGGGAGAGCTGGGCTAGCTTTGGCCTTGTCCCAGGTTTCTGCAGTGGGCAGCCTCTCAGCTTCTCTCCCCCATCTCCTCCCACCCAGCCACTGGCTCTGAGGGTGGAATTCCTGACTTGTGCCCCCATCCACTGGTCGGGTACTGCCCATGCCTGGTGAATGGTACTGGCTTGTGCTCAGTTGTTAGAACCCTCCAGAACTTAGGTCAACCAAATCAACACCTTTCTCTGCCTCTGGACACTGCACTTCAGGCCACAAGGACAGCTTGGAACTTGGGGAGAGAAACCTGTGTTGACCAGCCGTCTCCAGCTTCTTTTCCCCTGCAGACCCTGGCAGGGCTTTGACTTGGCTTGTCTCCCAGCTGCCTCCTCACCCGGTTTGGCAGACTTACATCTGCCCTATTTCACAGGCCAGGAAGGCTGGCAGGGCGCCAGGGCCCGACTCACAGCTCAGGACTCACGTCAACGATCGCCTAGGGAAGGGAGAGGACAGTCTCCAGAGAGATCTGTGGCCTCGAGGGCTGCGAGCAGGTGAAACCAGGGCATCTCCCTCAGAGAGAATATGGAGTGTGGGACTCTGGAACCCTGTAGACCCCCAGGCAGAGTCCCCTAGAGCCTGACTCCTTTAGTTCATGCTTCTCTCAGTTGGCCAGAGGCTAAATGTGATCCAGAGCCAGAGACACCCAGAACAGAGCCCTGATGTCTGCGTGGCCTTGATTTCAAGCTTGGGCCCAGGCATTCTTCATTTTTTGCCACACTCAGATGGAAGGACCCTGCGTGTGCGTGTGTGTATGCAGGGCCTGGCTTTCTTCCCCACTGATGCACAGGAGCAGGGGTGTGGTAAATATTTTCAGGTTTTTGGTTGTTGCTTGATCTTCTGAGGCAGTGGGGTTAGGATGGTGCCTCTTCAGCAGTTGTTTATTTTCTTACACTTAAGTGATTCAGATAGATGATTCTGCTTGGGTGTCAGTAAGGGGAGCATGAACCCAAAAGTTGAGCAGCAGGTCTTCATTTATCTCTGATGGACTGAAGGGTGTCTGTTTCCCCACTGGTAACCAGGCATGCTTTCTGTAGTGTCTTCTCTTGGGATTAGCATCCCTATCAAATAAGGCAATGAGGTAATGTCTCCCAGCCACTCAGATTGTATGAGAGTTAGGGGTCCAAATTCTCTTCTACCCTGTCTAGTCAGCTTGTCAGACTCACTTGTGGCCGTGGGAATGTGGATGAGAACACATAGAGAGCAGGCTTCAAGTGCCTCAAGCCCTGTTTCTAGGAACAGTAACTTGTGCCCTGCTGGCTCTGGCCCTTGGGAACACTTTCTTCTTTTCTGGGGAATGGTGTAGGGGATGGGAAGGAGATTTGCCATAGGAAGTAGGATTCCTGGGGCCAGGCCTGGAGTATGTTCTCCTGGGTTTGATGCCATTCCTCTGGGCTCACATTAGGACTATTTCAGGTCTCGGTCACGGCAAGGGAAGATGTGCCAGCTTTCGGCCCCCCACTGCCCACCCCACCTGTTTTCCAGAAGGTAAGAAACTCTTGTTTTCGCTTTCTCATAGCCAAGGCCCCAGTTCTGTATCTGGGAGGCAGGTTGGAGGGGACTTAACTGGGCTGTAAACATTAGTGGAGGGTTCGCCTATCGTGGGCCTCATCCCACCTGCTAACCAGGCACAGGACAGTGTGTTGGTCTTGGCTCGGAATGGCTTAATGTCCAAAAAATACCTTTTAGGGCCCTCCTCAGGAGCTGAGTTTGCCCACCTATTTCTGTGACTTATGGCTCATGGTACAGCTGAGGCTACAAAAGCCCTGGGTTTTCTCATGTGTTCCAGGGCCCGGAGTTCAGGGAGTTCCTGCTCACTAAGCTTACCAATGCTGAGAATGCCTGTTGCAAGTCGGACAAGTTCGCAAAGTTGGAGGTGAGTATGTGCGGCCTCTGCCAGGCTCCCCTTTGTCCCTCCTGGTGGCCTTTCTAGGGAATCTATTCCTGACAGCTGTTGCAGGAGGAGAGCCCTGGCCTGATCTTCCAACCTGTGTTGATATGGGAACTAACTTATTTTGGAAATGTCATTCTACTTCTCTGCCAACTTATTTAGATTTTTCTCCTTTTATTGAGCACTTGCTATATGCCAACTCCATTTGGTCTCCTGGAGATGAGTACACGAGACACAGTTTATGCCCTTCTAGAGCTCATAAACTAGTGGGAGGGCTTGTCACTAGAGGGTGGACATAAAAACTGTGCCAACATAGGGCTATGGTGGAAGTCAGTTCTGGGCTTTGTCTCTTGAGGGCAGGTTCAGGGAGGGTTCTGGGAGGAGGTAGCTCTTGAGATATGCTTAAGCTTCCTATCTGTGAATCTTGCCAGGAGAAAGGAGTGACTAGTGCTTCCAAGCCAGGGAAACGGGCAAATTCTGAGTATAACCCTAAGAAGATTCTCTAGAGATTTTGATGAGGTCTGAAAGAATTCCTGTGGGGTGAAGTGGTAAGAGGCTCACTGGTAGAAGGCTCAGTGATAGGGTCAGAACAGGAAGGACATTGAGCTAGGAGTGAGGACATGCTAATAGATAGTGAGGCAGGAGAGAAATGTGCTTGATAGACAGTGGTGAGAGGTAGGTGGACAGGGAGGAAGGCAGGAAAGACAGTCAATTAGAAGCTTTTACAAACATCCCAGTAGATGAGGAACTGGGATGTTGACTTCATTGAGCAAACTAGGAAGTGATTTGGGGTCAGAAAAACTTGATAGACTCCTTGGTGAAGGACCCTGGTGTCCTGGGAAGTGAACTGCTTTAGGGACTATCCTGGTCTGTGAATGGCATCCCCAGAGACTGTGCTCATGGCCTCATGAACAACTTGAGAGAGGGAACTGGATATGGTTCTTGGATCTGGATTGGGAATCAGGTGAGGTAAGGAAGCTGAGGAAGAGTGAGAAGCCCAGTGAGAGGAGCTGGGACAAAGGAACAGAGGGCGGATCCCTTAGCTGTGGTACTTTCTGACCACAGCATCTGTTGACAGGGAGCTTATCCTGACCAGAGGCCTTACACTAGTGGATTTCAACTTTTTATACCTGCTGACTTACCCGGGGACTGAAAGTCATAAACCACTGTCAGTGACAATAATTTTTTTATGGCTGGCAGAAAATTTCAATTGATCAGCACTTATACATGGGCCAGCAGTTGAAAACTATCATCAGATGCCAGAGTATCAGCATTTGGGCCCAAAGAGAGTGGGCACATTTCTGTCCTCAGCACCAGCTCAACAATCCACATTCTTTCCCTTCTAGGATCGGACAAGGGCTGCCCTCCTGGACAACCTTCATGATGAGCTCCATGCCCACACACAGGCCATGCTGGGGTTGGGTCCAGAAGAGGACAAGTTTGAGAATGGAGGCCATGGGGGCTTCCTGGAATCCTTTAAGGTATGAGCTCAAGAGTGATGGGAGAATCTCTGGCAGGGGGGAGGAAAATAAGCAAGGGAAGAGGTCTGAGGTCTATTTGAGAATGACTTTAGATGCAAGTGGTGGCCAGAGGTGGTGGTGGGTGTTTGCAGAGGGTGGTGCATTAGAAACTGTAAGTAATGGGAACAGATAGCATCAATGGAACTAGCATACCCACTCTTTCAAGGGTACCTCAGAATTTTCAGCCCGAAGACTAGTGTACCTTTGAGTTTTAGTGACTTACATCTTTTCTGAGATTAGTTGTGAAGCTGGGCCATTTATTTACATAGTGGATGCCCACAGGAATTATTTTATTAGGGAAATTTGTTTCAAGAATGCCTAAGAAAGTCTACATGGTATGGGATATAGAAAATGATCACTAAAAAGTTATCCACTAATGTTGTGGGAAAGGAAAGCTGAATCCATGGGATCCAATTTTCAGACAAGCATAATTTTATGATGTAGAAATGGAGATCAAAATGACATGGTAAGGTGATTTATCCTAAGGCACATCATCACTAATGTGGGATTTGACATTAGGCTTATTGAATTCCAGAGCATAAGTGTGACACAGTCTCTTGCTTTCTAACCTCCTTTAGATTCCTTCCATGCTTGTCCAGTCTGGGCAAGACTAGGGTTGGGCCCTTGCTGCCCAGCTGGTCTGCAGAGGACAGGGCTGAGCTTTGCTGCCCAAGGGACAGCTGCACAGATTCCTTACAAGGGTGGGATTAGAGCTGGACTACTTGTCTGGGCTGGTGGAAGATTCTTGGGACATCTGTTTTGGTTCCAATGGATGGAGATGGTTAGGGTGAACTAGGGGAACGGGGAGAACTAAGAAGGAGTATAAGAAGAAAGTGGGGGGCCGGGAAGGTGGCGCTGGAGATAAGGTGTCTGCCTTGTAAGCGCTACCAAGGAACGGACTGCGGTTCGATCCCCCAGCGTCCCATATGGTCCCCCCAAGCCAGGGGTGATTTCTGAGCACATAGCCAGGAGTAACCCCTGAGCGTCAAACGGGTGTGGCCCAAAAACCAAAAAAAAGAAAAAAAAAAAAAAGAAGAAAGTGGGAAAAATGGGGAAAAGAGGGAGCCATGTCAGCTACCCTTGAAGAGAAAGAGAGTATATATGAGACCTGAGAACTAGCAAAGAGGGCTTTGGTTGGGAGAAGCCTTGGGAAGAAAGACCAGTTAGAGCCTTGTAGGCAGGGGTGGCAAACAAGTTCGACACAAAGAGCCAAAATTTTAAACTGTGAGAGTCAGAGAACCACACCACGCAGTGACCTGCCAAAACAAACACCGCAAAGCATATAATTTTAACAATAATATATTAAACACATATTGCATTTTGCCATTTTGAGTGAGGGTCAAAATCCTGCAGTGATGGTGAGGGTGTGCTGCGTCCTCCACACTAAGAACTAATGGCAAGATGTGACCCAGCATGTGACACACGGGTCCCCCCTCCCATCCCCAACTCTCCGCTCGCTGTCCCGTGTAGTTGTTTCCGAGGGATGGGAGACGAGATGACGCAGCCTGGGGGCTGGACTACGCGCTCGGAGATCTCTCCTCAGAGGTCCCTCCTCAGAAGCAGCAGAACAAAATCCAAACTTGGCAAAGAGCCACAGTATACAAAATAATGAGAAGAGGCAAAGAGCTGCATTCATTTTGGCCAGGAGCCGCATGCGGCTCACCGCGTGTTCGCCACCCCTACTTGTAGGCATCACCTGGTACCATATCAGGTCCACTGACATGTTCTCACATTTCACAGTAAGTGCAGTTTATATGAACTGCAGTGGATTTGATAATATGACATATTCTGCAGACAGCCACTGAAACAGTTGTGCTTTTAGTTAGGTAGTTTTCTTTCCGGATCTTGGAGATAATTGTTTCTGCAGGTTTCAAATATTTTTGCAAGCTGGAAAAGCTCTTTGGATGTGGCTATTCTGCTAGTGGTACCCGGTAGAGAAAATAGCCTTGTAGCTGCATTTTGGATGCTGGCCTGAAGGAGAGTAGCAGAAGGCCACTCATTGTTCCCTGTTCCTGGGCATAGTAGCAGCTTTTCAGGGTCTCCCTAGTGACATTCCTAAGTAAGACAGCCTTTTTATCATTATTTTTGAGCTAATAAACCTGTTCTTCCTGAAGTTCTTTAGTTGTAGATGAAAAAGGGATACCTTTTTTGGCCTCTGTACCTGGCTTGAAGGTACTAAGGCCCAGAGGAGAATGGCATGGCCAGAGTGCCTACAGGGATGCTCACACCTTCCTTTTCCTGGTTGGAAACCTGTACTGTTTGGTCCTGTCTCTCTCATCATGGCTCCTCACCTATGTCCCGTGTCATGGAGGCTAGTGTAGGATCATGCCAGGATCTGTAAGAAGGAGTCTAATGACCTCAGAATTCTGAGTATGGGTCTGACCCAGCTCAGGGAACCATATTCAGTTTTGGTCTTTATTTTGGGGCCTCCTGCGCTGTACTTTTATGGTCAGAATTATTGCTGTTCCTGGGACCAGAGTGATAGTACAGTGGGTAGAGCTTTTGCATTGCATATGGCCACTGTGGGTTAAATTTTCAGCCCATGTGGTTCTCTGAGTCCCACCAAGAGTGGTCTTGATCATGGAGCCAGGAATAAACCATGAGCACTATGAAGTGTGGTCCACAAATAAAAAGAATTATTGCAATTCCTTTGGAACTTCTTAGCTAGACCTCCATGGGCCAACAAAGGTCCATGGAATGATTCCAGAAAGAAAAACTGCAGGCTCACTCCTTTCTGTCAGCATCCTCATTTCAGGGCATGTGAAAACTGAAGTGAGAATTTATGGGACTAAAAGTTATCTCTTTCCCACATCTCTGCAATGACCCCGTGCCCTCTTTCCTAATAGCAGGTTCTTCACTGCGCTGCCTGTTCTGTCTACTACCTCCTATCTCTCACATCCTCTTATTCATTTCTTACTATAACGTGAGCCTTTCTTCTATGAGGAAAACAGAACAGTTGGTTTATGGGCATCTAGACCCTATTTTTCAGACTGAGGTACTTGGAGATAGTCTCAGAAATCTTTCAGTCACACACACTTGAATTTTTCACATAGATGATGACCTAAAATAATATTTTCAGTTATGGATATGAAACACAATAAAAAAATCACAATCAAAAGTTCTACGTATGGAATAGTGAGAATACAGCCTTTAGAGTCACTGGTATTGGGGTTATATGGACACATCTTTTGAGATATGCAGGAATAAAGGAACTGTAGATTTTTTACCTATAAAAGATTGACCTCCAAACAACTCAGTTAGTTACTATCAACTGTGGATGACATTTTTACAGGTCTATAAGGAAATGAAGAGAAAAAGAGGCAGTCCTTGTTAGGAGTATAAACACATGTGAGCCACTTTTGGAGAGAGTGAGCTAACCCATGACCTCCTTTGAACACATAGGCAGAAGGGACAGTGGAGGTCCAGAGAAGGGGATGACGGGTGGTGGCAGAACAGGTAGGTACCAAAACAGGCAGGAAATTATTAGGTTATTTTTCGCTAGAACACTGAAGGCCCCTCTAGTTAATGCACTGGCCTGTTCTGACCTCTAGTGGCAGGAGAGGAACACCAGGCTGCAAAGTTCTCAAAAGCGGTGGAGCTCTGAGAAGCTCACCTAACTACTATGTCCTAGTAGAGGTTTGGAGGGACGGTTCTTCATTCATATGCTTCCGTCCTTGGTTTGTACTGCCAGAGGGACAGAAGACCATTTTTATGGTCCTCCATCAAGGGGTAATTCCTGATAAGAATTACCTCAGTAGGCAAGCTGTCAGGCAAGCATCTTTCTCTCCCAGGGCTTCTGCCCGTGTGGCTTGCTTGATGCAGTGAGATTTGCCCCCTTTTTAGTGCTCATCTCTGAGCACTCTTGCAGAGAGTTTTTGAAATAAAAAATGGCTCCAATGTGGAAGGAAGTAGGGCTTCCTTGTTCCCTCTATGGTGCTAGGTCAGCTAAAATGAAGTGACAAAGCGGACAATGAGGAAGTGAGTGATAACATCCTTCTTATCTCACTCTCCTAAAGGAGAACTTACTTGTTCCATGGAAGGTAAGCCATGAGGCATGATAGTGTCTGGGAAACTATGCTGATATGTGGGGGGGGGGAGTGGGGGAACGGACCCAGGGATGACTAATGGACTCAGAAGACAACTAGAACAGTTACGTGAAATGTACGGGAAACTGGTTGTAAACTTTGAGGTCTGGATTTTTTGAAAACCTTCCCAGAGGATGGGCTGGCACATCTGGTATAGGTAGTCTCGGAGGCAGTGAGGGACCTATCTATGAAGAGACACCAGAGAGGACAGGAGAGGTGTGGCCTGGATGTACTGGGGGCCGAGTGGGAGAGAGTCCAAGTGGTCCCCAAAGGTTGCCTCTGCTGCTTCAAAGCCTTCCCTTGTCTTACTCCCCTGCTTTCTCTTTCTCACAGCCCCCTTTATGCTCTTCATTGTGACCTTTACTGTTTACTTTCTTCCAGCTCTCTTTGAGATGGCTAGTGCTTTTAGCTCTGCTCAGATTGAAATATGAGGTAACCTTAGCCTGCATCACTGGGTATTTTCAAATTTATGGGAAGAGATTTGGGTTTCTTCATAGCTGTCCTCACTCTGTTCTTCTCTTAAGAGTGGGAATAAAGAGTGGACAGCCCTTGAACAAGCAGGGTTTATGACTACCACATGGTCATCCTTCTACAGGGACTATTACTATTTTATAGAAGAAGAAGAAACTGTGCCCTATATTGTACAGTTGTGGAGAATATTAGGTATCAAACCTTTTTTGATAGTTTTAACAGCAAGCTGCACTCCTATCCTGTACCCAGGAATTCTGTGAGCTCCCTCACTCCTCAGATGTGTTTTGCTAATCCATAGTAGCATCCAGAATACTCAAAATCATTTCCCTGACAGTCACTTTGGTGGTTCTTTTCGAGGTGTGACTGTAGCCATTTGTTCTTAAATTGCCTCCAGTCTGTTACCAGTTGAAGTATAGGTTCATCTGGAACATTTTTGGGATCCTAGCACCTTCCTGGGGACCCCAGGGTTCTCAGTCTGAACCTTGAATTTCTTTCTTACCTGTAGTGTGATCTTGGGAAGTGGCTTGCTTCTTGGGACCTTTTCTATCAGTGCCTGTCCTCTCTGTCCTTTAGAGTTGTTAGAATTCAATATGGTCATGTGTGTGAATTGTAATAATAGACCTTGGCAAAATACTTAGGACCCACAGGAATCTTTCTTGTAAAGAACCAGTGAGGACTGCTTGAGGAGAGCAGGTATGGCTAATTGATATGCCCTTGGTGATGCTGGGGGTGACAGATGTGAGAGTACCAGTGGAATCTGATGGTAAACACTATGGAACCTTCAGCCCCACTAAAGAACATAAGTGTTTATCCAGGTTCACTGCAGAAGAGAGCCATGATTTCTATGCCTTCAGGTCCCCCAAATCATGAGGAGTTTTGGGGGTTAATGGAGCATTTTGTCTGCATTCATACATTCATCATTATAGGACACTGCTGCTGGCATTCTGTTATATGGTCTGGAGAGAGAGAGAGAGAGGATAGTACTTAAAGGAGTCTGGATTAGATAGGAAAAACTTGACAACTTCAGGGACTCTAGGTTTGGTCGGCTTAATTGCTGGAATACATACATCATGGCACCCTTAATTATAAATGCCTTGGTTCCACTTTCCTTGTCAGCATAACAAGGGGTGTATAACAAGGATGGCACTAATATCCTTGAATGTTTGCATATGACTCTAAGGCTGTAAGGCACCTAGAAGAAGCACCTCCCATCCTGTATCCTTGCTCTCCTCACTTTGATGTGTTAGCATTGCTTTGGGTTTTTTGTTTGTTTGTTTGTTTGTTTGTTTTTGGACCACACCTGACAGTACTTGGGTTACTCCTGAGTCTGATGCTAAACTCAGGAATCATGCCCACCATGCTCAGGTGACCATAATGGGATGCCAGGGACCAAACCCTGGTTGGGCCTGTGTAAAGCAAGTGCCCTACCTGCTGGATTATCACCACAGCCCAACATTGCTCTGGTTTTAAATTACATCTTGGATGCATGCTTCTTTGCAGGCAGGGGCCATATTTGTATTTCTTAGATCCCTTCCTGCAGTTCTCACAGATCCTGCCACATATATTAGACATGGAGTGCACACAACAGCATTCTGATGATTAAGTAAGAGTAGCCACTTTTATGGAGAACCCATGTAGCTGGGCTCCCTACTAAAAGCTAATGTGTATTCCTATCCCTTCTCCCCCATGCTGTAGTATCTCTTTCCATTGCATAGCATCAGAGGAGCTGGTAGGGTGGAGTGGAGAGCTCATATCCAAGTACCTGCTATTTCTGACAACTCAAAGTTAGGGATTCACTGAAGCACTGATTAGAAATGATGTAGAGGGGCCGGGTAGGTGGCGCTGGAGGTAAGGTGTCTGCCTTGCAAGCGCTAGCCAAGGAAGGACCGCGGTTCGATCCCCCGGCGTCCCATATGGTCCCCCCAAGCCAGGGGCGATTTCTGAGCACATAGCCAGGAGTAACCCCTGAGCGTCAAATGGGTGTGGCCCAAAAACCAAAAAAAAAAAAAAAAAAAAAAAAAAGAAATGATGTAGAAGCTTAGGGGGTGCTGGAGAAAAATTTTCCTAGAAACCTTGTATCATCTGGGGTCATCCAGGATCAGAGTACAGCTTTCTGATTGGTATCAGGAACTTTTCAACTCCCTCAGAAAGTGTTTTCTTGGGTGAAGCTGGTAGGCCTCACTTTCTCTTCTCCCTCCCTCCCTCTCTTCACCTTACCTGGAACAGCAGCTCTGAAAAGACTTGAGGAGTCATGCCTTGGACTTAGCTCCTTCATTTCACTCTTCTCATCCATGCACAAGTCTGCATTGTAACCATCCTGGATGATTTATTGCCTGCCAACATGTTCTTGGCTCTCTGGTGCCCTCAGGAAGTTTCTGACCACTCTTGCCCTTTACCTCTGGCCCAATATGAGTATGTTTCTTTTCTTTCTCAGAAGGAGCCTTGTGGGCAGGTGTTGGTTTCCATCCTATTCAGGATAAGTTTGTCACTCATTGGATGGAGATACCTTTGGATTCATACTCCTTTTAAATTGGTCCCTTACCTTACTTGATCTCCTCCTCTGGGTGTGATCTTTGGGTTCCCAATGAAGACCTCAGCTCCCCACCTCAGGGAAAAGCAGCTTGTGATTTCAGTTTTCCACTACTGATCTTTCTGCTTGTGGTCTTAGGGCTAGTAAGAGAAAGGCTTGCAATGGAAGTTCCCAAACCTGTTTTATCTTCATAACTGTGTGTGGATTATTTCCTGTGTTGGCATTTGCTTCCAGACCCATGTTTGTTCAATCCTCTGGGATAGGGCCATGAGGCTTCCACTTCAGGCAGGCATGCTGGCTGGCCAGTGTTCATAGCACCACAAATGATCCATCCAGTGTCTTTCAGGCTGCATAAAGTGTTGACTGACATGAGAAGGGTTGTCCAGTGTTAAAAGGAGAAAGGATGCTGAGATTTCTGGAAAAGAAGTGAAATTGGGGGCAGGCACAGGCTGCTTGAATTCCCACACTATCCTGCACAAAACATATTGTTTCTATTTCACTTATGAACAAGCAGGAACTCAGAGAGGGTAGTCAGGAAGGAGGTCAGGGCCAATATGGGGATAACAATCCCTTTGTCTACTTTGCATGGGATGCCTGAACATAGAACCCTTGGAGCAGGTATTCCTAAACTTATTTGACCTGCCACCTCTTTCTAGGAAAAAAAGTAATTCAATATCTTCCTGAAAATTTACCTTTAAAATAAAACAACAGGAAGTATTGCCACACACACCCCCTTCCATTACACCAGAAGTTACACATTTTGTGGATCGATCCAGCACCACTTTGGGAAATAAAGCCTTGAATTCCTGCTAAAGGAGCGATTGGGATCTCTACCTGTGAAGAACTACTCATGCTCTGATACTGTGTTTATAGAGTATGTCTCTAGGAGCAAGGAGTGCATGCCCATGGGCTCAGGGGCACACACTGAGTTGTATCTGTAGACCCTGTGACCAAGAGGTCACAGTCACATGGAGGTGCTGGGTTCCAGCCTGAGGCCCTCTCCCTTCTCCCCTGCAGAGGGCCATCCGTGTGCGCAGCCACTCCATGGAGACTATGGTGAGCAGTCAGAAGAAGCAGCATGGCGCAAGCATCCCAGGCAGCCTCAGCGGGGGCATCTCTCACAATAGCATGGAGGTGACCAAGACAACCTTCTCGGTGAGTGCTCTGGGCAGCAATGTCACTCTTAGAGTGCTGGAGGCCAGTGGAATGGGTGGAAGTATGCTTCATACTTCAATCAGACAAGGGCATATTGGTCAGTTTTCTTTGGGTTTCCTTCACAGGGGTACCCCTTCTTGGGGCCAAGCTACCCAAATGAGACACTTCTCTGTGTATATGTGTGTGTATGTGTCAGAGTGATGTCCCTACTTTGTTATTATTAGTGATAATGGTAGCCGTGGTTCTTTGCTATATGCCAGGCACTGAGCTACCTTTGCACATTCTCTCTCTGGAGCCCATAGCAACTCTCTGAGGGCTCCCATTTTACCTGGGAAGGAAAGGAGGCCTAGGGCTTAACTGACTGAGAAAAATGTCTCTCAGCTGAGCTGAAAAACTGGGGCTTGAATACAGGTCATGCCAGAGTCAGAGTTTTCATACTTCATCTCTGTGTGTTTGGTTCCTTAGGAAAGGAAACCTGACTAGTCTCTGGGCTTGGGTCTAAGGGAAGGAACCTGAGTCAGCTCTTTGACAAAGCAAAGTAACTGGATTTGCATAAATTATCCTTCCCTTCCCTCCTTGCTGCCAGTTTACCTTCCAGAGCACACCCAGCCGGGTACCAACAATTTTTATTAATGTTATAAATGGTCTTTCATAATTAAATTTATCTAATATTTTCATAGCTATTATTTTGTTCCTCTCAGAAGGTCTGTTGATGGATAAGAAGACAGAAACCCAGAGTTTCATCTCTTACCCTAGGTTACATAATATATGAAGGGCAGAAGTTGTAGCTTAAGTAACAAGACTTAGGGGGTTCAGAAAGATTAGCTGCAGACTCCCATCCCTCCTTTTAAATATCCCACTTTTCCATTGTACACTCCAGTCCCTGTGTGTCTGAAGATGAGCCCCAACCTTGCTGGATTCCCCCTCCTCTCTGTCGGTGGCATAGACCTAGGGCTGCTGCTTTTCTCTGATTTGTTGGGTCAGCAGCTTGGACCTAGTTGTGGGTAGTGGGTGGTTTGAGGGTCAAGAGCCTGGGGTTCTTGTCTCAATACTGCCAATGATTTTCTCTAAAACCTTGGCTAAACCCCTTGGGCTTCCTCATTTAAAAAACAAGATGGGGTGGGGGCTGGAGAAGTGGTATAGTGATTAGGGCACTTACCTTCCACATGGCTGACCTGGGTTTGATTCCCAGAACTCTAGATCATCCCCTGAGCTCCACCTGAGTGTAGAGCCAGGAGTAACCCCCAAGTACTGCTGGATGTGGCCCAAACACCAAAACCAAAACCCACAAGATGGAATCAGACTCTTTCAAGTGGTGTACTTCTCAATGCATGCGGTTCTCCTATTCAAGCCACCCACCCACCCCGGAAGTTAGTCTTTGGGATCTATAGTGTATTGTTACCTTGGGCCACAATGTGGGGGCCTGAGAGCCTAGGAAAATAGGCTGTATGTGATTAGAGTCTCAGCTCCTGTTCCACACATCTCACCCTTCCTAACTATCTGTTTATTTCCTGTGATATTCCCCCAGATAAGGTAGGGAGTAATCTGCAGTAAGCCTTTGGGGGCCAGCATGAGGGCGTAAGGGGAACGAGATTTGGGTTCCGGGGATGTGAGTGTTCACTGTTGATGTTCTCTGCAGCCTCCTGTGGCTGTGGCCACAGGGAAGAATCAGTCTCGGAGCCCCATCAAGAGGCGCTCAGGCCTCTTCCCCCGTCTGCACACGGGCTCCGAAGGCCAAGGCGAGAGCCGGACACGATGGTAACTGTCCAGACCTACTCCTTCAGATGGATATGGGCATTGCTTCTCCACTTTCCTGTCAGATTCCCACCTTGAGGAGGGTACTGGTGAATTTCCAGAATTGGCTTCCTGCAAGAATTGGCACCATGCAAGACCTTCCCTCCTACCACTCCCTCGGCTCTTATTGGGGGCAGATTTGACTGTTCTCTGTATGGGGCTTCCAGAGTTATTTTTGTTGTATTTTGACCAAAATTAGAAACATTGCTTGGATTCTTTCCTTTGGCCTCCCCTTAACTGCTTATTTAATATCCTCTCTTCTGGAAATTTCCCCCTCATTCTATAGGCAGAATTCCTGAACCTTTTGGGGGTTTCCTAAATGGTCTTATTGTTTATTTTATTTTATTTATTTATTTTCTTTTTTCTATTATTATTTATTTTAATTAATGAAGAAGGTGTTGTTATTTTTTGAGCAACTCTCCTATATTGTTACCAACTTGTTCTTGCAGATTGTCACTGACACTTAAATGGGTGGAAACTTTTGGTATTTATTGCAACAAGTAGCATTTCTTGAGTGTCTGCCCAGTGGTCCTCAAACTAAGGCTCACTGGCCACACAGTCTATTTGTTCTCATTTTGTTTCTTCAAAATACTTCAAAATAAGATATGTGCAGTGTACATAGGAATTTGTTTATAGTTTTTGTTTTTACTATAGTCCGGCCCTCCAACAGTCTGAGGGTCAGTGAACTGGTCCCCTGTCTAAAATGTTTGAGGACCACTGGTCTGGCCTGTGCTATGCTTAGTTGAGAACCACAGGATACACCTTAGAGCTTAGACACTTCAGGTGTGAGGCATAGAAGGCTTTGCAGGGGTCTCAAACTCAATTTACCTGGGGGCCGCAGGAGGCAAAGTCGGGGTGATCCTTGAGTGCAAAGTCAGTAGTAAGCCTTGAACATTGGGGGTGTGTGACCCAAACAACTAAAACAAAACAAAACCAAAAATGATTCCTCTAGGGTAGGGCCACAAAATGTTGTACGGAGGGCTGTGAATTTGAGACCCCTGCTTTAGGGTGACTTCTGCGTCTGTCAAGTTTATGGATGAACAGCTATTTCGAACCTGTTTGGCTCTCACTTGGAGTTTGTATATGTCCCTGAGTACCCCCAATATCTATTGCATTCTCTGAGGGGACTTCTATGGGGCCCTATGACTATAAGGAACATTACAGAAAGCTGTGTGCCCACTGTTTGCTATGGTGCTAAGAGAAGGTTGGGGCTATGTCTTGGTTCTGGGCATGATTGTGGGTGTGGGCACCCTAGCTCCATGACCTCACTGCTCTTCATTTTAATTTCCTCAGTGACAGTGCATCCAGCAACCCCAAGACCCCAGATGGTGGACACTCTTCTCAGGAGATCAAGTCCGAGACCTCATCCAATCCCAGCTCTCCAGAAATCTGTCCCAACAAAGAAAAGTAAGAAGACGAGGGTGGGGGGACTCTGAAATGTGCTCTTTTCTCCCGACAAGCTGAGAATAAGCCATCAGTCAGAGGCCCTGGGACACTGCTGTTGGTCAGAAACCTGGGATGAAGCTAGGTCTCCACTAGGTTTGCCTGATTTCTCTAGAAGAGCCTGGGTTCTGGATGTATGACAGGCCTTGCCTTACTTCCTGTTCTGCAGGCCCTTTATAAAGTTGAAGGAGAATGGCCGGGCCAACATCTCCCGCTCCTCCTCTAGTACCAGCAGTTTCAGCAGCACCGCCGGGGAGGGTGAAGCCATGGAGGAATGTGACAGCGGGGTAAGTGGAGGCCCAGCCAGACCCCAACTCTACATTGAAATAATCCTGGTGGCAGAACCTCCCCAGCCTGATTTTGCAGACAAAGGGACTGTCTGCAAATAGTCCTACTATTTTCCTACTCTGAGAACAGTTGGGGGTCTCTGTTGTGTGCAGTAGCAGAGGGTCAGAGGCGAGGATGAGTGCTCTGAGTTCTGACTGGAGAGGAGAGGGCTCAGCCTTCTACTGTTCTGGGGAGGGTCAGGGGATTGAGGTGGGGAGATTGAAGTGAGAAGGAAAGAGCAAATTTATGTGTGTGTGTGGGGGAGAGATAGTTCTGCCCCTAGATGCCAGGGACCTGTCATAGCCCATAGCCCAGAGGTGACTTCCCTGACCTGACCTCTCTCCGCAGAGCAGCCAGCCATCCACAACTTCACCCTTCAAGCAGGAGGTGTTTGTCTACAGCCCCTCCCCAAGCAGCGAGAACCCCAGCCTGGGGGCAGCCGCCACCCCCATTATCATGAGTCGGAGTCCTACAGGTCAGTTACTTGTGAGGGGTTAACAATGGAGGTGATAGTGGGGTGGGGGCTGTGTACATGGAACTGGCCAGGTTCTGCTTCAATGCCCAGTGTCAGGCCCTTCAGCTCAGCCGACTCACTCCATCATTGATCTGTGTGTGGAAAGAACCTTCATTCAAGCAATCCCCAAAGCAGTCTGGCTTGGCTCCAAGGAGGGAACCATTGTGGGGGAGCACAGAAGTCTGGGGTTAGGCTTCAAATCCTGGTTCTCAGGCCTACAAGGGCAAAGACACTGGGTAATTATCACCGAGTCTTCATGTGCCAAGTAGAAAGAATCTGAAACACATAGTTAAAGTTATTTTTATAATTATTTTTATTATGGTTTAGATAACATGGTTTTAATAGTGTTAATGTTTATTTATATATTTATAATATTTATAGGTTGTTGTCCAAAATTGTCACACTCAACCACTACCAATGTGCCCGAGTCCCTCCACCACTGTCACTCTATCACTCAAAGCACAAACTTGATAAATGAGAAGATATAAAATATGCAATTATTCTTTACTCTTTTCTATATGTCTCATGTAGCTAGTTAATATTTTTATTTATTTTATTTTTACCATTATTTTAATTTTTTATTTAAATTTTCCTTTTGTTTTGTTTTTGAGTCACATCCAGCTGTGCACAGAGTTTAATCATGGCTGTGTGCTCAGTGATTACTCTTGACAGTGCTCAGGGGAATCAAACCTGCATAAGCTAGAGCTGGAGAGATAGCACATTTGCCTTGCATGCAGAAGGATGATGGTTCGAATCCTGGCATCCCATATGGTCCCCCGAGCCTGTCAGGAGTGATTTCTGAGCATAGAGCCAGGAGTAACCCCTGAGCGTGGCCGGGTGTGACCCAAAAACAAAAACAAAACAAAACAAAACAAACAAAAAAACCCTGCATAAGCTGTGTCAAGACAAATGCCCTGTCTGCTATACTATCATTCTGGTTCCAGACATGCTGTTTTTGATATTTTTCTAACCTATCTATAAGCAGCTTAAAGTTGCAAGTGACAAACTAGTTCCTATCAAATGGGATTTGATATTTTGTTTTTGACAGAAACAATTTCTTTGGTTAATTGGGTAATTGTTTTCAAGTACTAGAAGAATATTTGCTCAAATTTTTGTGTGCTATTTACAATGTAATGATTATGACACAACACATTTTCAGTTTAGCCTATATTATTAACATTTTTTTCCCACGTGTTTCTTAAATCTGGACAACAGAACAATAACTCAAGCCCTGATTAGAGCATGTGCTGATTCCTGTGGTATAAGTACTTTTATCTGTATGGAGCTTTGGTATTCATGAATAAGAAGTTAGAAAGAACTTCTAAACATATACATTGAATGTCTGTCTTCTTAAAAAAAATTGGGAGCCTGCCTTCCTGTGAGCTTTCCGGGGAGTCTGCCTTCCCATAAGCCTTCCGTGGAGGTGAGTCGACACACCCAGAAAGGGAGGAGCCACTGAACTTCGCTGGATCTCAGATGCCAGCACCCTTCTGCCTCTCTACTCTGCTGTCCTGCATTTTTGGCCTGATTTCACCCTTGGTGCGGCTCATCAGCCAGCCTGCCTTCCTGTGAGCTTTCCGGGGAGTCTGCCTTCCCGTGAGCCTTCCGTGGAGGTGAGTCGACACACCCAGAAAGAGAGGAGCCACTGAACTTCGCTGGATCTCAGATGCCAGCACACTTCTGCCTCTCTACTCTGCTATCCTGCATTTTTTGCCTGATTTCATCCTGGGTGCGGCCCATCTGCCAGCCTGCCTTACTGTGAGCCTTCCGTGGAGGTGAGTCGACACGCCCAGAAAGGGAGAAGCCAGAGGAGCACGGTTGCTCCGCTCCCCTTCGCGACGGTGCACAGCATTTAGCCGATGAATACAATCACAACACGTAGAAAAACACGCAGTATTAGTGTGACAATGGGGAAACAACACGGGCCAGTGCCAGACATAGAGAATGAAGATGGCAACTCTGATGACTTGAACATGACCAACCACCTAGTCAGTCTCTCAGATAAGGAGTTTAGAATTGCAATATGGAACATGTTCAAAGAACTCAAACAAAGTATAGAAGAGAAAACTAAAAAGAATCAGGAGAATATGAAGATAGAAATGAGAAAACTCCAAACAGAAATTTCAGATCAAATAACAGGTCTGAGAAACTCAGTAGATGAATTGAAGAAAAACATGTTTGAGATTTCCCACAGGTTAACAGCAGCTGAGGATAGAATCAGTACACTGGAAGATGAGATACATAACAATTACATACAGCAGAAGAAATTGGAAAAAAGCCTCAAAGCAAATGATCAAACAATGGAAAAATTACTCAAAGAATGGGAACAGATGAAAATAGAAGTCTATGATAAGCTCAACAGAAACAACTTAAGAATCATTGGAGTCCCAGAGACTCAGGAAGAAAATCTCCAGGAAGAATCAACAGTCAAGAACATCATTAAAGAGAAACTACCAGAGATAATGAATACATGTGATCAAATCCTACATGCCCGAAGAGTGCCAACTAAAAGAGACCCCAGAAAAAACACCCCAAGACACATCCTAGTCACAATGACGAATCCCATAGATAGAGACAGAATTCTGAAAGCAGCAAGATCGAAAAGAGAAATTACATTCAAGGGAACATCCTTGAGATTTACTGCAGACCTGTCACCAGAAACACTCAAGGCCAGAAGGCAGTGCTGGGACATAGTGACAAAACTCAATGAAATAAATGCTTCGCCTAGAATACTGCACCCAGCAAAACTCACTTTCAGGTTTGAAGGAACAATACATAGTTTCACAGACAAACAACAGCTCAAAAACTTCACAGACTCAAAACCATTCTTAAAAGAAAAACTGAACGGCATACTTTAAGACAAGGCTTACCAACAGACACACCAAACTTTAATATAAAGATGGCACTAACTCCCAGGACAATTCTTTCTCTCAATGTCAATGGACTAAATGCACCAGTTAAGAGACACAGAGTGGCTAAATGGATCAAAAAACTCAATCCAACCTTCTGCTGCCTACAAGAAACGCATCTGAATAGTCAGAACAAACATAGACTCAAAATAAAAGGCTGGAGGAAAATCATCCAAGCAAACAACACCCAAAAAAAAGCAGGAGTGGCCATATTGATATCAGATGATGCAAACTTTATACTTAGGAAAGTTGTAAGGGACAAAGATGGACATTTTGTATTAATCAAGGGATATGTACAGCAGGAAGAAATCACCCTTCTAAACATATATGCACCGAATGAGGGGCCAGCAAAATATTTAATACAACTGTTGACAAATCTGAAAAATAATATCAATAACAACACAATAATTGTGGGAGACCTCAACACGGCATTGTCAACACTAGACAGGTCAACCAGACTGAAACCCAACAAGAATATACTAGACCTGAGGAGAGAAATGGAAGAAAGAGGCCTAGTAGATATATACAGGACACTCCACCCCCAGAAGCCTGGATACACATTTTTCTCTAATGTACATGGGACATTCTCTAGGATAGACTACATGTTAGCACACAAAACATACCTCTATAATATCAAGAGGATAGAAATTTTGCAGGCTGCCTTTGCTGACCACAAAGCCCTGAAATTATATATAAACTACAAAGGGACACAGAAGAAAAATTTTAACACCTGGAAGTTAAATAGCCTCATACTGAATAATCAGTGGGTCCGAGATGAAATCAAAGAGGAAATCAAAACCTTCCTGAAAACAAATGACAATGGAGACACAATTTATCAGAACCTATGGGACACAGCAAAAGCAGTACTGAGAGGAAAATTTATAGCTTTGCAAGCACACATCAGGAAAGAAGAAGGGGCATACCTGAATAGCTTAATGACGCAGCTCATAGAATTAGAAAGTGCTCAACAAAAGGATCCAAAAATAGGGAGGCAGAAGGAAATAACAAAGCTGAGAGCAGAAATCAATGAAGTGGAAACCAGAAAAACCATCCAAAAGATCAACGAAAGCAGAAGTTGGTTCTTTGAAAAAATAAACAAGATTGATAGACCACTGGCAAAACTAACAAAGAAAGAAAGAGAGAGAAACTTGATAACTCGTATTAGGAATGAAAAAGGAGAGATCACTACTGATATGGTAGAGATTCAAAGGGTAATCAGAAACTACTTTGAGAAACTCTATGCCACTAAAAATGAAAACCTGGAAGAAATGGATAAATTTTTGGAATCTTATAATCTTCCACGATTGAATGAAGAGGATGTAGCATATCTAAACACACCCATTACTATTGAGGAAATTAAGAAAGTAATCAAATGTCTGCCCAAAAACAAAAGCCCAGGCCCAGATGGATTTACTAATGAATTCTTTCAAACCTTTCAAGAGGAACTACTACCAATCCTGGCAAGACTCTTTCATGAAATTGAAAAAACAGGAAAACTTCCAAATAGCTTTTATGAAGCCAACATCACCTTGATACCTAAACCAGACAGAGATGCTACGAAAAAAGAAAATTACAGACCAATATCGCTGATGAATGCAGATGCAAAGATCTTCAACAAAATCCTGGCAAATAGGATTCAATGCCTCATTAAGAAGATCATCCACTACGATCAAGTAGGTTTCATTCCAGGAATGCAAGGCTGGTTTAACATCCGTAAATCTATCAACATAATACACAACATCAACAGCAAGAAAAATAAAAATCACATGATCATATCAATCGATGCAGAGAAAGCATTTGATAAGGTCCAACACCCATTCTTGATCAAAACTCTCAGCAATATGGGAATGGAAGGAACCTTTCTCAATATAGTTAAGGCCATCTACCACAAGCCAGAGGCAAATATTGTCCTCAATGGAGAAAAACTGAAAGCCTTTCCTCTAAATTCTGGCACAAGACAAGGCTGTCCTCTCTCACCACTCCTATTCAACATAGCACTGGAAGTACTCGCTATAGCGATTAGGCAAGAAAAGGATATCAAGGGAATCCAGATAGGAAAGGAAGAAGTCAAGCTCTCATTGTTTGCAGATGACATGATACTCTACTTAGAAAACCCCAAAGACTCTACCAAAAAGCTTCTAGAAACAATAGACTCATATAGCAAGGTGGCAGGCTACAAAATTAACACACAAAAATCAATGGCCTTTCTATACACCAATACTAATAAGGAAGAAATGGACATTAAGAAAACAACTCCATTCACTATAGTGTCACACAAACTCAAATATCTTGGAATCAACTTGACTAAAAATGTGAAGGACCTATACAAGGAAAACTATAAAACTCTGCTCCAAGAAATAAGAGAGGACACGCGGAAATGGAAGCACATACCCTGCTCATGGATTGGCAGGATTAACATCATTAAAATGGCAATACTCCCCAAAGCACTGTACAGATTTAATGCGATCCCCCTAAAGATACCCATGACATTCTTCAAAGAAGTGGACCAGGCACTTTTGAAATTTATTTGGAACAATAAACACCCTCGAATAGCTAAAGCAATCATTGGGAAAAAGAATATGGGAGGAATTACTTTCCCCAACTTTAAACTTTACTACAAAGCAATAGTTATCAAAACAGCATGGTATTGGAATAAGGACAGACCCTCAGATCAGTGGAATAAGCTTGAATACTCAGAGAATGTTCCCCAGACATACAATCACCTAATTTTTGATAAAGGAGCAAAAAATCCTAAATGGAACAAAGAAAGCCTCTTCAACAAGTGGTGTTGGCACAACTGGCTAGCCACTTGCAAAAAATTGAACTTAGACCCCCAGCTAACATCATGTACGAAGGTAAAATCCAAATGGATTAAAGACCTCGATATCAGCCCCAAAACCATAAGATATATAGAACAATACGTAGGTAAAACACTCCAGGACATTGAGGCTAAAGGCATCTTCAAGGAAGAAACTGCACTCTCCAAGCAAGTGAAAGCAGAAATTAACAGATGGGAATATATTAAGCTGAGAAGCTTCTGCACCTCAAAGGAAATAGTGCCCAAGATACAAGAGCCACCCACTGAGTGGGAGAAACTATTCACCCAATACCCATCAGATAAGGGGCTAATCTCCAAAATATACAAGGCACTGACAGAACTTTACAAGAAAAAAACATCTAATCCCATCAAAAAATGGGGAGAAGAAATGAACAGACACTTTGACAAAGAAGAAATACAGATGGCCAAAAGACACATGAAAAAGTGCTCCACATCACTAATCATCAGGGAGATGCAAATCAAAACAACGATGAGATACCACCTCACACCACAGAGAATGGCACACATCACAAAGAATGAGAATAAACAGTGTTGGCGGGGATGTGGGGAGAAAGGAACTCTTATCCACTGCTGGTGGGAATGCCGTCTAGTTCAACCTTTATGGAAAGCGATATGGAGATTCCTCCAAAAACTGGAAATCAAGCTCCCATACGATCCAGCTATACCACTCCTAGGAATATACCCTAGGAACACAAAAATACAATACAAAAACCCCTTCCTTACACCTATATTCATTGCAGCACTATTTACCATAGCAAGACTCTGGAAACAACCAAGATGCCCTTCAACAGACGAATGGCTAAAGAAACTGTGGTACATATACACAATGGAATATTATGCAGCTGTCAGGAGAGATGAAGTCATGAAATTTTCCTATACATGGATGTACACGGAATCTATTATGCTGAGTGAAATAAGTCAGAGAGAGAGAGAAAAACGCAGAATGGTCTCACACATTTATGGGTTTTAAGAAAAATGAAAGACATTCTTGCAATAATAACTTTCAGACACAAAAGAGAAAAGAGCTGGAAGTTCCAGCTCACCTCAGGAAGCTCATCACAAAGAGTGATGAGTTTAGTTGGATAAATAACTACATTTTGAACTGTCCTAATAATGAGAATGTATGAGGGAAATTGAGAACCTGTTTAGAGTACAGGCGGGGGTCGGGTGGGGAGGAGGGAGACTTGGGACATTGGTGATGGGAATGTTGCACTGGTGATGGGTGGTGTTAAGAAAAAAAAAAGTGTAACTTTAATTTAGTATAATTGTAGGATAACTATATACCTCTATGAAATATATAAAGTTAATCTTAAAAAAAAGAATTGGGAATAGATAAAAGAGGAAATGATGAATTTTGAATATTATTTCTGAGGAATACAACTCAACTCATATCATTTTTAAAAATGACTCCAACAACCAGTTTTTGGAAAAAAAAAACAAACACAAACAAAAACAAAATACCCCCTCCCCAGCAAACCAAAGAACTAAAAACAGGAGGACTGGCTCATGTGAGTTGATGCAGGTTAGCACTGGCCTTTTGGAGAAGAGGCAGCTATCTAACCCCTTCCTCCCAGTGACCCTTGTGACTCCTCATTCTATTCTCATTTTCCTAGATGCCAAAAACAGAAACTCCCCGAGGTCTAACCTGAAATTCCGCTTTGATAAGCTCAGCCATGCCAGCTCCAGTGCGGTAAGTTTCTCCAAAAGGCCTTCCCGGGGCACATCATCTGGGGCAGGGGAAAGAGGAAAGCCGATGTTCAGGTGTGGGGGTGATGCTGGGAATCCCCATTACGTTGTCATCAGCCATCGGGACTAGGGGACAGCTATGATCTACACTGCTTGTTAGAGCTACATCCAGGGCTCCAAGGGTGTGAACTGTCTACTTTGGGTTTGCGTGTCTCATCTCAGCTCATGGAGTGCTATGGGTTCGTGGGGCCATTGTTTAAAATTCTGACATGGATCCATCTTTAAACAGAGTCACTAATGTGAAAGAGGAGTCCTTCATCTTTCAAATGTGAGTCAAGTATTTTCCCTGCTGGGCTCTGGGTGATGGGATGTCTCTTTACAATTAGGGGGCTGGTGGTCTCAGCCCCAAGAATGGCTAGAAACATTGTGACAGTGGGGAGGGCTAGTCACTATCCCTAAGTCCTCTGTGATAGTAGCATGGTCTGGGTGACAATGGAAGCGGATAGCCTCAGATACAGGGGAAAGGTTGCCTGACAGATTTTTGGTCTCCTTTCCTGTATCCTCAGGAGCTTGGTTCCAGAAGGCAAATGGGAAATAGCATAGAACTTGCCTTATTCTCCTGGGGGTTCTTTAATTTGCCTTCTTGCCCCTCTGTTCCCTGAAACCTGGCTATATATCTAGTCAAGGCTCTGGGCCAGATGTGCTCTTCCTGAATATCCATAGTTGCCCAGTCCCCTAGATTATATACAGTCTGATGATCCCTGGAGGACTTTTCTCCCTGGGAATGTATGGTTTTCAGTAGAGTATAAATCTGCCTGAATCCACAGCTTTCTTCCCTCCCTGAACTAAAAGCAAGGGGATAGGTGAGCTGAGTCCTCTCTCTACAATGGGAGTTATCACACTACCAAGTCCCATTATGTGCTCCGATCCCTCCATTCCGCAGTTTCATGTGTATTTCCCCATTTTCTAGCTTTGTAATTTGGCCTCAGCTTTGGCAGCTCTTTATGAGACAAGTAGGTCTCTGGCTTCAGTCATGGTAAGGAGCAGGGGTGCTCTCCCTCCTTCACTCATCATCTTCCTCCTTGTCTCCCCCAGGGAATTCCTGGTTCTGCCTTGGAGAAAGCTCCAATTCCAGAAGTTTGGGGGTGCCATTCACTACTCTGTCATGGTCCTGTTGTCCTCTCCTCAACACAGCCCTGCCTGTCCCTTCACCAAGATGTCCTACAAGCACCTCTTCATCTCTGCACAAGATCTCATCTCTCCAGGCTCCCCAGCTTCAGCCCATCTGGAGTGATGTGTGTCTTGGCCATTTGTCATCTTGTTCTGTCTATAGAGGAAAGAGTTGGCCATGGGGGATCTGGGTACCTGATAATTAGGCAGAGACCAGAGAGACAGAGTGGTGAGAGGGGATGGATAGGGACTGTAGCAGGACACTGTGCCCAGGAAGGGCTGGGGGACTGAGTCACAGGCCCACCCACACAGGTAAACAGAGCAGATAAATTTAGTGATAGTGGAAAGAGCCCTTTTCCAGGAGTCAAATGTGTGGCAGTTTTTGAAGATGTCTTGACAGAAACCAGCTCTTCTGTTTGCACATCTCTGGAACTCTCATACAGATTAAAAGCTTCTTCCTTACCTGCATCCATCAGGCTCAGGGCTGCACTCATCCCAACTGCCTGGCATCTGCTGCAGCTGAGCAGCCGGGGACATGGCCTGTTTCCAGGCAGGGCATATTTCTGCCCCCTCTTAGGACATTCTGTTCTGCTTGTTGATGCTGCTCAGGTAGTGTTTGCTGTGGCAAAGCCATATGTCACAGTGTCTCCGCATTGAGCAAATAATTTTTCTATGAAGAAGGTTCAACCAGGAATGAGAAAGAATTCAGGGAGAAGGAGCCAAGGCGTGCTCTGTGGAGGGAATATGGCAGGGCCAGGGACTGGGCAGGGGCCAGTGTATTTTGGCAGTAGTTTTGTGACAGGTCTATTGAGAGTTGATCTGCCCATTGGGTATCCTGCAATCTTGGCCCCAGTTAGGAGTCTTTCAGGTCTGGTGTGCTCCCTCCACTCCTAGCTAGAGAGCTCTGGGTGCACCCACCTCTCATTGCTCACTTCTCTGCTTCTGCAGGGTTATGGGTCCATGTTGTCCATTGGCCCCGGTAGTGTTTACAGTTGGGACAGTCTCCAAGTTTAACAAGAGCATCTGGGCAGTAGGCCCTGTGCTGTGTGTATCAGTTGCCTGCACACGGGGCTTTGTGACTCTGCCATTAGGTGACAACCAGCTGGACCCAAGCTTTAATGAGCAGATGCCAAGGGTTTCCAATTGAAATCCTTGCATGGGGATCTGGGCCTGTTTCCAAGAGAAGGCATATAAATGTTAGACTTGTTTTTCACTGATGTGTCTATTTTCTCACTGCTTTTTCCATTAGAGTCCAACCTCGCTTCTTCATTCCCTCACGGTGACAATATTTGCAGGCTAGTGGCCCTGTCTCCTCACATTATGGGAAATGTGTTTACTTTATATACTAATCTAGCTAGAGGGACAGTAAAATAGAAGTTTAGATTTTATAAAAAAAATAAACTGCCACAGCAGCACCCACTGCTAGATATGGCCTATGACTTCTGGTAGGTTCTGTTGGTCATATTTCTGAGGGAATGCCAGAAGTCTAACTGGGCTTCTTTGTGAACTCTGCTTATTTTCTAAGGGGGCTGCTAGTCATAGCTGCCCAGTGGTTGTGCTGTGTTGTGTCATGATCTGGGGCCTTTGGACTTTCCAGGTTGTCCCACTCTGTCTGTAGGAATCCATCTTTCTGCTGCTTTCTGCAGCATCCATTCCCTGGAGGACTTTTTCTTGACCTCCGAGCCAGTAGTGGTGGTGGTGGGGTCTGGGGGTGGCCAGAGAACCTGAGAGGAACAAGCATGGACCCCAGGAGTGGACTAAATTCTGTTAATGTCACTGTCTGGTTAGGACTTGACATATATCTGGTTAGCATCAGAGAAATACAACCTGGTCTTGAAGGGAGGCTGCTCTGAATCATCTCTTAACCCAGATGTCTTTTCCTTTTGTTGCTACACCCAGTTTTGGGACTCAAATATTTGCTCAAGCCTCCTTGGTCCTTGTGACAGGACTCACCCTAATGGTGCTCATGCTGGTATTTGTGGCACTCTGTGCTTGAGTTATGTTTTCTGCCTAATCAAAAAGAATGGAAGTAACAACACTTCTCAGGCTCTGAAGGGCTCACATCTGTCCCTGCCCAGTCCAAGTTTAGCAGATGTAGAAAAGCTTGACATCCAACGTCTTAGCTACTAGTGAATAGAAAGTGGTGTTTTATGGAAAACATTTTGTGATTCAGCCTTGTGAGCATTATCTTGTTGTTCTTCACCTTTCTGGCTCCCTATAGTATCCAACCCAGGCAAGTAGGATGGTTGTCTTCGAAGTAGGAAATTTAAGGAGGGAGAAACAATTTGCTTTGAAGACACACACTCAATGGGATTAAAATATGCAAAGCAGGATCCTTCTTCTGTTTGTTGAATAGTAGCAGCATTTCCTGGAGCCCTGAAAAATGCCTCCAAAGTACTGTTAGTGACAGCTCAGTTTCCCTCCAGTGCATCAGAAGCGACAGGCTCTTAGGTTTTACAGTGAAACTTCTGGGATTTGGATGCAACTTAAGCAAAGAAAATGAGGGCAAGCGATTCCAGGAAATATTTATCTGGGACTTTAGTTTTCTAACTCTGAATTTGGGATGGGGTGGAGGCCAGGACATTGATGCAACAACGCAAGCCTTCGTTTCTTCCTTTTAAGTTGAAAGTGGTAAGATGAAACTGATTCTGTAAACAGTTTAAAATTCATAATGTAGAAGCCTCAAGTGCTAGACTTTTTTTTTTTTTTTTTTTTTTTACTTTTACCTTGGTGCTTTAAGTAAAGTGCCACCTCAGACACTACCTTTTTCATTCAATTCCGAGTCAATAGACATGTTTTTTTTTTTTGTTTTTGTTTTTGTTTTTTAAATAGAGCATGGTTGGAAGACCAAATAGATATAGAAGGCTGGCAGGAACCAGGCCAATTATCCATCCATGCTTGGGGCCTGCTACCCCTTTCTCAGAAGAGAGGGCAGGTAGAAGTTAGCTAAGACTGTTCTCCAAGCCTGGTGGATTTGGTGATGCTTGTCCTGGTCTGCCACCAGCCCCTTCCCCACATCTTCCAACCTATCCCCACATCTCTCCTTCTTTATCAGGACTGTGTGCCTGAGTCCAGTGGCCTCACGAGAGGTGATTGGGGACAGCGGCTCTGTTCTATGGAGTACCAGCCCTGGAGAGTGCATATTGGGCTGGAAGACTGTAGTTTAAATGCCATCGTAGTTGATTTTGTGACACTTCCGCTTGGAGAAGGGTTAGCCACCACCTTCCCACTCCTTAGCATGTGTGCCAATTCCTCAATCATGGGTATTTCTCTCCCACACTCCAGCTATGGGAGTGCGGATGTTTTAGTGTGAAGAGCTTTTATGTGTGCTTGTCCTAAGAAGTCTAGCTTGGAATAATGATTCATGGGATGATTGATTTTTCTTTTTTTTTCCTGAAAGAGATGATGTAGTAGACCTTGACAGACTATTGTAATGTAAATAGTGTACATTTAATTTATTGCTATGGTAGCACATTGTATTTGTTAATGTATAAAACAAATTCTAAAAGGTGGAAAAATGTATATTTTGTTGCTTAAATGTGTCTTTGCAGAAATTGACAATAAATAACATATTTTGTGTCCATTAGTGTTCAATCGATTTTTTGCTGGAACCCACACCTATATTTCTATCCTCACTGAAATTCACCAGGGACCAAATACTGGTAGCCTCTCTGAACTATAAACAAACTACATTTGTTTGAGAAGTAGTTAAAACTTTTATAATTAGTTGCTGATGTTTTAAAGAAATGATCCTAAAAAGTACATAAGCTGACTACAATTAAATAAAAAAATAAACCAGGGCCCGGAGAGATAGCACAGCGGCGTTTGCCTTGCAAGCAGCCGATCCAGGACCAAAGGTAGTTGGTTCGAATCCCGGTGTCCCATATGGTCCCCCATGCCTGCCAGGAGCTATTTCTGAGCATACAGCCAGGAGGAACCCCTGAGCACCACCGAGTGTGGCCCAAAAACAAAAAAAACAAAAAACAAAAAAACAAACAAACAAAAAACAACCAACAATCTGGAAATTTCATATAATACCTGAGTGTTTTGCTTCTCTTAAAAATGAAATATTGGAGTCACTTAGGAGTGATACTAATGTTCCTAAGTTCAGGAGAGGGTGCTAATACTTTGGTGGGGCCTTGAGTATCTTTGTCTCCATTGTTCTCTATTGTTAAAACTTGGGACATTTCCCTTATTTCTTTTGTTTATTTGATTTTTGTGCCACATCCTTTGTGCTCCTGTTAATGTTCAGGGGACTGTATGGGATGTTGAAGATCAAACCTGGGTCGGCTGTACTGTCACTTCAGCCTTCTCATTCTTTATTTTTAATTTTATTTTTTTTAATAATTTCTTTAGTGAAGCACCATGATTATAAACATGTTCATAATTGGGTTTCAGCCATAAAATACACACACACTTTTACTGGTGCAACTTTCCTGCCACTAGTGTTCCCTATTTACCTACCCTTCACCCCTTCCCCTGCCTGTCTTCGAGACAAGTATTGTATTTCTCTCTCTATCATTGTCATGGTAGTTGTTAGTATAGTTATTTCTCTCACTGTGCTTATCAATAATTCTTTGTGGTAAGCATCAAATCATGGGCAGGTCCTCTGGCCCTCGTTTCTATTGCCTCTGGGTATTATTACTATACTGTCTCTCTTTCTCTCTTTCTCTCTTTCTCTCTTTCTCTCTTTCTCTCTCTCTCTCTTTCTTTCTCTCTTTCTTTCTTTCTTTCTTTCTTTCTTTCTTTCTTTCTTTCTTTCTTTCTTTCTTTCTTTCTTTCTTTCTTTCTTTCTTTCTTTCTTTCTTTCTTTCTTTCTTCTTTCTTCCTCTCTCTTTCTCTCTCTCTTTCTCTCTTTCTCTCTCTTTCTTTCTTTTCTTTCTTTTTCTTCCTTCCCTCTTTTTCTTCCTTCCTTCCTTTCCTCTCTTTCTTCCTTCCCTCTTTTTCTCTCTTCCTTCCTTTCCTCTCTTACTTCCTTCCTTCCCTCTTTTTCTTCCTTCCTTTCCTCTCTTCCCTCCCTCCCTCCCTCCCTCCCTCCCTCCCTCCCTCCCTCCCTCCCTCCCTCCCTCCCTCCCTCCCTCCCTCCCTCCCTTCCTTCCTTCCTTCCTTCCTTCCTTCCTTCCTTCCTTCCTTCCTTCCTTCCTTCCTTCCTTCCTTCCGTCACACCCAGCAGCGCTCAGAGGTTAATGCTCTGTACTCAGAAATTGCCCTGGGCAGGCTCAGAGGACCATCTGCTCCTGGGCATCAAATAGTCTGTTCCGGATTGGCCATGTGCAAGGCAAATGCCCTACTGCTTTGATATCTATCGCTCCGGCTCCACAATTTCTTTAGCCACTCCTCTGTTGTCAGGTATTGGGGTTGTTTCCAGATTCTGGCTACTGTAACTAGCACTGCAATGAACATAGTAGCACAGAGATCATTGTTGTATTGCATTTTTGTGGTCCTAGGTTATATCCCTTGTATCGTATTGCTGGATCATATGGGAGTTCAATTTTCAGTTTTTTAAGAAATATCTATATTGTTTTCCAGAAAGGCTGGACTAGATGGCATTCCCACCAGCAGTGAATGAGAGTTCCTTTCTCTCCACATTCCTGACAGCACTGATTTTTTTTGTTTGTGATGTGTGCCAGTCTCTGTGGCATGAAATGGTACCTCATTGTTGTTTTGGTTTGCATCTCCCTGATGATTAGTGATGTGGAACATTTTTTCATGTGGCTTTTGGCCATTTTATTTCTTTTTTGAGGAAATGTCTGTTCATTTCTTCTCCCCAGTTTTTGATGGGGGTTAATTCCTTGTTAAGTTCTGTCAGTACCTTGTGTATCTTAGCTATTAGCCCTTAACTGATGGGTATTGGGTAAATAGTTTCCCCCATTCTGTGGGTGCCCTTTGTATCCCAGTCACTATTTTGTTTGAGGTACAGAAACTTCTCAGCTTAATAATAGTCCCATTTGTTTATCATTGCTTCCACTTGTTTGTACAGTGCTGTTTCCTCCTTGAAGATGCCTTTAGTTTCAATGTCATGAAGTGTTTTACCTACATGTTCTTCTATTTACTATATGGTTCCAGGTCTGATATCAAGGTTTTTAATCCATTTGGATTTGACCTGTGTGCCTGGTGTAAGATGGAGGTTCTAGTTTTCTTTTTAGCATATGGCTGATGAGTTGCCCCAATACCACTTGTAGAAGAGGCTTTCCTTGCTCCATTTTGCGTTTCTTGCCCCTTAATCAAAGATTAATTGTATGTCTGGAGAACATTCTTTGAGTACTCAAGTAGATTTTTTTTTTTCAGCCACATCCGGTGATGCTCAGGGGTTACTCCTGAAATCGCTCCTGGCTTGGGGAACTATATGGGATGCCAGGGAATTGAACCGCGGTTCGTCCTAAGCTAGTGTGCAAGGCAGACGCCTTACAGTTTGTGCCACTGCTCCAGCCCCTAGTGTCATCTTTTAGTAGGAATTTGGTGTGTCTTATGGTCTGTCTTATCTTATTTTTTTTTTTTTTTTGTTTTGTTTTTTGGGTCACACCTGACAGCGCTCAGGGGACTATATGGGATGCCGGGATTCGAACCACTGACCTTCTGCATGAAAGGCAAATGCCTTACCTCCATGCTATCTCTCCGGCACCCAGTCTGTCTTATCTTAGAGTAGATCTTTCAGTTCATCCTTTAAGGATTTTTTTTTTTAATTTTTGGACTACACCCAGTGGCACTCAGGGGTTACTCCTGGCTCTGTGCTCAGAAATTGCTCCTGGCAGGCACGGGGGGTGGGGGGCGACACCATATGGAATGCCGGGATTCGAACCACCATCTATCGGTCCTGGGTCAGCCACTTGCAAGGCAAATGCCCTACCACTGTGCTATTTCTCCGACCCCTAAGGGTGGTTTTTACTGTAAAGTTTTTAAGCTATTGTTTATCCATGAATCTATGTATCTTTTTTTCAAACCTGAATGTAAGTTTGGCTGGGTGAAGTAATTTTGGTGATGCATTTCTTTTATTGAGTTTTGTTTGTTTGTTTATTTGTTTTTGGGCCACACCTGGTGACACTCAGGGGTTACTCCTGGCTATGCGCTCAGAAATCGTTCCTGGCTTGGGGGACCATATGGGACACTGAGAATTGAACCGAGATTCATCCTGGGTCAGCTGCATGCAAGGCAAATGCCCTACTGCTGTGCTATTGAGTTTTGTCACTATATATTCCATCACTGCCTTCAGACTTGAGGGTTTATTGTGACAAATCTACAGTAAATCTTAGGGATGTTTCTTTGAATGTAATTTCTCTTTCTGATCTTGCTGCTTTCAGTATCCCCTTCCTATCTGAGGGGTTTGTCATTGTGACTAGGACAGGCTTTTCTTTGGATCCATTTTGGCTGGTATTCTTTGGGCATGTAGGATTTGGTTGCATGCATTCTTTAACTCTGGCAACTTCTTTGCAATGATGCCCTTGATTGTTGATACCTGATGGAGGTTTTCTTCTTGTGTCTCTGGAACTCTAATGATTCTTATGTTGTTTTTGTTGAGTTTATCAAATACTTATATTTTTGCTTGCTCACATTCTTTGAGGACTTTTCCCATTGTCTGGACTTCTGTTTTGAGACTTTTTTTACTTACATCTTTGATTGTATGAAATTGTTATGCACCTCATCTTCCAGCTTACTGATTCTGTCTTCAGGCACTGTTACTCTGTTGGATAGGCTTCTCGGTGAGGTTTTCATTTTGCCTAGCAAGTTTTTAGCCCTGTTATCTCAGTTTTAAGTTTTCTCATTTTTACTCATATCCTCTTGATTCTTATTTGTTCTATGCTTTCTTTGAGTTCTATAAATATCTTCTATATTTCTTCTCTAAAGTCCTTATCCAAGAGGTTAAATAAATGGTTGGTACTTTTCAGGTCATTGGAGATACAATCTTTGTTCTCTAAGCATGGTGGAGGTCTGCAATGTTTCCCCATTGTCATGGTTGTATGTGGTGTTTTCTATGTACTGTGCTGGTATTGCTTGGCTAGGAGGAGCGTGGATGTGGAGTGGAGCAGAGCAGCTGCGCCCCACTGGTTCTTTTCTTGGATTCCCTTCACCTGGCAGCTCCTCATTCTTGATATTTACTTGACCCCTATAAGTTGTTGAGTTAAAAAGCCTTAAATGCACTGATTTTTCAATTCTGAAGTTTCCTTCCTTAAGTAATTCCTGTTTCCCTCTAAGTAACCTTTTATAATGAATTGCCCTTTCTCTTACACCCTCACCCCTGCTTTGACTTCTGAATGACCATGCTCTAATACACATTTTGCTTTACAATGTTTAGATATATGTTAAGATGTGAAATCTGTACTGTTTTTTATTTTTTCCTTTTCATGAGGAGATTGGTCATTTATATACTGGAGATTGGATCTAGAGCCTCATGCATGCAAGGCCTAACCTTTGCCCTGAGTCACATCACAGGTCTATTGTTAAAATAAAAATACATCATTTTTTTTAAAAGAGAAGGAAATGCTGCTATCTCTGTTTTTTGTTTTTTTGGTTTTTTTTTTTGGGTTTTTGGGCCACACCCGGTAACGCTCAGGGGTTACTCCTGGCTATGCGTTCAGAAGTTGCTCCTGGCTTGGGGGACCATATGGGACGCCGGGGGATCGAACCACGGTCCATCCAAGGCTAGCGCAGGCAAGGCAGGCACCTTACCTTCAGCGCCACTGCCCGGCCCCGCTATCTCTGTTTTTAATGATTTATTTATTTTGGATCATACCTGCCAAGGTTCAGGGACTTTTCCTGGCTTAGAGCTAGGGGATTATTCACAATGCTGCTCAGGGGACCATGTGGTACTGGTCCTCCTATATTCTCGCCCATCATACCATCTCTGTTCTTGTTTTTTTTTTTTTTTTTTCTGATTTAAATTTTGAATGTGGGTCCAGAGAGACAGCATACCAGGCTAACAGCAGTCTTACATGGAGGAGGTCAATGTTTGATCCAGGCTCTGCATGTTTCTCAAGCAAAGCTGTGTATGTGCTTGCACTTGCTTTCCAAATTTCCAAAAAGAAATTGAAGGTAAGGAATAGATCTTTATCTGTTGAGTCTTGGCTGTGTGTTGTTAAAATCTGATGTGGTTCTTCAAATTTGGTCCATATTGCAACGTCCTCCCTCCCTCCCTCCCTCCTTCCCTCCCTCCCTTCCTTCCTTCCTCCCTCCCTCCTTCCTTCTTCCCTCCCGCCTCCCTCCCTCCCGCCTCCCTCCCTCCCTCCCTCCCTCCCTCCCTCCTTCCTTCCTTCCTTCCTTCCTTCCTTCCTTCCTTCCTTCCTTCCTTCCTTCCTTCCTTCCTTCCTTCCTTCCTTCCTTCCTTCCTTCCTTCCTTCCTTCCTTCCTTCCTTCTTCCCTCCCTCCTTCCTTCTTCCCTCCTTCCTTTTTCCCTCCCTCCCTCCCACCTCCTTCCTTCCTTTCCTCCCATCCTCCTTCCTTCCTCCCGCCCTCCTTTTCTTCCTTCTGGCTCCACTCCTGGCAGTGCTTGAAGGACCATAAGGAATGCATAGGATCAGTACCTGGTTAGCTGCATGCAAGACCCTACCTGCTATACTATTGCTTTGGCCCCTCATGTTGCACTTTCTACTTTTCTCTCCTCTTAAATTTAGTGAGAGAGGGGTGGAAAGCCATGCAGGTGATGTATGGTTGAGAGATGCCAGACTCTCATCTAAGAGAACTGTCACCATCATTGCCATACATGTGGGAGAATATCTGCTCTAGTAAGACCCAGCAGGAAAACAAAATGATGACTAGAGAGAATTTCTCTCTGATAAATGTACTTAAAACAAATATTTGTAGCAGAGTTGGAGAGATAGCACAGTGATAAAGGTACATGACTTGTATGTAGCAGACACAGTTAGACTTGGTACCCGATGGCTCCCCAAGCATCACTTGGCACAGCCTGGAAACACCAAGCACCATCATGGTGACCCTGGGTAATTGATGACACTACAGGGACTTAGCAGCACCATATTCTTAGGCCTTCACCTTGAACCTCTGGCTCAGTTAACAGAATCACTGGGAGGTGCCCCTGGGCTTCTTGAGCACAGATTCAGAGCATCCCCACTGCTCCATCCTGTAGAAAAACGTGTAAGGAACATTGTAATATAAACATGGATCATGGCTAAGTGGCATTCGGTGATAAGAGACACTGGGAGGAAAGATGAGAGTCCAGCATGAAACAGAGATTGGGTGAAAGGAAAAATAAGAAACTGAGAGAATCAAAAACTGAAATAAAAAGCTGTAATACAGTAACAGCCTATTTTTTAGTAAAATTAATTTACAGTTGTTTGTTGTTTTCTGCTTTAAGCATCACTGAAGAGGGAACATTTCACCCATGGCATCAGTATCAGTTCTCTCCGGGAGCTCCATTTTGTTTCTGTGCTACCAGTGGTAAATTAAAGAATATGGCTGATATATTGACTTTGTTAAGTGCAATAACAACATGAAACAGCCCATGTAAAGGAACTAGCAAAACAAGGTGCAATCTAAACAGCTCCACATGAAAACATTATATAAAAGACAGACTGTTCTGGAAAAGTACATATAACTCAGCTTTCTTGCTCCACAGATTAGATCAGGCAAATTTTACTGAGTACCCTGCAAAACATGGCAGTTTAATATAAGACAAACAAGTCTTTATAACTTTGAACTAAAATTCAATTGGTATTATAAGAACTTAATAAGATATATAAAGAAAAATCCAGTGAAAATGGAATGAGAGTACAAGAGTGGATGAAGGGAAGAACATTTGAACTTTAAAAAAGAAAATATTTATTTAAGCACCATGATTACAAACATGTTTATAGTTGGGTTTCAGTTATAAAAAAGAACATCCCCCTTCACCAGTGCTTCCTTCCCATCAACAGTGCCCCCTATCTTCCTCCTCCTCCACCCCCTGCCTGTATTTTAGACAGGCATTCTATTTCACTACCATTGTCATAATAGTTATTAGTGTAGTCATTTCTCTAAATGCACTCACCACTCTTTGTGGTAAGCTTCATACCATGGGCTGGTCCTTCCAGCCCTCATCTCTATTGTCTCAGGGTATTATTACAATAATATCTTTTATTTTTGTTAAATCCTACAGATGAGTGAGACTATTCTGTGTCTATCTCTCTCCCTCTGACTTATTTCACTCAGCATAATAGTTTCTATGTCCATCCATGTATAGGAAAATGTCATGATTTCATTTTTCCTGACAGCTGCATAGTATTCCATTGTGTCTATGTACCATAGTTTCTTTAGCCACTCATTTGTTGTTTGGCATCTGGTTGTTTCCAGATTCTGGCTATTGTAAATAGTGCTGCAGTGAATATAGGTAGGTTTACAGAAGGCATCTTTGTATTGTGTTTGTGTGTGTGTGTGTGTGTGTGTGTCTTCGTAGGGAATATCTCTAGGAGTGGTATAGCTGGATCATATGGGAGCTTAATGTCTATTTTATTGAGGAATTTCCATATTGTTTTCATAAAGGCTGAATTAGATGGAATTTCCCCCAGTAGTGAATGAGAATTTCTTTCCACTTTTCTGCCAGCTTTGATCATTCTTGTTCTTTGTGATGTGTGCCAGTCTCTGTGGTGTGAGATAGTACCTTATTGTTTGGATTTACATATTTGTAAATAGTGAAAGCTTGACTTCTTCCTTTTCTATTTGGATGCCCTTGATATCTTTTTCTTACCTGATTGCTATGGCAAGTGCTTCCAGTACTATGTTGAATAGGAGTGTTGAGAGCGGCAGCTTTGTCTTGTACCAGATTTAGAGGAAAGGATTTTAGTTTATCTTCATTTAGAATAATATTTGCCATTGGTTTGTGGTAGATGGCCTTGACTATGTTGAGAAAAGTTCCTTCCATTCCCAACTTGTTGGGAGTTTTTATCATGAATGGGTGTTGGACCTCATCGAATGCTTTCTCTGGATCTATTGATATGGTCATATAGTTTTTATTTTTTATTTTGTTGATAGTTATTTTGTTGATTGATTTATGTATGTTAAACCAACCTTGCATTCCTGGAATAAAATCTTCTGGGTCATGGTATATGATCTTCTTGATGAGGCATTGGATCCTATTTTCTAGAATTTTGTTGAGGATCTTTGTGTCTGTTTTTCTTGCAGCATCTGTATCTAATTTTGGTATCAGAATCATGTTAGCTTCATAAAAACTATTTGGAAGTGTTCCTGTTTCGTTAATTTCCTGAAAGAGCTTGAAAAAGATTGGTAGTATTTCCTCTTGAAAGGTTGAAATAATTTATTAGTGAATCAATCTGGGCCTGGGCTTAAGTTTTGGGAAGTCTTTTTTTGAGGGGGGGTTTGAGTCATACATGGCAGCACTCAGGGGTTACTCCTGGCTCTGTGCTCTGAAATTGCACCTGGCAGGCTCAGAGGACCATATGGGATGCCGGGATTCGAATCACCATCCTTCGGCATGCAAGGCAAATGCCTTACCTCCATGCTATCTCTTCGGTTCCTTGGGAAGACTTTTGATCACCATTTTAATTTTTCTCAATAGTGATGGTTCTGTTTAGATATTCCAGATCATCCTGATCCAACCATGGAAGATTATGAGTTCAAGAATTTATTCATTTCTTTCAGGTCATTATGTTTTGTGCATAGAGTTTCTCAAAGTAGTCTCTGATTACCCTTTGGATCTCTGTATTGTCTGTAATGGTCTCCCCTTCTTATTTCTAATTCGGTTTATTAATTTTCTCTTTCTCCCTTTCTTTGTGAATTTTGCTAGTGGTTTATCAATCTTGTTAATTTTTCAAAGAACCAACTTTTACTTTCATTGACCTTTTGGATTGTTTTTTTTTGATTTCCACTTCATTGATTTTTGTTCTAAGTTTTGTATTTCCTTCTGCCTACCTATTTTTGGTTCATTTTGTTGATCATTTTCTTATTTTATAAGCTGTGTCATTAGCTATTTATGTAGGCCCCTTCTTCCTTCCTGATGTATGCTTGTAAAACTATAAATTTTCCTTTTACTACTGCTTTTTCCATGTCCTACAAATTTTGATAATTTGTGTCTTCATTTGCATTTATTTCCAGGAATCTTTTTGATTTTGCCCCTGACCCGCTGGATGTTCAATAGTGAGCTGTTTAATTTCCAGGTGTTAAAGTTTTTCTTCTGTGTCCCTTTGCAATTCACTTCTAATTTCAGTGCATTGTGATCTGAGAAGGTAGTTTGTACAATTTTTGTCCTTTTGATTTTATGGTGATATGTTTTATGTGTCAGCATGTGATCTATCCTGGAGAATGATCCATGTGCACTGGAGAAGAATGTGTATCCATTTTTCTGGGGACGTAGTGCCCTATGTATATTTACTAGGCCACTTTCTTCCTTTTCTCCTTTCATAGCTAGTATATTGTTGGGTTTCAGCCTGGTTGACCTATCAATGGGTGGCAGGTTGAGCTCTCCTACTATTATGGTGTTGCTATTGATGTCTTCTTTAAGATTTGTCAACAATTGTTTTAAATATTTTGCTGCTCCATCATTGGGTTTATATATATTTAGGAGTATGATTTTTCCTGTTGTACATATTCCTTGATTATTACAAATTGTCCATCTTTGTCCCTTATAACTTTTCTAAGTCTAAAGTTTGTTTCATCTGATATTAATGTGGCCACTCCATTTTTTTTTGTTTTGTTTTTTGGGCCACACCCAGTGACACTCAAGCGTTACTCCTGGCTATGCACTCAGAAATTGCTCCTACTTGGGGGACCATATGGGATGCTGGGTATCAAACCCAGGTGCATGCTGCGCAGTCACGTACAAGGCAAACACCCTACTGCTGTGCTATTGCACTGGCCCCACCACTCCACTTTTTTAAGGGAGTTGTTTGCTTGAATGATTTGCCTCCAAACTTTGATTTTGATTCCATGTTCTGATTATTCAGATGTGTTTCTTATAGGCAGCAGGTGTTGGATTCATCTTTTTGATTCATTCTGCCACTCTGTGTCTCTTAACAAGTGCATTTAGTCTATTGATGATGAGAGAGATAATTGTCATGAAATTTAGTGTCTTGTTTATGTAGGACTTTGGTGTGTCTCTTGGTCTGTCTTGTCTTAAAGTTGACCTTTCATTTTTTTTTTAAGGCTGGTTTTGAGTCTGTAAAGTTTTTGAGCTGTTGTTTATTCACGAAGCGATGTATACTTCCTTCAAACCTGAATCTGAGTCTGACGGGGTGCAGTATTCTAGGCGAAGCATTCATTTCATTGAATTTTGTCACTATATCCCATCACACCTTCAGGCTTGAGGGTTTCTTGTGACAGGTCTGTTGAAAAATCTTAAGGATGCTCCTTTGTACATAAATTCTCTTTTTGATCTTTCTGCTTTCAGTATTCCTTCCCTAACTGTGGGCTCCTAGTCATTGTGACTAGGATGTATCTTGGGTACTTTTTTTTTTTGGGGTCTCATTTAGCTGGCACTCTTCCAGCATGTAGGGTTTGGTTGCATGCAGTCTTTACTTCCTGGAGTTTCTCTGCAATGCTGTCCTTGACTGTTGATTCTTCCTGGGCATTTTCTTCTGGATCTCTGGGACACCAATGATTCTTATGTTGTTTTTGTTGAGTTTATCAAACACCTCTACTTTAACCTATTCCTATTCTTTGAGGATTTTTTCATTGTCTGATGTTTGCTTTAAGGCTCTTTTTCAATCTCTTCTATTGTATGGAGTTGTTATGCATCTCATCTTCCAGCTCACTGATTCTATCCTCAGCTACTGTTACTCTGTTGGAAAGGCTTTTCAGTGAGGTTTTCACTTTGCCTACCAAGTTTTTCAGTTTCATTATTTCAGTTTTGAGTTTTCTCATTTATATTTTCATATCCTCTTGGCTTTTATTTGTGGTCCATTAGATTAATGCTTTTCTGAGTTTTTTTTAAATATAAATCTTTATTTAAGCACCATGATTACAAGCATGTTTGTAGTTGGGTTTCAATTATAAACAGAATACCCTCTTCACAAATGCAATATTCTCACCACCAGTGCCCCCCCTCCTCCACCCCAGCCTGTATTCACAACAGGCATTCTACTTATCTCATTCTTTAACATTGTCATGCTAGTTGTTAGAATAGTTATTTTCTTAACAGAGTTCACCACTCTTTGTGGTGAGCTTCAAATTGTGAGCCGGTCCTTGCAGCCCTGAACTCTATTGTCTCTGGGCTTTATTACAGTAATGTCTTTAATTTTTTTTTAAAACCCATAGATGAGTGAGTCTATTCTGTGTCTATCTCTCCCTCTGACTTATTTCACTCAACATAATATATTCCACGTATAGGAAAACTTCATGACTTCATCTCTCTTGACAGCTGCATAATATTTCATTGTGTATATGTACCACAGTTTCTTTAGCCATTCATCTATTGAAGGGCATCACAGAATGGAAGAAACTATTTACCCAATACCAATCAGACAAGGGCTAATCTCCAAAATATACAAGGTACTGATAGAACTTATTAAGAAAAAACATATAACCCCATCAAAAAATCCTCAAAGAAGAAATACAAATGGCCAAAAGACACATGAAAAAATGCTCCACATCACTAATCATCAGGGAGATGCAAATCAAAACTACAATGAGGTACCATCTCACACCACAGAGATTGGCATATGTCACAAAGAACAAGAACAATCAGTGCTGGTGGGGATGTGGAGAGAAAGGAACTCTTATTCACTGCTGGTAGGAATGCTGTCTAGTCCTGCCTTTATGGAAAACAATATGGAGATTCCTCAAAAAACTAGAAATTGAGCTTCCCTATGATCCAGCTAGTCCACTTCTAGGGATATACCTTAGAAACACAAAAATACAATTCAAAAATCCCTTTCTCACACCTATATTCATTGAAGACAACCAAGCTTTCTTTGGGTTTTATGAACATTCCCCATATTTCTTCTCTAAACTCCTTATCTGAGAGGCTAAATAAGTGGTTGTCCCTTTTTGGGTTATCAGAGCTGCCATTTTCATTCTATGTGCATGGTGTTGGCCTGCATTGTTTACCTGTTGTCACAGTTTTAGTGTGGTTTCTGTGTGTTGTGCTGTGGTTCATTGGCTAGAAGGTGTATGAAGCCATGAAGTGGAGCAGCTGTACTCCTCTGGCTCTGCCCTTCATGGGCGGAGATAGCCTACTTTTGCTGACCTACTCTCAGGAGATGTTCTCTGCTGTTCTTGTGGGGTGGTTCATAGCTGCTTCACAGAGCAGAGTGGAGGCAAAAGTTCCTCATTTGAACCATTGACTATAAAATTTTTCATGCAGGAAGAGAGTTTCCCCAAACTGCCAATTGTAGAAGATATGAACAACTGTGACCTATTACAATGATAGGGTCCAGAGAAACATACAGGAAGTAAGGCATGTAGTACTCCTGAGCACAGAACCAGAAATAGTCCATGAGCACCTCAGGATGTGGCCCAACTCTTCTTTACTGCCCTCCCCAAAACAATAACAACCAAACAACTGATGCCCACTAGTACGTAGGACTTTAATTCAGTGACTATTTTTGACTAGAATTAAGATTTCTTAATTGCAGAACTTGAAGCCAGATGAAACTTATTTAAACTGGCAAAGAGGAGCCATTCATTAACAAGATTCAAGGGGGTTTCTTAGAATGGAAGAAAATTCTTAGAATAAAAGGGATATTGCTGGGTTACAGGAAGGGTAGTAAACGTTGTCTGACTTCTTGTTCATCTCTTCCTCTGCTTTTCTCTATTTTCTTTCTCTTGGGTAGTTAATTTTTTTTCCTTGTAGCTTTGTTTAGTTTGATTTTCTTCCAGAAGACTTGCTGAACTGGTCTGAGCACCAAGTTCTCTTGTGAAAATATATCGGAGTCTTGAATGTTTTCCTTGCAGGCACATATTAAACTTTGTCAGTAGAGGGTGCAGGAGAGATATTACAAGAGGAAAAAAAAAAAAATGACTTCTGATTCTTTTGCTTGTTTGGCTGCTTTTATCCTCAGTTGGCAGGCTCTAGCCCACTGTGGAGTGTGGGTTCCAGGCCTCTCTCTTACCTTGCATTAAGCTTCTCTACTGCCTCTGTAATGCATGCCAGACAGTGGCCAGAGGCTTCTTTTCTTTTTCTTTTTTCTTTTCTTTTCTTTTCTTTTCTTTACTTTTCTTTTCTCCTCCTCTAACACCTTCTCCTCCTCCTTTTTTCTTCCTTCTCCTCCACCTTCTCCTCCTCCTTCTCCTCCTTTTTTCTTCCTTCTCCTCCACCTTCTCCTCCTCCACCTCCTCCTCCTCTGCCATCTATTTCTCCTCCTTCTCCTCCCATCCTCCTCTTCCTCCTCCTTCTCCTCCTCCTCCTCCTCCTCCTCCTCTTCCTCCTCCTCCTTCTCCTCCTCCTCCTCCTTTTTCTTCTTGATTTTTTGGTCACATCTGATGGCGCTCAGGGGTTACTCCTGGCTCTGCACTCAGAAACTGCTCCTGGCAGGCATGGGGGATCATATGGGATGCCGAAATATCTTCCTTCCTGATTTGGCTGCGTGCAAAGCAAATACCCTACCGCTGTGCTATCTCTCCGGCTCCCAGAGGCTTTTTCTGAAAGCTCTGTCTTCCTGAATAGGGAAGCACTGCAAAGAAGTACAGAGGAGTACTGCAGAGCCAAGAGTAAGAGTTGTGACACCAGATACACACACACACACACACACACACACACACACACAGTACACCTTGATGATTCAATACATTCATACATGAGAAAGGATCCTCATAATCAAGCTAGCATATCTACTACCTTACAATTACCCTTTATTCTTTCTCATTCTTTAGGTGACAACATGAAAACTGTATTCTTTGAGCAAATTTCAAATTACAACACAGCACTGCTTTTTGTTTTATTCTGTTTGGGGCTGTACCCACCCTGCTGGTTCTAAACTCAGGGTTCATTGCTAGAGATGATCAGAGGGTCATGTGCAGTGCCAGAGATTGAACTGGGTTGACCACATGAAAGGCAAGTATCATATCCACTGGACACCATCCAAAATGCAGTTTTGTTAAATGTATCACCAACCTCTACATTAGATCTCCAGAACTTATTCATCCTGTATAGCTGCAAATTTTCACCTTTGATAAATCTTGCTACATTGACCCACTCCATGCCCTGGCAACCAGCATTCTTTTTCTCCTTTATGAATTGGACTGTTTCACCAGTGATTTTTTTAAACGAGATTCTGCATACAGATGAGTTCATGTGGTATTTATCGTTCTGTGTCTGATCT
This sequence comes from Suncus etruscus, assembly GCF_024139225.1. Taxonomy (NCBI): domain Eukaryota; kingdom Metazoa; phylum Chordata; class Mammalia; order Eulipotyphla; family Soricidae; genus Suncus; species Suncus etruscus. Next base: position 157,704,322 of record NC_064848.1, on the reverse strand, counting down.
GGCTGATATCCTTAACACACTGTCCTTCAGATTCATCCATCTTGCTTCTTTCAACATCTTCTTTGTATGTATGTATGTATGCATATATGTATGTATGAATTTATTTATTTGGGTATTCCACTTCCCTCTTTGGTTACTGCAGTGATGGGGAGGAGTCTTGTACTTGGTTGTGGTACTCAGACACTTGATAGTGGGACTTGAACACTAGTGGTGCTCAGTGTCATAAATGGCCATGCTGCAGGGACTACTCTTGGCTTATGGTCTTGTATCCTTTCAAAATGGTGGATTCACACTTGCAAAGCAGGCACTCTACCATTGGGCCACATCCCTGGGCTCAAGATTCTTATGGACATGGTAATACTTTATATATATTATACACTTGTATACATGTATAATTTATCATATTTTTATCTATTTGTTAGTTGAGAATGAAGGTTATCACAGCTTGACTACTGTAAAAGATACTATGAAAACAGGAATGGAGATAGTACTCTCTTTCAATATTTTGACTTAGTTCCTTTGGAAATCTATCCAGAAATGAAATTGCTGGGCTATATAGTAGTTCTAGTTTTGATTTTTGGAGGAAGTGTCTTATGATTTGAAGTGCCTTATGATTTTTCAATAGTGGCTCTATTAATAGATATTCCCAACAACTGTTAACAAAATTAGCCTTTACTATATCATATCTAAAATCAACTAAAACCTTTAACAGAGGACCTGAAATTTAAGATTACTAGAAGAAAACACAGGGATAAAACTTTGCCAGACAGGTCTTGGCAATAAAGCTTTGACTGTGATGCTCATACTATTGAGTGTGGTGTTCTCTGGAGATTTCACACTTTGTTGTAGAACTGAGAACAACTATCATTGCTACCAGGATTGGGTGTAGCATGTGGGTCAGGGACAGAGATTGAATTTGTGGCCTTCTGTTTGTGAAGCTGCTCAACTGTCCCTAGGTCTTCTACAGATTTTTGCCAGTTCTTTTTCACAGGGCTTTGTTCAAATGTATCCCTCCGGGAGCCAAGAATATTGCTCAAAGGGCTAAAGAGTATGCTGCACAAATGTGGAGATTACTGGTTTGATTTCTAGCACTGCATAGTTTCCAGAGTACTACTAGAATGGCCTTGAGGTCATGATGTTGCTGGGCCCAACTAGAAATAGGGTGAATCTCACCAGGGGTTGTATCTAGCTACACAATAATGGGAGATTCCTCCCACAAAAGATTTATTCTCCCCCCTGAATGTATGAAAATCTTATTTTCTTCACTCATGAATTCTTTTATTTTCTCTTTTTGAAAAAATTTAATATAAATATTTATTTAAGCACCATGATTACAAGCATGTTTGTAGTTCGGTTTCAGTCATAAACAGAATACCCCCCTCTTCACCAATGCAACATTCCCACCACCAATGCCCCCCCCCCCAACCCCCTGCCTGTATTTTCGACAGGCATTCTACTTCTCTCATTCTTTAACATTGTCATGATAGTTGTTAGTGTAGTTATTTCCCTAACAGAGTTCACCACTCTTTGTGGTGAGCTTCAAATTGTGAGCCAGTCCTTTTGGCCCTCCCAGCCCTGAACTCTATTGTCTCTGGGCTTTATTACTGTAAAGTCTTTAATTTTTCTTAAAACCCATTGATGAGTGAGACTCTTCTGTGTCTGTCTCCCTCCCTCTGACTTATTTCACTCAGCATAATAGATTACATATACATCCATATATAGGAAAATTTCATGACTTCATTTTTCCTGATGGCTGCATAATAGTCTATTGTGTATATGTATCACAGTTTCTTTAGCCATTCATCTGTTGAAGGGCATCTTGGTTGTTTTCAGAGTCTGGCTCTTGTAAATAGTGCTGTGATGAATATAGGTGTGAGGAAGGGATTTTTGTATTGTATTTTTGTGTTCCTAGGGTATATACCTAGGAGTGGAATAGCTGGATTAAATGGGAGCTCAATTTCCAGTTTTTTGAGGAATCTCCATACTGTTTTCCATAAAGGCTGGACTAGATGGCATTCCCACCAGCAGTGAATAAGAGTTCCTCTCTCTCCACATCACTGCCAGCACTGATTGTGCTTGTTCTTTGTGATGTGTGCCAGTCTCTGTGGTGTGAGATGGTACCTCATTGTAGTTTTGATTCGCATCTCCCTGAAGATTAGTGATATGGAGCATTTTTTCATGTGTCTTTTGGCCATTGTATTTCTTCTTTGAGGAAATGTCTGTTTATTTCTTTTCCCCATTTTTTGATGGGGCTATATGTTTTATTCTTATTAAGTTCTGTCAAGATCTTGTATATTTTTGATATTAATCCCTTGTCTGATGGGTATTGGGTGAATAGCTTCTCCCATTCTTATATTTTTACCTATATGGCAGGGGTCTCAAACTCGCGGCTCGCGGGCCGTTTGCGACCCTCCATACAACATTTTGTGGCCCGTGGCTGGCCTTCAAATATCGCAGTATTCGCGATTATTCGTTTACCAAATAATTGCAATAAAAATCTCATTAGTAAGAAAAAAAATCGCATTAAACATTCGCATACCCTGAACAGTTCCATTTGGGATAAGCAACTGTTTAATGTGATTTTTTGCGATTTTTTTTCTTACTAATGCGATTTTTTTGTTGTGAATATTCGGTAAGCGAATAATTGCAAATACTTTGCGCCTAGCGCAGACGTCATTTCTGCTGCTCTTGCCTGCTGTCCCTTGCATTGTTGGAGGCCTAAGGGAGAGAAGGGAAAGAAGTTTATTACAGAATTAGATTTTGTCATACCTTCATCATGACTTCATCAAAGCCTGCAGTGAAGAGAAAGATTGATGATGAGCACAGACAATTTCAGGAAAAGTGGGAGATGCAGTATTTCTTTGTTGAGCACAGGGGCATCCCCACATGTCTTATTTGCTCAGAGAAAGTTGCAGTGCACAAGGAATACAACTTGAAATGCCATTATTCAACTAAACATGCTGAGGAATGTGCAAAATATCAAGGAAATGAGAGAGCCAAGCAGGTTGCCAGTCTTAAAGCATGTCTAATGAGGTGTTGAATCAAATAATTCCAGGGTGGAGTTACAATGAGGCAACAAGATTTCTTCAAGAAAGCAACCAAGGGCCCGGAGAGATAGCACATTGGTGTTTGCCTTGCAAGCAGCCGATCCAGGACCAAAGGCGGTTGGTTCAAATCCCGGTGTCCCATATGGTCCCCCGTGCCTGCCAGGAGCTATTTCTGAGCAGACAGCCAGGAGTAACCCCTGAGCACCGCTGGGTATGGCCCAAAAACCAAAAACCAAAAAAAAAAAAAAAAGAAAGCAACCAAAGAGAATGTTGCATCAGTCAAAGCTAGTTACATGGTTAGTGAGATGATTGCTAAGGCAGGGAAATCATTCACAGAAGGAGAGTTTGTTAAAAAAAAATGCATATTACAGGCTGCAAGTATTATCTGTCCAGAAAAGAAAGATCAGTTTAGCAAAATGAGCCTTTCTGCCAACACTGTGGCAGAGCGCATTTCTGACATGTCAAGTCAAGTGACATTTATCATCAACTGTGTGAGAAAGCCAAATGTTTTGATGCATATTCAGTTGCTCTTGATGAGGGCACAGATATAACAGATACTGCACAGCTCACAATTTATGTCTGTGGTGTTGATTGCAATTTTTAATTGACAGAGTAGCTGCTCACAATAATTCCTATGCATGGCCAGACCACTGCTAATGAGATATTTCGGCATCTGTGTGATGCCATTGAGAATGCAGGTTTGCCATGGAAGAGGTTTGTTGGAATAATAACCGATGGAGCGCCATTGATGACAGGGAGGAAAAATGGACTGGTGGCACTTGTTCAAAAAAAACTTGAAGAGGAGGGTGTAGAGAAGGCCATTGCTCTTCACTGCATTATCCATCAGCAGGCCCTTTGCAGTAAATGCCTACCGTGTGACAATGTGATGTCTGTTGTGAAATGCATCAACCAAATCAGATCCAGGGGCTTAAAGCACAGGAGGTTCCGTGCTTTTTTACTTTTTTTTAGAGGAAATGGAGTCAGAATATGGAGATGTGCTCTATTTCACCGAGGTACGTTGGCTCAGCAGGGGAAATGTCCTGAAAAGAATTTTTGAGTTGAGAGAAGTGAAAGCCTTCATGGAGAAGGATGGGAATGCTGTTTCTGAGTTGAGTGATAAGAAATGGCTCATGGACTTAGCTTTTCTTGTTAACATCACACATAAGCTGAATGTACTAAACAAGATGTTACAAGGCCTGGGGCAGCTTATCAGTGCTGCCTATGACAATGTGAGAGCATTCTCCACAAAACTTGTGTTATGGAAATCCCAGCCCTCTCAGACAAACCTTTGGCATTTCCCAGCATGCAAGGAACTTGTGGATGCAGGCATACCATTCAGTGGTGAGAAATATGTTGATGCTATTTTTAAGCTAGAGAAGGGATTTGATCACAGATTTGCAGACTTCAAAAAGCACAGAGCCACTTTCCAAATTTTTGTGGACCCCTTTTCCTTTGATGTGCAAGATGCCCCTCCTGTGCTTCAAATGGAGCTCATTGACCTGCAATGCAACTCTGATCTCAAAGCCAAGTTCAGTGAGATTAGTGGAAAAGCAGACATGCATGGGCAATTTTTGAGAGAATTGCCCCCAGGTTCCCTGCGCTTTCTCGAATGTTCAAGCACACCATGTGCCTTTTTGGGAGCACATATTTGTGTGAAAGGTTATTCTTTACATTGAACTTCAATAAGTCAAAGTACAGGTCTAGACTTGATGATCATCTTCAAGCCATACTGAGGGTCCCAACTGCTTCCTCTCTAAAGCCAAATGTGGTTCAGATTTGTGAGAAGAAGCACTGTCAAGTCTCTGGCAGCAAGGAATAGGCAAAAGATGCCATGTTCAGAAGAACTGTTCATGATCTTCACTCAATGTTCTATTCATGTTCAGAAGAAATAAAATTGTTAATAATGATGTTTGAGGACTTTTTTTTTGTGAAATCCCTTATGCGGCCCTGCCTCACCCTGACTTTGCCTCTTGCGGCCCCCAGGTAAATTGAGTTTGAGACCCCTGCTATATGGTATATATTCTTGCCTATGTGGTATACTATTCTAGCTTTAATTTTATTTAAATATTGATATGTCACTATCCATCTTCCCTACATCTGGAAATGTGAATTATTATTACTATTATTTAATGTGAATTTTTTTTTTTTTTTTTTTGGTTTTTGGGCCACACCCGGTAACGCTCAGGGGTTACTCCTGGCTATGTGCTCAGAAGTTGCTCCTGGCTTGGGGGACCATATGGGACACCGGGGAATCGAACCGCGGTCCGTCCAAGGCTAGCGCAGGCAAGGCAGGCACCTTACCTTTAGCGCCACTGCCCGGCCCCTAATGTGAATTATTAATATTATTTATATCAGATATTTTCCTTGTTACTACTTTTGATTATTTTATACTTTATTTACTTATTTATTTTTGGTTTTTGGGCCACACCCGGTGACACTTAGGAGTTACTCCTGGCTTTGTGCTCAGAAATTGCTTCTGGCTTGGGGGCCCATATGGGACACTGGGGATTGAACTGAGGTTTATCCAGGGCCAGCAAGGTAAATGCCCTACCACTGTGCTATCGCTCTGGCCCCTTAAATTTTTTTTTTTTTGTTTTGGAGCCACACCTGGATGTGCTCAGTGTTTACTCTTGGCTTTGTACTCAGGGATCATTTCTGGCAGGATTTAGAGGACTATATAGGGTACTATGGATTGAATCCAGGTCAATCCCAAGTTAGGCAAACACCTTAAGCCCCTGTACTATTTCTCCCATCTCTTCTATCTGCATTACTCCATCCCACCACCAGTCAAAATATTCTACATATATTTCATATATTTGAGATAACTTATCGATTTCTCCAGTTTTGGGGCAATTTTTCTGGATTTTCAGTTATAACTCATTTCACCTGAAATAGTACTTTTTTCTTTCCAATTTTAATAAATGACTTTTTTTCCTTTAAGGGTTTAGGGCTCAATCTAGCTCTTAAAAATAGTAAAGAAATGGGAAGAGGGACCAGAGAGATAGCATGGAGGTAAGGCATTTACCTTTCATGCAGAAGGTCATCGGTTCGAATCCGGGCTTCCCATATCGCCCCCGTGCCTGCCAGGAGCAATTTCTGAGCATGGAGCCAGAAATAACCCCTGAGCACTGCCGGGTGTGACCCAAAAACCACAAAAAAAAAAAAAAAAAAGAAAGAAAGAAAGAAATGGGAAGAAACTAGGGACAATACTGAAACAGAGTGCTGACCTTACAGGGATGGGGTCCTGAGAACCCAGCCTCAGTTGCTGTTATTACTGGAACCCCAACAGAGTGGGGCTTCTCTGGAAGTAGCAAACAGGTGTAAGCAAGTCTGGTCATCCACATAGCAATGTGATGGAAAAGAAGGGTCTAAAAAATTTAAAAAGTAAGCCCCTCGCCACCCCTTCAAATAAAATAGAGAGTTGAGAGGTGTTTGTGTCACACTATATGTAGGTGTTTGACATTGTGAGGCTTGCTATAGTTTTCTGAGTAGACTCAAGTTCCTTTGAATCTCTAGTTCACTGTGACTTTCATATTATTTTGCTTTTAGACTCTGAGTCTATAATACATTTTACCAATTACCTTTAAATTTTTACATGACAAGAGATCATGTATTATATATAACATATAACATATTATATCAACATATTAATATAATCAAACAACACAATTGATCAATAATTATATTAATCAATAATTAACATATATACTATATTATATATTATATATCATATATGATATATATTATTCACATAAATTATTATATATAATTATATAATATATAATCATATAATATAAAAATAAAATAATATTAATGATTTATATAACAGGATAATATATAATATATATCACATATTACTAATATAATCCTCAATTTAATTTGTTAATATATCCTTTAGAATCATATCAAATGCCTTCTGGAATGAGAGCTGAGACCAGTGAAAGAAGGTGCATGGATATCGTGGGAAAGAATTACTTAATTTTAAGAATGTGTGGGAGGACCTGGGGCTATTTTGCCTCCCTGCATAGGGGAAGTCCTTTCTCTTTCACTTTGGGGGGTCTCAAGGAAGATTAGAACTGCTATATTTTGTTTCTAGTACTATAATCACACTGAAGATATCAAATAGCTGCCACTAGATGGCATGCGTAGCCCGCAGAACCAACAGGCGATGCTCAGTTACTATCCTGGAAGAACACACATGAATTTTCATTTGTTGGTTTTGTGGAAATCTTTTCTTTCTGGTCTCCCTCTGTTTGTACGTTTTGGCAGCTATCTCCTCCAGGGAGAGCCAAGTGAGACTGAAGCAGAAGGAAAGACCAGGATTTATTTACCAGGACAGATCAACTAGGTCCTCTTTGGTCAATAGAACAGGCTCCCTATGTTTTTCCCTTTGCGGAAGCAAGTAAACATTTTTCCAGATCTCTGAATTTATAGAGGAGTTGTTTCATTGTTAAAGAAACATTTATACATAATATGTTCATGAAACATAGAATACTCACAAAGACCTACCAAAAAAACCCCCAAACCAATAGCCCTATCAAAGATTGGGAGAGGAAGAATGGCCAATAAGCATGTGAAAAAGTGTTCACCACCATTTTTTATCAGAGAAATCCAAATCAAGATAACAATGAGATATCACCACACACCAGTGAGAATGGCATAAATCAAAAAGATTGGAAACAATCTGTGTGTTGGTGGGGATGTAGTAAACAAAATAAACATTGCTGGTGGGATGGAAAACGGATGGAGATTTCTGAAAACAAAACAAAAACAACCCTTTTTGCTATATGACGAGTGATTCTACTTCTCACTCTCTTCCCACAAAGCACAAAAACATTTATTTACAAAGACATATGCACACCTGTGTTCATAGCAGCACTTAGCTAGGATATGGAATTAACCCAGATGCCCAATGACAGATAATGAAGATGTCTATAGATATAGATACAGATATAAATATAGGAATACTATGCAGATGCAAGGAGTAAAGTCATGCAATTTATTGAAGTTTGCATGGAACTTTCTACTTAGGTCTTTCTACTTAGGTGAGGGTCTGTTGCTAGGGTGGTTACTAGGATGATTGACAGAGAAAGTAATTCATGAGTAATTGGGATAATTGATGGTCTTTCTTGGCATTCCATTTCTGGTCTTTATTCCTGCTGGAGCTTATCTCAGAGGGGTCCAGCCTTCTCTGGACTGCAGATGTACCTGGTGAAACTCTCATCAGTGACAAAGTGACTTCTCCAATCTTTTCTCTTAATTTTATGACATCCTCAGAATTTTTACTACCTCTCAAGTATTCCTTATTGTCTAAAGAATTCATTGCCATGTTGGGGCTCTTCTCTTCCTGTCTGACTTAATGTAGTCTCCTTAGCCCTACAATACAGAGCCAGGAATAAGCCCTGAGCACGGCTGGGTGTGACCCAAAACCAAAAACTAAAACAAAGAACTGTGAGGGAAACAGGAAAAACAACTGATAAGAATTTACAAGTAAAGTCCATTCTCTTCTATCTACCTTGGCTGAAGTTTAGATTCTGTGATATTCCCTAACATTTCTGGAGGCCCCAATGAGATGTGTTGGCCATGGCTCCAAAGTTGGGTTAGACTCAGGCTACTCCGCCTGGGAGACACAGTCTGCTGACTCAGCTGCAGAACAGGAAAGCACACATCTCTGAAGTTGTCTCAGAAGTCTCCTTTATTGAGAACAGATTGGCACATTGGATGAGATACACCTTGGGTGGAAGTGCAGAAATAAGCTAATAGCAGATCGGTTTAAGGCTAGGATGTACAGACTGGTATGTGCCCAGGGAGGGGCCTACGTTAGGACAGGAGGCCCCATAGAAACTGGCTGGGCATTTCTCTAATTGCTGAGGCAGGACTGATCACCCTGCTGAAGATTGCATCCGAAGCTTCTGGATTAGAAATTGCATTAATCCTCTTCTAATTGAATTTAAGAACTGCTGTGGCAAGGACTCTGATGTGGATCCAGAGGTGGCACTTATCTGATAAAGTTGTTCTAGAAATAGCACTGACTTTAGTTCAGGAATTTAAAATTGGGAAGGTTTTAAACTCTGGATGATTGGATGAATTTTTGTGGGAGTGAATGGTTTGGTCTCAAGGCCATGCATATAGGATCTGTTTGGACTCCCACCTGTGTTTCCATGAGTTTCGTTTCAGCCTAACAGAGACTTCTGTCTCAGACTTTAGTCCTTTCAGACCAGAGTCAGGGGTTTATACTAACTCTGGAACTAAGACTTGAGCTGTAATGAAGGGTTTGGCCAGATGAGTATCCGAGAGTCACCTGTGGCTTGTCCATTGGTTCCTCTCTATATGCAGAGCCCCAGGCTCCACAACTAGGACTTGGAGAGATGTGGGTCTGGAAGCAAATGTCGATGCAGGAAATAATCTACACAGTGAAAGGGTGCAAGAACAGGTTCAGAAATTCCAACATTCAAGCCAGGAATCCCATCATATCTTCTGCTCCTAAGAAGGAAAGCAGGTTAGTAGAGGAAGACCAAAGAATGAGCCCTTTCCTTCCTCAAACCCAGGCTTTTATTAGCAAGAACCAGGCCACATCCTAGGGTGGAGGAGGAATACCAAGTAGGGAGGGGTACAGTAATCCCATCACCAGATCAAACCCTAGGGTGGAGTATGAATACTGGTTAGGGCAGGACCAGTAATCCAACACCCCTCTCCTGTGACACCATTTATTGGGGCAAGGCATATATCAAGTCCCTGGTATATCTTCCTGAGGACTGAGAAACTCTTTGGATGTAAGATCTTATGTCAAGTTTTCAGGGTATTGTATACCACCACCATGGGCTCCTTGTAGGAGGGGTTTGGTTTACTGAACAAAACCAAGAAAAGCATTATTTCTGTCTCTAGGAACAATATCTGAAGATTAAGATTCTGAAAACAAAGCATATGACTTTGTGCCTTAGTCACCCATACTGCCACCTCAGCAGCCACTGGTGATGCCCTTACCATCCTTCTCACTTATCTTCCTCATTGTCCCTGTTGAAGAGTCCACTGTTTCTCTCCTGAGGATAAATTAGAGTTGGAAATGGTGAAAATCACCAACTTAAGCTAGATGTAGCTTTGAAGTTGGGAAACTGATGTGTTGAGAGTTCTAATTGCTTTGTAAATGAGATTGGATACACCAGAAAAGTTGAGTTGGTAATTTCTTACTGTCCTAGACTTACAGTGACTTGGCTATAATTTAACTTGCATGTCTGGTACCAGAAGGATTCTATGTGCTCTCCTAAAAAAAACAGTCTGGGAGCAGAGAGTGAGGGTCTGGAAATTCTAGTTAATCTCAATTGGTGGATAAGGCTCAATTTTCCCTAGAGACATTCTATCTTTCTTGATCAATCTCAGCTGCCCTCCTGCAATTCTTAGGGTCAGAGAAATAGTAATATGTCTATTAGGCATGCATCCATGTGTGGTGGCCATCCCTATGTTTGCAGCCAACTCTTCTGTTTCTCTATCTGACTAACAATAGAACGTTAGAGGCAGGTTGACATTAGAAGTGGAAATCCTCAGACCTGGGCAAGCTGCATCATCATTATATGTCAGAGTTATATGCAGCCCAACAAATAAAAATTGTAGGTGCTTTAAACCTCATTGGACCTTGTAAGCTGTAAACCTTGTAAGGTTTTAAACAAAATATTTGGCCTACAGAGAAGTAGAAATTCTCAATATATCTATTATAAAAAGTTAAAATGACTCCTAACACCTAAAATTCTCTTGAACTCATAACCTATACTGTTTAGGAAGGACTGCTGAACTGGAGCCCATACCTACAATGAGATAAGAACTTTGTGAGAAAGTTCAGGGATTTATTTTTAGTTGTGAGTCAATTTTAATGAGAAATTAGGATGGCTCATGAGTAATAAAAACTATCAAAATTAAATCAAAGGGTTTCTTGTGTTTTATAAACATTGACAGTTTAAATGTTTTCTTGTGCTGTCTTCTAAAAGCTTGATAAAAATCAAAGGCTTCTTTATATGTCTAAATGTACATGCTTGTTTTATTTCTTCATTGGATTACTAAAATATATACCTAGAAGATCTTGTGAATTGAAAAAATTGTGATACATAAAATAAGTTCAAAACTTATTTTAGTCTAAAACATTGGTTTCTAGAGTTGTAAAATTGGATAAAAAACTTTTATCCTATCAGTGATTGAAAAACAGAATTTGCTTCTGTTATCTAAGCAGAGAAACTGGTCTTTCAGGAGTTTTGGACCAAAGTTAGTCACACCAATAATTTCCAAATCAAATTATCTTGGTTGAGAGGAAAGAAGTGAACAAATATTTATCACATCGAGGAATATTTGATCTCTGAGACTTTTGGTAACTTAAACATCTGGAGCTATTTAGCAAAAAGTAAATAATGGGTGATTTCAGGCATCCTGATAGCCTGAAGCCATAGCATTGTGCCTTGTATAAAAGTATAAAAGCTTTCCTGCTGGAATTCCAGTCCAGCCTCAGAAATTCTTACTGGAGAGAACAAATGAGCCACTTTAACATTTAGCCGGATAGGAACAGCCCTCGAAAAATAACTGGTTCTGAAAATAGAAAACTGGATAAAACATGTGAGCAATGACAAGATTTTTCAGACTATGTTATTAATCTGCCCGTACATGAAAATACATGCTATTAAGAGGTTTTTATTTTTATTTTTTTGGGGGGGCACATCTGGTAACGTTCAGGGGTTACTCCTTGCTATGAGCTCAGAAATTGCTCCTGGCTTGGGGGACTATATGGGACGCTGGGGGATTGAACTGTGGCCTGTTGTAGGTCAGCTGTGTGCAAGGCAAATGCCCTACTGCTGCTCTACCACTCCAGCCCCTGAAGTAGTTTTATTATATGTCAGTCTTGTCACCAGGTACTGAACCTAGTCTTGACCTTAAGAGAAGTAAACTTTATCTACATGAAATCTTTGCTCTTTCATGGAAATCTATGAGAGTGCTTAAAACCTTTTAATATCTCTTAAAACTTTTTTTTGTTTTTTGTTTTTTTTTTTTGTTTTTGGACCACACCCGGCAGTGCTCAGGGGTTACTCCTGGCTGTCTGCTCAGAAATAGCTCCTGGCAGGCTCGGGGACCATATGGGACACCGGGATTCGAACCAACCACCTTTGGTCCTGGATCGGCTGCTTGCAAGGCAAACACCGCTGTGCTATCTCTCCGGGCCCCCAAAACTCTTAAAGACTAGATCTTTCTTGTTACTTTTCAATACGGAGCAAACTTTTTGCTAATTATAGCATGCGTAGTAAGCAGTGAATATTCTGAAGCCTTATGCAATTTATAGAATTGCTAGAATTGCTCTCATGTTTTCCTTTTTCTTTCTTTTTCTTTTTCTTTTCTTTTTCTTTTTTTTTTTTTTTTTTTGGTTTTTGGGTCATACCTGGCAGCGCTCAAGGGTTACTCCTGGCTCCACACTCAGAAATCGCTCCTGGCAGGCTCAGGGGACCATATGGGGTGCCAGGAATTTGAACCACCATCCTTCTGCATGCTAGGCAAATGCCTTACCTCCATGCTATTTTCCCGGCCCCAGCTCTCATGTTTTCTATTCAAAAGGTCTGCAGGAAAGTCTTTACAAAGTACTGTAGTGTACAATTTAGTCATGCTAAATAAGAAAATTATTAGAAACATTTCTAAATTTCTTGGAAGATAGAGTTTTTCTATGTTCATAAAAATGCAGATGTTAATATCTATAAGATGTGGCTATAAGGAGTGTTGATACTTTATATTTTAAGCAAGAAAGATAATGGATGGGGGTAAGATTATTGGAAAAGAAAAAAGTTCTGTTTAAGTGAAACCAGTTGGTTGTAAAACTGAAATGAAGGAAAGCTATAGAACAGAATGAATGTAAAGAAATGTGTAGAAGTTTTGAAAGTTGTGTTTAACAGAAAGAAACTATATGGTCTAACTCAATTGTTCTAAGGATATTTTTATATTTGCAATTGTTCTAATATTTTTGATGAAGCTATTGAAAATGATCTTAGATGATCCAGATTCATGTGACAGTGCTCTTAGAAAATCAAACACTTGAAAATGATGGGAAATCAAAGTTTTCCATATGGAGTTAAGAGGAAAAAAAATAAAGCCTGCTGGTTAAACTGTGTGTTCTACCTTAGTAGATTTTTTTCTTTTTTTTATTTTTAATTATGAGAACAAAGATGCAAGGAAAGAGGACAAGGTAAAGTTATAGTGGAAGGACAATCACCCATAGCATAATTCTCAGAAGAAGTCCCCTTGCTGATATCTTAACTTTGAACTTGAAGCCAAAGAACATTAAGATAAATAAAACAGAATCCATGTACAATTACTTTGTCCCTTAAGTCCCCAGATTGTAACACATTATAGTATTTCTTAACAGCACACAAGGCAATCTAAAGCCATAAAACTTACGTAACTCCTTAAACATTACAGTCATAATATTTTTTACATTTATATGTACATGCATATTAGCTTAAGTTAACCTCAAATTTTAAGTGTTTTTTTTTTTAAGGATTAGAGTCAAAGGAGCACAGTAAAAACGGTGTTAGAGTGGCAATTGTTATTTGCATAGGCTCACCAAAATATGAGGGGCATGGAAAGAAATAACCTTGGCCTAAATACAAAGAGACCCTACCCCTGAAGTTTCCTGGCATAAGACCAACTCCAGGCTCCAGGCAAGCTAGATCAACCAATCCAAGACATTGTCTGTAGTGCCAACCCACTTTTATTTTTCACACAGTCTCTATTGTTGGTATCATGTTTCTGTATTAAAGATCCTGGAATCTGCATATCCTACATTGAAGTCAGGATGTGGAGCGTCCTCACAATCAAAGGGCAATGCAGGGAGCCCTGTCCTGTAAGCAGGTCGTTGTTGTTGTTAAGTCTTCTCAGTGTTAAGGGAAGTCTCTTTTGAGCAGGTCAATGTCTGAGCAGTGTAGGATCTTCCGTGGTAGAGGATTGCTTCCAGGTGATGTTACAGACAAGCCTGGATGTTTCGTGGATGGCTTCCCTGGTTCAGGGGTGAATGGAAAATGCCCTTTCTTCTGAGGTCTGTGCCAGGTTGTTATGTCAATGTTCAGGGTGTAAGGTCTCTTTGCACTACAAGATTTGTGTTCCAATCTCTATTAGATAGGATCTTATTTGTATGTATAGTATTTTCCCATTTTAATGTGCCTATGCAAAAAAAGAGCAATGCCACGTGATGTTATTGGCGCATATGGGGGCCATAGGAACAATTCAAACAATTCCCATGATATGGTTCAAGCATAAGCATTAAACTGGGGGACTCTTTCACCAAAATTCCTTGTTAAAGAGCTCATAAAGAGAAGATAAAAAGTGGTTAGAATTGTCACTGTATAAGACAACATTTAGTAAGAATTATTGCTGTCAGAGAAAAACACAAAATATTCTAAAGAAATACGTGTCCATTTTATGTCTCTTGAAACAGTTTGGGGTTGTTACACACAATGCACGGTTTTGGTCTGTGATTAGGATTGTACAGTACTGAAGTTAAAAAGAGTAATGTAGGTTAGTGATGTTTGGGGGGGTGAGAGAGTTAAGGAGTAAAAAAGAGCTTTGTAGGGGTGTGGGAAAGGGCAGAATACAAAATGGACATTCTGGATATGCAAAACATAACATAAGGATAAGGAATACTCTTAATACATGCAGTGCTCGCATGCATGCCCCCGCGCGGTTCTGTAGTTTGTGGATGCATAGGGAGGAATTTCTCCCCCCCTCCCCCCCAGGGCCCGATTAACCAGGCGTGGCCCTGAAGACCAGCCTGGTGTGGGGGGATCTCGGTCCCCTAGACTAAGTGGTCAGCCCAGGGGGCCTATGGCTAGCTGTCCTTCCCAGAGCCCCCAACATACCAGTTGAAGACACCCAGAAGTCCTGGCATGTAGAGTGTTCTCTACCTTAGTAGATTTTAATAATATTTCTTTAGCACTATGGTCTATAACAAACATATAAACTGAATCTATGTTAAGAATGAGATGTATCTCGGGCCGGGCGGTGGCGCTAAAGGTAAGGTGCCTGCCTTGCCTGCGCTAGCCTTGGATGGACTGCGGTTCGATCCCCCGGTGTCCCATATGGTCCCCCAAGCCAGGAGCAACTTCTGAGCACATAGCCAGGAGTAACCCCTGAGTGTTACTGGGTATGGCCCAAAAACCAAAAAAAAAAAAAAAAAAAAAAGAATAAATCTCAAATGCATGGGAGGCCGGGTGGTGGCGCTAGAGGTAAGGTGCCTGCTTTGCCTGCGCTAGCCTTGGACGGACCACGGTTCGATCCCCCGGCGTCCCATATGGTCCCCCAAGCCAGGAGCGACTTCTGAGCGCATAGCCAGGAGTAACCCCTGAGCGTCACCGAGTGTGGCCCAAAAACCAAAAAAAAAAAAAAAAGAATGAGATGTAACTTTTCTTAACACCTTATATCTAATACTTTGTGGCAATATTTTGTTTTCACATCTTACTGAATGGTGGTAAAGGGGTTCTTTTCTATCAACAGAGTAATAAAGTAGCCACCTGTATATATTGAAACCTCAAGTAGAGAACTATGAACCCCCAAATTAAAATTTTGCAGGTAGGTCTTACAGAATCCTGAATATTTGTCATATTGGTTTGTCTTAAGCTTTAGTTGCTCAAATATTGACATTAAATTCTAAAACTCCCAAATGTAGGTTTCACCGAGAGCCTCAAATGGACCTGGGGGCAAGCTTTGGTGCCATCCTGGCTATGACTTGGGAGTGCCCAAGAGCCCAAGAACATTGGTATAAAGGCAAAATCTTAAAGAGAGAGCCACTAATCAGAAGAAAATGGGGAAAATGGAGCCTTTATCTCCTCTAGACATAGATGAAGAATCCTCTGGGGGTTAGGCAAACTGAAAGATTGGACTGAGTCCTGAAGCTGAAAAATATAACCAAATAACCAAATACTTTCTGGATAAAGGCACTTTGCTTTAATTTAATTAAATATAATGTTAAGAGTTAATATCCCAGAGGACCATTCCATGGTAGGAAGTTTGTCACAAATAGCAGGGGAGTGCAATTTGGGCAGAGAAGGAATTACTATGACAATAATCTTTGACAATGATCATTATTACTTTGGAGAGAAACTGGGTGCTGAAAGGAGATAAAGTGATTTCCCTTCAGTAATGATATTGCAAACCAGTGTCTAAAAGGGAAAATAAGGAAGTGAAAGAGAGAGAGAAAAAGAGAGAAAAAGAGAGAGAGAAAGAGAGAGAGAAAGAGAGAGAGAAGGGGAAGTGAGGGAGAGAGAGAGGGAGGAAAAATTTGCCACAGAGGCAGAGAGACAGGCAGGGGACAAGAGGAAATACCAGAAGATAATCCTCTCTCCTGTTTGAATGGTTTAATACATGTGTTTTTAGTTTTGAATCTGTTTTAGTACACACAGACCCTGTCTAAAATTGGAGACACACAGTCTTTGACCTCCAAAAATTGTTCTCATCCCCTAGGTCTCTTCAGCCCATTGTTAGAGTCCAGAGTCAAAGGATGAGACCACACAATTAGAATAAACCTGAATACTTTAATCTGTTTGCCAATAGTCCCCACACTAGCTGGGCAGGGCCATCTCCAGAAGCAGATGAACTTTGCTCAAGGTCATGAAGAGGATTATATAGGGAATGGATATAAGGAGGTTCTAGCTTTCTGGTGATCTTAAAAATGATTGACTATTGTCTAGGAGTACTTTCCTACTGCTCCCTAGTGCCCTTCCCTGATAGGCTACTGGGTATGGTCAGGCAGCTTGGGGCAGTGTTAATGGAAATTGACTTGTAGAAACCTAGCTTGTGGTTTACACTATGTGGTTCTTACAAATTGGCATCTCTCTCTGCTCAGAACCTGAGAAGTCTGCCATGTGGCCTTTCCAAAATGGTGTCTCTCCTTTTTCAGAACCCAGATATCACACCATCATGTGTGTGTACTATGCTTGGAAAGGAATGTTGCTTCTTTGTGAGCAAGCTAGGTAAATTCAGATCAGTTTTCAGCCTACCAAAAACGTTTTGGGAACAGACTTCTCAGAAGTGGCTTTCATGAAAAATATTTGGTTTTGGCTCACTTGGGTTCTGCCCTTCTTGATCCCGTGGTGACCTAAACCTGTCAAAACTGACAGGAAATACCTGGCCTAATAATCCTCTTGTCATGTTTGTTTATTTCAGGCTTGAAGCCTTCACATTACAGATAGTGATGAACATGGAATCGCACAGATAAAGATGACTGAGGGATGGTAATTTGAGGCCCATTCTCTGACTGCAGAGATTCAAAGCTCTTAGATTCTGTGTTCAACTCGCATGTCCTCTATAAAAATACTCCAGCCCAAGGCAACCTGATGAAAGCCACTCCTAAAAACCATTTAAGGCTTTCTTCACCTTAAGAAAACCTGGAATTGTCTCTCGCGTGTCTTTCTCTCCCCCGTGCTTCCTCAGAGCTTCTAAATCAAACCTGATTTTACTTCACTGCTTATCTCCTGAAATTCTGTTCTTGAGGGGAAGGTGATGGACCTGAAAGGGCACAGTAAGGTTTAGGACTGACTTTCCTTTCTTGCAAAGAAAATTTTCTTACTCCAACATGAGTCCATGGCTCCCTGAGAAATCTGGTGGTGAGATTAATTGCCTCACCATGCATAACTGATATGGTTCATCACTGAATCATGATGGGCTGAAAGAAGAACAATCCCATTTAGATAATCATAGAATTAGCACTTGACCTAGTCTTTGACAGGGCGATGTGAGTATGCTGATTTTCATTCAGTCCTCAATTCATTCAATTAATTATGACTTTAACTAAGAGGAGCCTCAAGTTGAATTGAAAATAAGAATAGGGATCTCTCAAAAGAAAAAAATCGCAATATACATAAATAAATATAAATAATCCATTTAAAGGAAATTTAACAGATAATATATATAGATGTCTATTTAAAAGATACAAATACAAAATATTTAGAACATGTGTTTAAAATGATAAAAATAAACACATTTGAAAAATACTAATTAAGAGATAGGTAAATATGATCATTAACCTCAGATAACCAAGACTTAAAAACAGTAGTGATATCAGAAAGCTATAGAAGAAATTCAAATCATTATCCCAACCAAATAAAGCACTTAAGCAACAATCTATAGCCAAAATAATACCTTAAGACCTCTAAAACCGGGGCCCGGAGAGATAGCACAGCGGCGTTTGCCTTGCAAGCAGCCGATCCAGGACCAAAGGTAGTTGGTTCAAATCCTGGTGTCCCATATGGTCCCCCGTGCCTGCCAGGAGCTATTTCTGAGCAGACAGCCAGGAGTAACCCCTGAGCACTGCCGGGTGTGGCCCAAAAAAAAAAAAAAAAGACCTCTAAAACCTAGGTAAGTATTTACAGCAAATAAGTGGAAGTAAACATTAAAAATGAAAATTGAAAGTTTTATTTTGCACATGACAACCCTTTGATCAGCAGCATGGTACAACACCAGGGTCCATAATTTTTCCTCATAGAAAAGAAAGAGCAAAGTGAGACTTCCACTTCTCTAGTCTTTCAGGATAGTTTTTACTATGTATTATGATGCACTGAAAATGGAAGGAATTGGCACAGCCAGATTACATAGGGGTACATAAAATTGAAGTAAAGAGGCAGGAATTTTCAGCAACCAACACCCAGATCTCAAGAACCAGCTCCCAGCTCCCACTAGCTGTCTCATACATGACACACAATAAGCCCATCTAGCCACAAAATGAAGTATTGGGCACATCCATTTTTGAATATCAGCACCAGATCCACTTGCCTGCTAACCATACTTACTGAACCCTAGCAACTGACACATCCAGAATATTTATTTAGTCTAGTTCTGAAAATCTTTACCTGCTACATCGTCTGTTTGGAAAGACCAAAAGAGCGAAGATTCTTCAAATACACAACTATCAATACAAAACCATAAGGATCATGAAGAGTAAGAAAAATATGATATTACCAAGGAAAGAAATCTATAATAACTATTTTTTTAAAAAAACTTTATTTATTTATTTATTTATTGATTGATTGATTAGTTTTAGGGCCACACCCAGTGGTGCTCAGTGGTTACTCCTGACACTGCATTCAGAAATCACTCCTGACAGGCTAGGGGAATCATATTAGATGCCGGGAATTGAACCGGGTTCCCCCCAGGTTGGCGGCACGCAAGGCAAATGCCCACCTCTGTGTCATCTCTCCGGCCCCTATAATAACTATTCTTAAGTAACTGGAAACCTGGCACTTATTGAAAAAGAATTTTAAATGATTATCTTAAAGAAGTTTTTAATTTTATGAGAATGCAGAGGGATACTAAGTGGAATAATAAAAATAATAATAATACATTTGAAAAATGAGACAATCACGACATCAAAAATATTAAAGGACCAAATAAAGGACTGTTAGGGTCTTTGTTTACTAAAACTATAGATCTACTCTTAAAAACACAGACACACATACCACTAAAATTTGTAGTTAAAGGGACTCCTCTTAGTCCTGGATTCAGCTCACAGGAGTACTAGTAGTGTTAGTAGAATCAGTATCTGATACACAGAAACTACATATCCAGATTCTGGAGTATAGGTGTTTTTGAAAGGGTTAGAATGCTAGGATTAAAGTAGAATGCTTGTCAACTACTATGCCTTCAAGTTTAAGGAGTTACATAAATTTTATGGCTTTAGATTGCTTGGTGTACCGCTAAGAAATGTTATAATGTACTACAATCTGGGGACTTGAGGGACAAAGTAATTGTACATGGGTTTGTTTTTATTTTTCTTAATGTTCCTTGACTGTAAGATCAAAATTAAGGTGTCAGCAGGGGGATTTCTTCTGAGAACTCTGTTTTTGGGTGATTGCCCTTTCACTGTAACTTTACCTTGTCCTCTTTCTTTGCATCATTGTTCACATAATTAAAAATAAAAAAAAAACGTAGAATGCTTGTTGTGAATATAGGCGGGGGGGAGGAAAGGAGGGGTATTGGTGGTGGGAATGTTGCACTGGTGAAGGGGGGTATTCTGTTTATGACTGAAACCCAAGTACAAATATGCTTGTAATCATGGTGCTTAAATAAAGATTTTTATATAAAAAAGTTTACATTGCTATGAAAAAGAAGAAAGAAAGAGAGAAAGAAAGAGAGAGAAAGAAAGAAAGAAAGAGAAAGAAAGAAAGAAAGAAAGAAAGAAAGAAAGAAAGAAAGAAAGAAAGAAAGAAAGAAAGAAAGAAAGAAAGAAAGAAAGAAAGAAAAAGAAAGAAAAGAAAAAATGCTTTGTGGCATTGGTGGTCAGAATGCAGTTGCACCCATCATAGTGTTAAAACTATTTATATAAAGGCAAGCAAAGATAGACATTTTTTTTCTCCCAAAGAACTGATACTAGGATGCAGATACAGAATACATGATTTAGGGTTACAACATAAGTGTTCATACTAACGGGTTGCTCTGGTGTCCAAGGTGTAGTTGCTTCATAGTGGTTGTGAGATTTAAGACTTCACATCCCACCAGCCCCAATCAGGGCTTTACTTTTAAAGATTGATAGAACCTGTAAGACACATACATACATATATATATACTTACTCACATATATAAAATCTTTGTTACCCTATTGGGCACAGTGTTCTAAAATCTTTGGAATTTGCTAAGTGATTAGCATAATAAAATTAGTTCTCTTAATATTTATAACCAATTTCTTCTAATCACACAGTTTTGTTCATGAGGTAACATTTAAAATAACTGAGAAATGGAACTGTCTGAGTCACCTTAGTGATGGGAAGGTATAACTTTCATTTCACAACCTACATTTCTGGGATGGTCTGAAAAGTTGAATCAATTACCTATCAGTTTGTGTTTTAAACTCATTATAACCTATATATATATATATATATATACATATATATATATATATATATATATATATATATATAACTATATACTAACCCTATACTGTGGGTGGCCTGGGTAATCGCTGGTACTCTAAGGCCCAAGCATCATAGCATTGTCAGGACTTTGCACTGAAAGATCGGGCCCATTAGTTAAGAATCACCAAATATCTCCTCCCCTGAAAAATACTCCTAGATCATGAAAGGATAAATTCAGTGAATTATCAGGCTAGCTATGTAAAACTTTGGGAAAACTGGCACATAGAGACATAGAAATCACGTAACTTGTGCTATCTGAGTGCACCTGAGGTATTACATTTAAAATAACTACTACTGGAAACATTAATTAAAATATCTCTTTAAATTTTGTGAACCTTTTAGTAAACTAATCAAATACAACATGCACCTTTGGAAATTTTTACCTACAGTTTCTAAGTCAGAAATGCAGGTGATCCTAGGTTTCTGAAAGGAGGGGAACAACTTTATAGAATTGAACTCTTAACCCATGGAAGTTGATGGTATCTCCATGTACGCATTGTCAAAACTGAATTGAATTGTGGGTCATTTCTTGTTAGAATTTCCACATATAAAAGAATTGGTATCAGATCCTAGAACATACATAACATTCTCAATTATTTCTCTCTTCTACTGCTTTCACTACACCTATTAGTATGTTTTGATGTTTCAGAGGGCTATTTATTTTGTCCCAAACAATGAAGAATAATTGAGAATTGATAAACTACCAAGATAAATACTAGAATTGACTTCCCAAGGAGAAAGTCTGACCTCTCAGAGAAAAATGAATACAGGAAATAGGCATGAAAAGCATTACTGATTTGAGTTCCTAAAGACTGAACTATTCCTAGCACAAAAGGGAGGAATTGCTTGTCAGTTCTTTTCCTAACTATGAATCAGCAATGAAATAATGATGTATATAGAAATGTCTAAGTCTACATTATGAAAATGTTTAATAAATAATGTACTTAGGAAATGATAGAGTTGGTGTTACTAAAGGTACCCACTGTAGGAATTGTTCATGATGTCTCCCATGCATTACATAAATACTTTTAAGAGATGTTAGGATTCTGAAGAACTTGAGCAGATGAAGTCTAGAGAACATGAGATAGCCCAGTTATGTCATAGCAATACATGCCTAGATCAGTTCAGGGATATATAATCCTGGTCAGGATTGATCCTACAAAAAACTAGTATTTGTGGTATTTGTGCTATTATGGCTTTGTTTATTGCCAAGACTGGTGAGGTTAGCTTGACCTGAGTTTATACATTTATGTCTCTTTCTCCTCCCTGGTAATTTGAGTTTCTTATGAGTTATAACTATAAAATCACTTATGTATCTTCCAGAAGCATATGGTAGGGGAACTTTTTAGTCTCCATATAGTCTTTTTCATCTCCTTTTGAAAAATTATCCTCAGGCCAACTGGAAGCCTTTTCCTAGAAGAAGTCTTCCCAGTGCCCCATGCATTTCTTTATTCCTCAGGCTATAGATAAAAGGATTCATCATGGGAGTAACCACAGCATACAACACTATGGCCACTGAGTCCTTCATGGAGTAGGTTTTGAGAGGCTGTAAGTATACCATACAAAGTGTCCCATAGAAGAGAGAGACAACAGCCAAATGGGAGGCACATGTAGAGAAGGCTTTATACTTCCCACTGGCAGAGGGTATTCGGAGAATGGCTCTGATAATCCAAAGATAGGACATGATCATGAAGGCTAAGGGGGTAAGAAAGAGAAAGGATCCTGTGGCAATCAGCACTACATGGTTGACTTTAGTGTTTGAACATGCAAGCCTCAGGAGGGCATACATCTCACAGAAGATGTATCGTATTTTCTGGGCCCCACAAAATTTCACTCTGGTCATAAGCAATGTATGAATGAGCCCATATGTGATAGACAGTACCCAACACAAGACAAGGAACAAAATACATAGTGTAGGGCTCATGGCTGTAGTATAGTGCAAGGGGGCGGCAGATAGCCACATAGCGGTCATATGCCATGGTTGCCAAGAGGAGATTGTCCAAGGCCACCAAAGAGACCAGGAAGTAGAGCTGTGTTAAACATCCTGCATAGGAGATAGCCTTATCCTCAGACTGAAGATTTACCAGGATGTTGGGTATTGTATTGGTGATGAAGCAGAGATCAGTGAAGGAAAGGTTGGCGAGGAAGAAATACATGGGAGTGTGCAGGTGGGAGTCAGAGCCAATGGCCAAGATTATGAGTACATTTCCCACCACTGTGACCAAGTACATGATCAGGAACATCCAGAACTGGACCCGCTGCTGCTCAGGATCATCTGTGATCCCCAGGAGTAAGAACCCTGAGACTTCACTCTGGTTGCTTCCATCCATAATCCCAACTTTCTGTAACATCAAAATCAGCAAATGATAACTAAGAATACTCAACTGAAAAAAAGCATTTAATCCAACCAAAACCAGCTACTTTCTTAGAATTATAAATACTTTACACTAAATTTAAAGCTTTTTGAAGAAGAAATAATGTAATAGCAGATACTGACAGAAAAAAAATAATTCAACATAAATCTGTGGCATACTAAAAGTTGTAAGAAAAATATTTTAATTATATTACCTTAGAATTTTCTTGTGATGTACTCAAAGTATGTACTTAGAGTTTTCTTGAAGTGTTTAAGAATGAGTACAATATTGTTATAGATGATAAATATTTATTTATTTGCTTGATTTTGATCACATCCAGTAGCGCACGGGTTACTCCTGACTCTGAACTCAGGAATTACTCTTGGAAAGGGGAATGCTTGGGGAACCATATGGGATGCCAGAGAGCGAAACTGGGTCAGCTCCCTGCAAGGCAAATTCCCTATTAAATATTTTGTCCCAGCCCCATGGCTGGTAGATATTTAAAATGACATATTTAAGGTGAGTGCAGACTGGAAAGGCAAATGTTTCAGTGCTGCATCTCCAACTAATCATAATCATTTATTTGCAGTAAAAATTCTAACTGTTCTTTTTTTTTTTAAGAAAGAAAAGTGCATCCAAATTTACTGTAAACATGTTAGAAAAATGCTGAAAAGAAAATAGTAAAAAGGGACTTAAGACTGTGTGGTTTGGGGATGGAAGAAAAAGCACAGCAAGAAATAACTTGCCGTGCTCGCTTCGGCAGCACATATACTAAAATTGGAACGATACAGAGAAGATTAGCATGGCCCCTGCGCAAGGATGACACGCAAATTCGTGAAGCGTTCCATATTTTAAAAAAAAAAAAAAAAAAAAAAAAAAAAAAAAAAAAAAAAAAGAAATAACTTGCCTTGCATATTGCCAACCTAGGTGCCATCCTCAGCATCCCATATGATCCCTGAAGCACCACCAAGAGTGATTCCTGACTGCAAAACCAGGGGTATCCCTTAAGCATCACCAGTTATGGCCTAAACCCCACAAAGCCTGAAAAATATCTGTAATTCTGGTTCTGGAGGAAATAGATCAGTAGAATAGATAGCATGTTAGACACAGATTCAAGAACATGCAGTGGCTAGTTAATTATTATATTAGCACTTACTTTGTCAAGTACTGTTTTTATGTTTTATATTGTTTAATAAATGACAATAAGAAAACCAAGGAAAATTTTCAAATATTAATTTTTTTTCCTTTTAGTTTTTGGGATACACCTGGCTGTGCTCAGAGCCAGGAGGCTCTGTGTTCTGGAGGGACTTGGAGGAGTGAAATCATATAGATTCATATGGTTGACAATTAAATTTATTTAGACCACATATAAGGAAAAACTCCTATTGCAATACTACCTCTCTGACCCCTTAGTTTCTTTCTTAATGAATACATTTCAGACATGCCAAATATTAATATAACATAATGAGGGGCCGGAGAGGTGGCACAGCAGTAGGGCTTTTGCCTTACATGCAGCTGACCTAGCATATACACGCTGACCTAGGATGAACCAAGGTTCCATCTCCGGAGTCCCATATGATCTCCCAAGCCAGGAATGATTTCTGAGTGCATAGCCAGGAGCGATTACTGAGAGCATAGCCAGGAGTAACCCCTGAGCCTCAGCGGGTGTGGCCCCCAAACAAACAAACAAAAATAACATAATGTATTATTTTATTTTTCAAATTTAATATATTCAGACTAAAAGTTAAAATATTAAAAGCATAAAAGGTAGGCACATATGGTATACTATGATGATGAATATTTACACATTAATGTTATTATTTCTTAAGATTGTTAGATTAAAAATGAAAACAGTCTGAAGAAAAGAACATTGTAGAGAGTTGCATGTGTAAGCCCCTCACCTAAATCTTTGTAATACTACAGAAATGAAATATCAATTTATATAATTTAGAATGAAATGGAGAGAGGCTAAGAATTCAATTTATAGATAAGCAGGGATCAGGATATGATAGAATTGTGTGAAGATCTTAAAATGCAACTCTTTCGTGGAGTCTTAGAGTCTCAAAATGTTTTCTTTTTTCTTTTTTGGGCCTCACCTGGCTATGCACAGTGATTACTCTTGGCTTTGAACCCAGGAATTTCTTCTGGTGGTACTTAGGGGACCATACAGGATGCTAGGGATTGAACCTAGGTTGGCCACAAACAGAGCAAGTACCCAATCCACTGTACTATCTTTTCAGTTCCAAGAACTTTAAAATGTTCTCTGTTAACTACCAGAGACACACCTAAACAGTCAGAGTAAACAGAGCCTCAAAGTCAAAGGCTTTAAAACAGTTTTCTTACAAAGGCTGGGGTGGTCATACTTATGTTAGATAACATAGACTTCAAAAAAAAAATTTTTTTTTTTTTGGTTTTTGGGTCACACCAGGCAGTGCTCAAGGGCTACTCTTGGCTCAGAAATTGCTCCCAGCAGGCTCGGGGGACCATATGGGATGCCGGGATTTGAACAACTGTCCTTCTGCATGCAAGACAAACACCCCACCTCCATGTCATCTCTAAGGAACCAATATGTCAAGAAGAATTCACCCTTTTCAAAATATGTGCACCTGATGATGGACCACCTGGATCTTTAAAAAAAAAACCTATGAATAGACATGAACTTAGAACAATACAGTTAGAGTAGGGGATATTTACATTTGTCTATTATTCTGGATAGATCAAGTATGCAACTACTCAACACAGCCTTAAAAGAAGAAATAGAAGAGATACCTAATAGACACATATAGGACCCAATATTTACCCAAAGTTGAGCACACAATCTTCTCCAGTGCACCTATTACATGCTCCAAGATAAATCATAGGTTGGATCAGAAAACATGTTTCTGTAAAATCAAGAGATAGAAATGGTATCAACTTTCCTCTCAGACCACATTGCTTTGAAAATGGAATTTAATCATAAACAGAAATGAAGAAAAAGAAAACATTTGGAAATGAAAAAAAGAGATATTTTAAATATAAATAAAAAAGTTAAAAATAAAAGTTTAAGCAGAAGAGGATATATATATATATAGTAAATCCTTGCTTAAAGAAGCTGTGACTTTAATCCAAATGCACATAACAAAGAAGGTTTTTGAAATCTTTTTTCAACACATGTTGGGTTTTATTTCTCCTCAATCAATATTATTTCTTGATCATGTTATCTCCCCTGCCAGGTAAGTATCAATCAATATTATTTCAAAGGATGTTGAAAACTGGTGATATTTCATAGTATCCTATAGTTAGCATCAATTCTTCTAAGTGCATCTTGCTAGCAGCGTTTAAATTATCAGAATAATATTTTATTAGTCAAATGTGGTCTTAGTGTTACTTAAGAAGATCTGTTACTTAAAAGATCTGGTAATTTTAAGGAGTTACATAAATTTTATGGCTTTAGATTGCTTGGTGTACCGCTGAGAAATGTTATAATGTACTAAGTACAATCTGGGGACTTGAGGGACAAAGTAATTGTACATGGGTTCTGTTTTATTTTTCTTAATGTCCTTTGACTGTAAGTTCAAAATTAAGGTGGCAGCAGGGGGATTTCTTCTGAGAACTCTGTGTTTGGTTGAGTGTCCTTCCACTGTAACTTTACCTTGTTCTCTTTCTTTGCATCATTGTTCACATAATTAAAAAAAAAAGATTTGGTAATCTTCAACCATACTCACAGAAGGCCCAGATCTTTCTTCCATTTGGGAATATGCTCCATAGAGCCCTGCTCCAAGTCCAGACTTCTGTAACAGAATCTTCACAGCAGTACTGCAATTTTCTGCTTGAAGTTTTTTTTTTGTTTTTTTTTTTTTTTTTGTTTTTTTTTTTTTTTTTTTTTTTTTTTGGGTCACACCCGGCGGTGCTCAGGGGTTACTCCTGGCTGTCTGCTCAGAAATAGCTCCTGGCAGGCACGGGGGACCATATGGGACACCGGGATTCGAACCAACCACCTTTGGTCCTGGATCGGCTGCTTGCAAGGCAAATGCCGCTGTGCTATCTCTCCGGGCCCGCTTGAAGTTTTCTTGCCTTGGTTATGGTCATTGTTCTTGGTGTCCATAGTTTCTGCTACATGGCCAAACTATCATCTTTTAGGTCCAGCTCCTATATGGCTTTACTGCCTGCTGCTCTTCTTTTTACTCGTGGAAGTGGATGTGATTTTGATGCCCTCATGGTGGGAGGGTTGGCAGGATAGGGAGAAAACCCATGGATTGGCATCCTTGACTGTTTCTCCTTGATTTATTGCACAGGACCAGTGCCCAACTGCCCTGGGACTGATGAAGCATTACCTTGGTCATGGTGAGGGATGACACTTTCATCTTGTAGTCTGGGAGACAAAATTGTTAGTTGTTTCTGTTATATAGTAGAATTAGAGAATCTTAAGCTGGTGGCCTTCTTTCTTCAGTAACTGAATCATTTATGCACTGGTGGTGGTGGTTTAGTGGTGGGGAATGGAGGGAATAATAAATCTAGATGGATGGAAAGATTGAGAGTTCTGTATCTTGATGACACTACTATGGAGATGAGCTTATTTGCCAGTCTGTTAGAAGACCATCAACTTCTTTAAGGTCAACCTGAGCTGCAGCTGGAAAGAGTCCTTTATCTCTCATGTGGCAAATGGATTCATGAACACTGTGACCTGCTGAGTCATAAAATGTTTCTCCCTTAGCAAACAGCTACTACTAAAGTTTTATATTTATGCTATACGACACACATATATGTCTTTATAAGGTCTTTAAACAAAACAATAAATTTTAGGTGTAAGTGACATAGCTCAAAGAACTGAAGTTCATGCTTTGCATACACAGGTCCTGTATCAAAGCCCTGGCACTGTATGGTACTTCATGTACCTTTCAGTAGTAACCCTAAGTACCAAGTTGGAAGTAAGTGCAACCTGAAGTTGCCATCCCCCAATCATAAAGATTAAATAAGTTTTACTTATTAAATTGGGATTCTAATTAAAATGTTATTAAAGGAAGACAATAAATAGAGAGTAAGTGCATAGGGGAAGACCAACTTTATGTACCCAGACAGACAGGGCAGTGACTGTGCCCTTGGGTCTGGTCTTCCTTGACCACCCATTACTAGTTGCTACTTGAACTAAGCTCTCCTCAACTCCCTCTCCATCTACTGCTTTGAGGTAGAAAAGAAAACTAGTCACAGCATCACCTACTGGAATCAAGAAAAATACTTGATTTCTTCTTGATTAGACAAATGCACTAAGAAGCATACCACCTAATAACATGAAAAACTAAAAGAATATGGCACCACACATAAGAAGAACTAATCCCCCAGAAATCAAATTAAAGATGCAGAAATTTAAACTCAGCGAAAAAATAATTTGAAATAGTTGTCATGAAAAAAACTTTTAAAAATTGCAAGAAAACACACACAAAAAAGGCAATGTAATGGATTCAGGAACAAAATTAAAGAGCAGAAAGCCACATTGTTAAAGAGATCGAGTCTATAAAGTAACACCAGAGTTCATATAATTAAAATAATTCAGTGTATTAAGTGAAGACTATTATACTATCATACAGAACATAGAAATTACATCAGAAATGAGTCAAGTGTAAGAGGAGATAGAAATGAAATTTTCTGTTTTGTTTTGTGGGCCATATCTGATGGTGCTCAGGGTTTACTTCTGACTCTGTGTTCAAGGCTTACTCCAGGAAGGATTCTGAAAACAAAACAAAACAAAACAAAAAAAAAACCAGATGCCAAGGATTGAACTGGGGTTGGCTGCATACAAAGAATCACTCTACCTGCTTTGTAATCACTCCAACCTTGAGAAAAGATTTTTAATAATGAAAAAACTCATAAAACTATCAGAGGACATCAAGAAAGAAGCATAAAGATGATGAGTTTCCTCTCATAAGAGACTTTCCCAAACTTGGGGAAGAAACTAACAAGACAAGTCTACAAAGCCAAGAGAACACCTAAGAATATAAATTCAAAAACTCCTATATCAAGACTTAATATGGTAACTGATAGAAGTCAATGATAAAAAATACTATGGGTGAAGAAAGCACTCCTGTTAAGCAATCTATAATAGTTATCTGCATAAAATACAGTTCAGTTAAGAGTGGAATTATATATGTCAAGAACAATCTCCATTCTAAAATTATCTTTCAAATTTAAAATAGAAATAAAGTTTATTGGATATACCAACATCAGTCCTTCCTTACAAGAAATCTTGAAAATTCTTTCACATCAACAGAGCAAATGATATATAATTTCTGCATAAGGTGAAAGAGAATCAAAATATTGGAACCTCATCTCAGAATAAGGTGTAAAATAATCAAAGCAGAAAAAGTTAAAGGAAAAGAAATGTTAAAATAATTATAGTTAATTTAATTTGACAGTGAATTTACAGTATGAGGGATAGTTTGAGAATACTATTAAGGCATTAAAGGAGAGAGATGAAAGGATAGAACATGTTCAAGCAAATAAAAACATGATAAAGCATGGCCTCATGATCATGTTTGACAGTTGCAAATTTTAAAATAGATAACAAATGGTACTAGATGAAGAGATCCAGAATCAATTATGGAAATTTTGGTCCTGGAAGTGTGGGCTTGACTTAATGATCAGGCATGGCAGTACTTGATATTACCAGAGTTATGGTGCTCAGGGAGTCATGCGATGCTGAAGGTAAAACTCAGAAACTTATGCATATTGACAGGTGCTACCACTTGAGCTCTTTTCCCAATATGTGCAAATTAATGAATGTGATGTGGCACAAAAAAAAAAGAATTAAAGGCACATATTATTTCAATAGATATGGAAAAACATTTGAAGACTCAGCATTTATTATTAAAAACTGTTAGCAAAATGGGCATAGTCTCACAAAATAATAAAGATACATATAAAACTACAGTCAGTATTATACTCATTGGTGAAAAATTTAAAATTTCCTCTCAGGGTCGGAGAGATAGAGTGGAGGTAGGGCGTTTGCCTTCCATGCAGAAGGATGGTGTTCAAATCCTGGCATCCCATATGGTCCCCCGTGCCTACCAGGGGCGATTTCTGAGCGCAGAGCCGGGAGTAACCCCTGAGCAAATCCGGCTGTGACCCAAAAACAAAAACAAAAAATTTCCTCTCATAAAAAGAGAAGAATTAGCATTATTAAAATGGTCACATTTTTCATAAAACAATAGGATATTCAGTTCAATCCTGTGAAAATTCCAATGGCATTCTTCAGAGAAACAGAGTAAAATATTATTTATTGGGACTATATAAGAACCTAAAGTTAAAATAATCTTGAAGGAAAAAGACAAAAATTGAGATACACAACCTCAAACTATACGACAAAGTGAAAATAATAAAGAAGCACGAAATTAATAAAATATTATATTTTATATTAAATATTAATTATAATTAAATATTATATTAAACATTAAATATTATATTACAATCTATCTCCATACACAAACATTAACTCAAAATGGATAGAAGACTTAAATATAATCCTGAAATAAAAAATGCAGAAGAAAACAAGCTCTTTTTTGGGGGGAGGGCATATCTGTAGTGCTTAGGGTTTGTTCTTGAATCTGTTCTCTGGGATTAGTTCTGGAGAGGCTCTAGAGACCATCTGGTGATATTGGGGATTTATCTCTTGATGACTTTATGTAAGACAAGCAGTACTATTACTCCAATAACTCAGACTCTGTAAGTCTTGAATTTTGATATCAGCCACAGTGATATTTTTGGCTCCATCTCCAATAACATGGGAAACAAAAACAACATTAAGCAAATGGAATAATAAACAGAAGTTTTGCACACTGTATGTAGACAAATAAAACAACTACAACAAATAAAGAAAATAGATAAACTAAACAAATTTTAACTAAACCTTTAGATTATATGGGCAGAATAGTATTTACCAGAAAGGAGGACTAACAGGTGGAGGAGGTTAATTCAGATAAAAGTTAAACATTAGAATATTGCATGCTTGAAACTTATCCATGATATTTATTTATCCATGATATTTATTACTGTATATTGCAGTAATAAAAAAAATCTTAGGGGCCAGAGTGATAATACAACAGGGACCTGAGCCTTAACATCCAAATCTTACCTACTGTTCTGTGTTGGTCTCAGAGTCCCTTGGTTCTGTTGCCTCAATATTCTCCTGAATGTGATAAAAACTTAATCACGACTTAATCTTAGACTCCCTAAGACATTGCTTTCTGAATTGGACTTGATGATTTTCCTTTTGGCTAAAGTTCAAAGGTTGAAAATTGATTCTCTGATTTTCAGTGCCTGGATATAAGGAGACAGATTGGGAGATTGTCTCACACTAAAAAGGAGTGAGGGATCCAAGGAAGTAATACTTAGATCTAAGCTTTTCAAAGAAAAGGGATGTTCTGGGAATACATTTAGGACTATTTGTCAGTTTTGGAGAGTGTTTGGGGAAGCAAGCAATCCCATGACAGTTGTTGAAATGAACCTGGATAATTGATCCAACATAGTAGCTATAAGCTAGTGTCATGGGAAATGGCTCTTATTTACAAGGAGTGAACTAACTCTATGTTGATTGTTACTCCTAAAAGATTTCCTAAGAGTTAGAAAAAAATATAATTAGAGATTTTGCACAATGCACTATTAGCTTAAGAACTGAACTTGGAATAGGTTGATCCCAGATTGCTAATAACTTAAGTACTGAGTAAAAACAATCAGAATATATATTAGAGAAAAATAAAGTCATCCTCTTCTTTAAGTCTACATATTTTTATTTGTATTACAAACATTATTTAAATTATTAAAAACAGTCTTATTATATAAGCAACATAATTTACAATAGAGTTAATGTTTATGCTTTTGGTATGCAATGCTATTTCACTACACTTACCACCAAAACACTAAAACCCTCTATGCCATTGGTAACCTTTAACTGTTGAAAGAATTCAGGGATGGATTTTTATTGTATTGTGTCTATTCTCTTGCCTTATAAATACCCCATGTGAGTGAGCTCATCTGGCATTTTTCTTTTCCATCCGACTTGAACTTAAAGATTTACCAGTTACAGGAATCTTTGCTCACTGTCACATCCCACCAGGTGAGGTTAATTTCCAGCCTCCACATTTGACAGCTGCTATTTCAATTTAGTCACCTCCACATTTCCTTTACCTCTGCTTGCTGCTGCACCAACTTGAGCTCCTCATCAAATGTCGCAGTACTCACAGTTATTCTATAAATGAGTGAAGATAAGAAGGGAAGAAAAAGAGCAATTCATACTCTAATTCCTTAGAGTGTCCTAGGAGGGATAGTTTCAAAGATTCATCCTCAGCACAGCAGGGGCACTACAAACCCAAAAGGGAAGACATCAAAAAGCTCACAGAGTTAAATGAGTGAGGACAATAACATAGAAGGCTCAACCAAACACCAACCAGCTCAGTAAATTCTCAGACAATGACTCCAGTGATACCACAATGAGGATGTTTAACGAATTAAACATTAAATTAAAATAAAATTAATTGTTTAATGTTTAATAAAGGAATAGTGGCACAGGCAGTCAGCAAATCAGAAGAAAGTATGAGTACTGAAAAGAGAAAACTACAAGCAGGAAAGAAGAGTATTATGGATGATATAAAATATACCAGAAGCATATGTTTCATATTTTAATAAAACATATTACAAGCTCAGAGAGCAAAATAACAGTAGTTAAGAAAATATGATGATGGAGGAAAGCACTAGAAAAAAATAGGAGAAAAAGTCTGAAAAGATATGAACAGAACACTAGAGAATTATGGGATAAGAACAAGAGGGACTATACGAGTCACTGGAGTTTATGAAGAACAGAAATGCAAATTTGGTGAAGTAACAATAGTTAAATAAATCAGGATTTCCCAGAATTGAGGATACAGGCATCAAGATCCAAGAGAGAGACCTAAAAGGTCCCAATGAAAATAGACTCAGATGGAAAGACTCCAAGACATATTGTGTTCAGAGTGACATAATCTAAGGATTCATTTTATAGAGACAGAATACGAAGACCAAGAAGGTGATTTACAAAGAAAACCCCACAAGATTCATTGTTGTCTTATGGTGAAACTCTATGATATAGAAGAGAATGGAGAGCTATTGTACAAAAATTCAATATCAGAGCCAGAGCAATAGCACAATGAGCTGGCCTTACATATGTTCCCTGAGCATGCTAGGAGCGATTCCAGAGTGCAGAGCTAGGAGTAACCCCTGAGCATTGCTGGGTGTGGCTCGCAAACAAAAAAACAAACAGTTCGAAATCACCAAGGATAATTTATTCAGCTAGATTATCATTTAGTTTTAAAGGACCAATATAGAATCTCAAAGACAGGTAACGAACGGGTCAGGAAATTCAAAGCATTGAAATCAGTCTTGCAAGTAGCATTAAAGCAGGGGTTTTCAAACTTTTTAAAGTGGGGGCCGGATTACGGTCCCTTAGAGAGCTGGAGGGCCGGACTATATGAGCTACTAATTCCTACTCACACTGCACATATCTTATATAAATAAAATGAAAACCATTTATAAATAAACAGATCACGCACCAGTATTTCAATGGGAACTGTGGGCCTGCTTTTGGCTAAAGAGATGGGTCAATGTCCGGTTCCATATTTGTCACTGCCAGCTGTAACAAGTGATTCAAGTGGGCATCAGTAAATCTTGATCTGGTTGGAGATTTCAGATGTTTCATTCTTGAAAAAGTCTGTTCACAGGCATAAGTGCTACCAAAGATGGTTACCATTTTGAGTGCATGGTTCCTGATATTTGGATATACACTGAGTGCATATGCTGGCAGGTATCTTGGCAACCAAACAGCTGTCACTGCTGGAGGGCCGGATCAGACTCCTCTGCGGGCTGCATGTGGCCCGCGGGCCGTAGTTTGAAGACCCCTGCATTAAAGGGTTGTCTTTAAAAGGCAAGACAATCTCCTCAGCACTTGATATTGAATATAGCATTCACTCATTGCACTTATGGATGCCCTCTACTGGACCAAGAAGAATATTTACACCTCTTTGTTTTAAGGATTATGTACATTTGCAAAAAGAATTATTTCTTTATTGTTTTATTTAATATATATTTTGAGGTGGTATGTACATACATGGAGATTTTTATTACAATCCTTTATTAATATAGACAAGCAGTATCTCTAATAGAATTATTCTATTTTTTTTTGTATTTCAAGGAGGACTTTATTTTTAGTCAGTTCCCTTAGATTTTTTTTTGTGTAAGTGATCATGTCATTTGCAAATAAAGTTTTATTCCTTATATCACAATCTGTTTCTTTTTTTCTTTCTTTTTCTTTAAACAACTTTATTACATACATGATTGTGTTTGGGTTTCAGTCATGTAAAGAACACCACCCATCACTAGTGCAACATTCCCATCACCAATGTCCCAAATCTCCCTCCTCCCCACCCAACCCCCGCCCTAATAGAATTATTCTAACATGAAACCAATATTCCCTTTTCTTGAATAACACATTTTTTATAAGCCTATCCAGATTCTTTCCTTATAGTTTTCTTAACTCTCTTTACTCTTACTAAATTTTGTATTTGTAGCATGTATATATTTTATGTACATTTTAAGATGTATTATCAGATTTATTCACATTAATTTTGAAAATTTATAAACCTGTTTAAAAAGACAATTTTTGAATATAATTTTTAGTTTATCATTTTATCATGATTTACAAATTTTTTGACTTCTAAGATGTCACCACCGCCACAATTATAAAAAGACATCTATTCTAAATATAGATAAGAATATGAGATAAGAAAAGAAACAGGGAAACAACAAATGGTCAAAGTCATTGGAATTGAAGATCTTTTCTAGAATTTTGAGCTCCCAGGGTTAGTGGGAGGTAGGTGTCCTTGAAATACTGGTGGAGGGAAGTGGGTATTCTAGGATGGGTGTGGTCTTCAAATAATATATCCATGAAAAGTATGATTAACAGTATTGTCAGTCCTGATACCTCATAAAAATGGTTTAAAAAGATTTACTATTGAAGTACATGCATGAGTTATTACTGAAGAATAAAGGATATTTTAAAAGGATAATAAAGAATGCTATATTTATAACACTCAAGAACTTTCAAGGAACAATTTTGTCAGGAAAATAATAAAAAATGGCAAAACCAAAATATGTTTTGAGATCTTCCTGGATCTTTGTCTCTATCTATCTATATTTATATGAATTTCTTTATTATGCTTATTGTTATGAGAGATCTAGGAAGTCTGAGTTTGAACTGGCCTGAATAGTTTGCAGAATTGAAATCCCTCTGTTTCTGATTATTTTTATAGGCATGGATGACTATTGTGGATTTGTGGTCACAAATTCTCTGTAGCAACTACAGAACTAGTACCAAGATTCTTTGTAGCACCAAGATCTAACAAGCTGGACTCTGGTCAAGAGTTCAGAATCATTGATGTCCAAGTTAGTTAGTCTGAGCAGTAACTGGGGACCACTATTTCACATACCTAGCAAAGTTATTTACTGAGCTGAATTACATGTTTAGTAGGGATTTTCATTTGCTAGCACATGACTATATCTATAGAGACAAAGTTCACTAAAAATAATAGTGACTATTCACTATACTATTTACTGTCTAGTGATGTATGGTATGATTATTTAAATCATCCCTTGGTACCTTTTAAGTGGACTATTATTGATAAGTGATAAATGAATTAATGTGTGTCCTAGTATGCCTAAATACTATTTTTAAGCAAGTCTAACAAGAGGTATGCTGTCAGTTTTACCTTGTGATAAATTTGTGTCAAGTTTTAACAGGTCTGTGGGGTGCCTAGTATGTTAGATTTCTAACATACAATGGTATCCTTAAATTTTTATTATAGTTCAGTATTGTGTTTACAATGATGTGGAAATGTATGGTGTTGATGCATTGAACATTTTTTTAAAATTAGTTTCCAAGGGTATGGGAGACAGTGGCTGGGGAATTTGGGTAGTGAGTGACAATACATTATTTTGTGCCAGATTCATTCAGTCTTGGAAGGCAAGGCTTCAGATAACAAATGCTCTATGGCTCCTGAACACCTATATTGGAAGGGATTGAGTGGTAGTTGGGAATTCTAGTTCTACAGACCTAGGAGTTCTCCAACATCCTCACTATGTCCACACATGTTTGTGGGACATGAGTATCTGCTGGGTATCTGATGTGGTGATTTAAATTTAGTAGGCTATTGGAGCACTAGTCATT
This sequence comes from Suncus etruscus, assembly GCF_024139225.1. NCBI lineage: Eukaryota > Metazoa > Chordata > Mammalia > Eulipotyphla > Soricidae > Suncus > Suncus etruscus. The sequence goes on along the minus strand of NC_064848.1, from coordinate 157,667,784 downwards.
AGCCTGCCCTCTGGAGTTGATGTTTGTGCAGTCTGCATGAGCTCATTGCTAGCTGGAAATGTTTTGGGAGGCATAGGTAGCTTGCCAGTAGACTGGTGTGAATGGAAAGAAACTGAGTCTATTGACTTGGCTAAGAAGGAATCACATCAGCCCATAGTTTTCATTGCTATTGACTTGAGATGGGTGGAGTTTACCTCAGGAATGTCAAATTCTAATCAGTTTGCCAGACAGAACAGCCAATGACTTCTACCCAAGCAAATAATTTTCAATGCAATATTTCCTCATTCAGTAAATATGAAAACAGAGGTGGCTATTTGGGGAGCTTGGGTGATTGGCACAATTATATCCTATTTTTCCAGTACCTTAGAGTTTTGCAACTGCAGCTCTTCCCCCTGCTGCTGGGTTTCATACTGAGCTCCTCTTTTCTCCATGTTGTATAATACTCCTCCCAGCAGCTCTGAGCTCATTGTCTGTTTGTAAGCTGCAGTTTACTTTCCCACAGTGAGCTTCCTATCTGAAGAGGATGAGTGTACTCTAACTTTTTTATATTGTTGTGATTCTATATTTTATTTAGTTTTTAGTTTTGGTGTAGAGTTTGCAGTTATGATAAAAAAGAGTGTTGGATGGATTCCCTTATCTGTTTTTTTTTTTTGGGGGGCCACACCCGGTGATGCACAGGAGTTATTCCTGGCTATGTATTCAGAAATCGCTCCTGGCTTGGGGGACCATATGGAACACCTGCTTAATTTGGCTTAACTTTTCTATTAATTTCTAGGGAAATAAATGATAGATTCATTGATGTTTTGCTATTTTTAATGGATGTTTTTGCCTGTTCAGTTTGTTTTTGTTTTTATCTTATTATCATCTTTTTCATCTCATATTCACCTTGTGTAAAGTATTTGGGTTCATTTTTTAAAATTTTATTATTATTATTATTTAATTTTATTTTTTCAAGTTTTTCACTGTAATATTTTAGGTACATAGTGACATTGAATCAGGGGCATTCCCACCACCAATGTTGTCCTCCTCCATCCCTGTTCCCAGCATGCATCCCATATCCCCTTCTCTTACTCCCCCACTGGGCTGCCAGTATAAGTGGTCCCTCGGGGTCTAGTTTGTAGATTGGATATCGATTCTGTTGTCATTGGCTTTGGATTTGGTGTTTAAGTCTAATGGCTTTTAGTTTCTAATTACTATTCATACAACTGTTTGGTCTTGGTACCTTCCATTATTTTTCCCTCAATTTTTAAGACAGAACAAGTGGTTCAAGTTATGAGGTTCTATTAGAAGGAAAGAAAAAATCAAACAAAAAAACCCCTAAAAGCACCACAGCAATAAGACAACAACCAAACAATAACCACGGTCCTAAAATAAAACAAAACAAAGCACAAAAAAGAAAAAGAAAGAAAAAGAGTAAGAAAAAAGTGGGAAAGAAAATAAAATAAAGAAAAAAACACAATAACAAAACCAAAAAAATTAGTTTGAGTTTTTTTTTTTTTTTTTGCATAGGCACAGTAAAAATAGGAGAGATTAGAAAGGGAATTCCCGGGGGCCGGAGAGATAGCATGGAGGTAAGGCATTTGCCTCTCATGCAGAAGGTCATCGGTTCGAATCCCGGCGTCCCATATGGTCCCCCGAGCCTGCCAGGAGCGACTTCTGAGCGTGGAGCCAGGAGTAACCCCTGAGCACTGCCGGGTGAGACCCAAAAACCAAAAAAAAAAAAAAAAAAAAGAAAGGCAATTCCCTTGGCCTAATAGATACAGGGTTTCTCCACCCTTGAAATATACTGTCATGTGAATAACTACAGACCCAAGCATGGTCTTTTACTCTCCCTTAGATCCTCTTATGGTGGCTAGAAACTTTTAGCTCAGTTGTGGATGATAAAATCAGGCCTCTGTAGTTAGAACTCTTGGTCTTTGCACAGTTCATAGGATGGAGCCTAGGATGGCATCCTTCTTTATGGTTCTAGATTTCTGTCCCATCACTGTTATTTCAATCTATTCTATAGTTAGTAGTCTTGGTTTTTACACTGACCCCCTGACAAAGCCTGGGGTAGAGTCTTTCATTATGTTTCCAGAAGATCTGCTCAGTTGCAGTTGTCTCAGTCAGATCTCTGGAATTAGAGATCTTGGTTATTGTACAGATTGTAGGCCAAAGCCTAGACTAGGGACTTTTTTTTAATTTGTCCCAGGATAAACTCTGTCCAGTCATGTAGTCACAGTCGGTCTTCTGTAGATAACGATCTTGGCTTTTGCACAGATCAAAGGATGACGTGTCTTTTGATTTTGTCTTATTGTTAGGTGGTGAGGTAAGACAATCTGCTCTTAGGTCAAGTTGTTGCCATTTCCTCATCGTCAGAATGTCAGATCAAAGCTGGCCCATATTGGTGGTGTGAGAACAGTATTAAGGATGTCCCAGAGAGAGTTTGGTTCCTGGAGCTGTTGTGGAGAACTGTGTTGGTTCTATGTCTGGAATCTAGGGTTCTGAGTTGATCAGTAGCTGTCTAATCATCTGGAGTCTAAGTTGAGTCCACATGACATATGTTCAAGGTGGGAGATGCCCCTGTATTATAAAATGTATGAGTTCTTATCCCTAGTAGATAAGAGCTTGTTTCTATAAGTAAATTTTCCCTTTTTTAGTATGCCTTTGCAAGAAGAAGTGGTGCTGGGGCCGGCATGGTGGCACTAGAGGTAAGGTGTCTGCCTTGCCAGCGCGAGCCTAGGACGGACCGCGGTTTGATCCCCTGGCGTCCCATATGGTCCCCCAAGCCAGGAGCGACTTCTGAGCGCATAGCCAGTAGTAACCCCTGAGCGTCACTGGGTGTGGCCCAAAAACCAAAGAAGAAGAAGAAGAAGAAGAAGAAGAAGAAGAAGAAGAAGAAGAAGAAGAAGAAGAAGAAGAAGAAGAAGAAGAAGAAGAAGAAGAAGAAGAAGAAGAAGAAGAGGTACTATTATATTGCTGGTGCATTTGTGGGTGAGAGTGTCAGGCTCCATCATATCTGTGCCTTGGTTTTGACATGAGCATTTGTGGGTGAGAGTGTCAGGCTCCATCATATCTGTGCCCAGGCAAGACTTTTTCTTGTCGATTTTTGTACCATATGGAAGAACCAAAACAGGTGAAGTTAAGGAAGAGAAGAAAACAGAGACAAATCAAAAATGTATAAATATATAAAAAAGAATATATATACTCACAGATATCAATATAAAGGAAAAAGATAAAAATGAGTTTTTTTAAACAATTAATGAAACAAAGTGATGCAGGAGACTATTTCAGTTCTCCCCACCAGGAAAATCTGGGGATACATCTGGTGGGCTGAACTCTCCTAAAAGTTTATGCATGCTGTGCATATTATTCCATTTTGCAGATGTATCTACTTGTTTTGAAAGGTAGTTTCTCAGGGTTTACAAGTTTACAAGTATCATAGTCAAGTGTTTCAGTCTAGCTCTAGAGCCAATGCTGTTTACCTCTTTACAGTACTTGTATTATCAAAATGTGGTATGTAAATTTCTATAAATTAGAGAGCATGTAAATTGGTTATCAACAATTGACCTCACTGGAGCAGGTATCTATAACAATCACAGACTATCAGATATCAGAAAGGAAATAAAAATAATGAAAAATAGTGGTAATTTTTTTTATGTTTTTGATGAAAGTTTCAAGCAGTGTTCAAGCAGATGGGGCATCACTCTCAGTGGTTTACAAACTGTTCAGTAGTTCAATAATAGGACCCAAGAATCTGGTGTTGCTCAGATTCCGAGGCTCTGGGAGGTCTGGGGATACTCTAGGGACACATCTAGAGATGCTGGGAATAAAGTGGGAGGGGAATAACCATGTGGTACTGGAGACCAAGAAGTTGTTGGGCTTGTACAAAACATCGACCTTAACTCCTTTAAAATCAATAGTAGTTTTTATAACTTAGAATAAAATCAAACAGAATAAAACAGGAATCAATTGAATTAATTATGGTGTACTATCTGTAGAATGATATATTTGTCACATATTTTACTAATGTAGATTTTCTTTTATTTAATATCTTTATTTAAACACCTTGATTACAAATATGATTGTAGTTGGGTTTCAGTTATGTAAATAACATCCCCCTTCACCAGTGTAACATTCCCATCACCAATGTCTCAATTCTCCCTCCTCCCTACGCCACCCTCGCCTGCACTGAAGACAGGTTTTCTACTTCCCTCATTCATTCATATTGTTCTGATAGTTCTCAAAATAGTTATTTCTCTAACTGCACTCATCACTATTTTTGGTGAGCTTCATGTCGTGAGCTGGATCTTCCAGCCCTCCTCTGTTTTGTCTCTAGGAATTATTGTAAAAATGTCTTTTATTTTTTTTAAAACCCACAGATGAGTGAGACTATTCTGTGTCTACCTCCCTCCTCTGACTTATTTCACTCAGCATAATAGATTACATGTACATCCATGTATAGGAAAATTTCATGACTTCATGTCTTCTGACAGCTGCATAATATTCCATTGTATATATGCCGCACAATTTCTTTAGCCATTCATCTGTTGAAGGACATCTTGGTCGTTTCCAGAGTCTGGCTATTGTAAATAGTGCTGCAATGAATATAGGTGTGAGGAAGCCATTTTTGTATTATACTTTTTTGTTCCTAGGGTATATTCCTAGGAGTGGTATAGCTGGATCAAATAGGAGCTCAATTTCCAGTTTTTGGAGGAATCTCCATATCGCTTTCCATATAGGTTGGACTAGACGGCATTCCCACCAGCAGTGAAAGAGAGTTCCTTTCTCTCCACATCCCCGCAAACACTGTTTGTTTTCATTCTTTGTGAGGTGTGCCAATCTCTGTGGCGTGAGGTGGCACCTCATAGTTGTTTTGATTTGCATCTCCCTGATGATTAGTGATGTGGAACATTTTTCATGTGCCTTTTGGCCATTTGTATTTCTTCTTTGGCGAAGTGTCTGTTCATTTCTTCTCCCCATTTTTTTGATGGGATTAGATGCTTTTTTCTTGTAAAGTTCTGTCAGTGCCTTGTATATTTTGAATATTAGCCCCTTATCTGATGGGTAATGGGTGAATAGTTTCTCCCACTTAGTGAATGGTTCTTGTATCCTGGGCACTATTTTCTTTGAGGTACAGAAGCTTCCCAGCTTAATATATTTCCATCTGTTTATCTTTGCTTCTACTTGTTTGGAGAGTGCTGTTTTCTTCTTAAAGATGCCTTTAGTTTCAATGTCACGGAGTGTTTTACCTACGTGTTGCTCTATATACCTTATGGTTTCAGGTCTGAGATCAAGGTCTTTAATCTATTTGGATTTTACCTTTGTACATGGTGTCAGCTGGGGTCTGAGTTCACTTTTTTTTGCAAGTGGCTAACCAGTTGTGCCAACACCACTTGTTGAAGAGGCTTTCCTTGCTCCATTTGGGATTTCTTGCTCCTTTATAAAAAATTAGGTGAATGTATGTCTAGGGAACATTCTCTGAGTACTCAAGCCTATTATACTGATCTGATGGTCTGTCTGTCTTTATTTCAATACCATGCTGTTTTGATAACTATTGCTTTGCAATACAGTTTAAAATTGGGGAAAGTAATGCCTCCCATATTCCTTTTCCCAAAAATTGCTTTAGCTATTTGAGGGTGTTTATTGTTCCAAATGAATTTCAATAGTGTTTGATCCACTTCTTTGAAGAATGTCATGGGTATCTTTAGAGGAAGTGCATTAATCTATACAATATTTCTTTGGGGAGTATTGCCATTTTAATGATGTTAGTCCTGCCAATCCATGAGCAGGGTATGCGTTTCCATTTCTGCGTGTCCTCTCTTATTTCTTGGAGCAGGGTTTTATAGTTTTCTTTGTATAGGTCCTTCATGTGTTTAGTCAATTTGATTCCAAGATATTTGAGTTTGTGTGGCACTAATGTGAATGGGGTTGTTTCCTTAATGTCCATTTCTTCCCTATCATTATTGGTGTATAAAAGGCCATTAATTTTTGTGTGTTAATTTTGTAGCCTGCCACCTTTCTATATGAGTCTATTATTTCTAGAAGCTTTTTGGTAGAATCTTTAGGGTTTTCTTATTTATTTATTTATTTTTTTTGGGGGGGGGGCCACACCCGGCATTGCTCAGGGATTACTCCTGGCTGTCTGCTCAGAAATAGCTCCTGGCAGGCACGGAGGACCATATGGGACACCGGGATTCGAACCAACCACCTTTGGTCCTGGATCGGCTGCTTGCAAGGCAAACGCCGCTGTGCTATCTCTCCGGGCCCGTCTTTAGGGTTTTCTAAGTAGAGTATCATGTCATCATCAAACAGTGAGAGCTTGACTTCTTTCTTTTCTATAATTATTCCCTTGATATCTTTTTCTTGCCTAATTGCTATAGCAAGTACTTCTAGTGCTATGTTGAATAGGAGTGGTGAGAGAGGACAGCCTTGTCTTGTGCCAGAATTTAGAGGAAAGGCTTTCGATTTTCTCCATTAAGGATAATATTTGCCATTGGCTTATGGTAGATGGCCTTAACTATATTGAGAAAGGCTCTGTTCATTCCCATCTTGCAGAGAGTTTTTATCAAGAATGAATGTTGGACCTTATCAAATGCTTTCTATGCATATATTGATATGATCATGTGATTTTAATTTTTCTTGTTGATGTTGTGTATTATGTTGATAGATTTATGGATTAAACCATCCTTGCATTCTTGGGATGAAACCTACTTGATGATAGTCAGTGATCTTGATGAAGCACTGGATCCTATTTGCCAGGATTTTGTTGAGGATCTTTGCATCTGTGTTCATCAGGGATATTGGTCTGTAATTTTCTTTTTTGGTAGCATATTTGTCTGGTTTAGGTACCAAGGTGATGTTGCCTTCATAAAAGCTATTTAAAAGAGCCTGGCCAGGATTGGTAGTAGTTACTCTTGAAAGATTTGAAATAATTCATTAATGAATCCATCTGGGTGTGGGTTTTTGTTTTTGGGCAAACATTTGATTACCGTTTTAATTTCCTCAATAGTGATGGGGGTTGATATAGATTTTCAACAACTTCTACTTACTTAGTTTTTGATTAATCACAGAGTGTACTATGAAAATATTGACTTGAATTTACCATAGAGGGAATACAGACATAAACTGTGGGCACATAAATTAGAAATGAATGTTGGGAAATGAATATTGGGACTAATAGTTTAAATTGTATTCTGAAGACAGTATATAATTATTGCAGCCTTTTAACTAAAATCTTGGTTGTGGTGATATAATTATATTTTTTTGAAGATTAATGTGAATTTAGAGTCAGAATGGGTGGTATGGAGAGAAAATCCGTGAACAAAAAACATGCAAAAGGGATTTTGAATCATTCAGGTAAGATAATTTGAACTGTCCACAAATAATTCTTTTTTACCTTTTCTTTTTATCATTTTAACAATGTCAGTGGTGTTCAGAACACATTAAAAAATCCAGATATTGGGGCCGGCAAGGTGGTGCTAGAGGTAAGATATCTGCCTTGCAAGCGCTAGCCAAGGAAAGGACCATGGTTTGATTCCCTGGTGGCCCATATGGTCCCCCCTTCCAGGGGCAATTTCTGAGCACATAGCCAGAAGTAACTCCTGAGCATCAAATGGGTGTGGCCCAAAAAACCAAAAAAAAAAAAATCCAGATATTATGCCAAGTGGTAAGATTTGGGACTATACAGATGAAATTACCTTGCAGAAAATCTCCCAAAGTTACAAATAAAGTTTTTATGTGGACTTAATGTTTTACATGCTACATTTAATGTTTCAGATGCTAAAACATTTTCGATAACTGATAAAATATCAGATATGCAGTGTATACCCAAAGACTTTATCCCCATTCATGCTTTCCAAGTCCCATTTTCTGTTCTTTCAGTAGGGAGACTTCACAGACATGGAGAGTCCTTGTGTCAAAACACAAACACGACAGCATTGATAGTCACCAAGGTAACAGCAAATATTTAGGAAAGTTATCTTGCTCTGAAATTCTCTCTTGGCCACTTACAGCAGCTCAACCAGATACTTCTTTATTTTGTTCATGTCTATATTGCTTTAAAATATGGCAGTCCCCATTAGCTACTTTCTAAAGTTTAAGTTACCTGCTGTCAATTGTGTTTGGAAATGTTATATAGAATAAGATATTTGGAAAGAGACCACATTCACATACTTTTTATTACAGAAAATTGTTATAATTATCCTAATAAATTGTCACTTATCATTTTTACTACTTTACAAAATAAAATTAATGTGTACAATTACAATTAAGTTTTACCACACATATGTATAGATAGGAAAAACAATATCTATGAGGTTTGGTACTATCTGTAATTGCAAGTTTCCATAGGTCTTGGAATAAGGGATAAGGGTGACAAGAGTATTTCAGGACATCTTTACTATGTTATAAATCTAGATGACTTTAATTTTGGAATATTATGATTATAATTTAAGGTAATAAATTGATCTAATGACAAATTTATTCTGAAGTTATACTGAAATTTAGGCATGAATATTTCAATTTGTGGTCAGATATCCTGGAAGTGAGATCTCTATCTGTTCTCTCCTTCATACCATATCCTGTTTGATATGGTAAATAGAACTGGGTTGATATCCGTAAATTGGATATTAATCACTACCATTAAGAGGAATGAATTTTTCTAATCCAAATCAGTTTTCTCAAGGCATACTTAATATCTTTATTTCTCAAACTATAGATAAAGGGATTCAGCATTGGAGTTACCACGGTGTACATTACGGAAGCAACTGAGCCCTTTCGTGCTGAACGAGATGATGGAGGACTGAAATAAACACAAAAGGAAGTCCCAAAAAATAGAGAGACAACAGAGAGATGAGAGCTGCAGGTGGAAAAGGCTTTTCGCTTTCCCTGAGCTGATGGAATCTTCAAGATAGTAGAGAAAATATAGGTATAAGAGATAATTAAGGCAAGCACACAAACCAGGCCTGCAAGACCCCCAACAGTGAAGATCACCAGCTCATTAATGAAGGGCTCTGTGCAGGACAGACTCAGAAGGGGGTTGATGTCACAGAAGAAGTGTGGAATCTCATGATCTGCACAGAAGTTTAGGTTGTTCATCAGGAGTGTGTGTAGGAGGGAGTGAAGGGCATTCATGATCCAACATGTAGACGCTAGGAGGAGACAGAGTCTAGGGCTCATCACCATGACGTAATGGAGTGGGTGGCATATGGCCACGTAGCGATCATAGGCCATGACAGCCAAGAGAAATGCCTCTAGCATCACAAACATCATGAAAAAATATAGTTGTGATAAACATCCTGCATATGAGATGACCTGATTCTGGGTCAATATGTTTGTCAGCATTTTAGGAACTGTTGTGGACACAAAGCAAGCATCAGAAAGTGAGAGGTTGGCCAGAAAGAAGTACATGGGGGTGTGAAGTTGAACATCAGTGATGATAGCCAGTATGATGAGGAGGTTACCTGCTATTGTGACCAAGTACATGAACAGAAAAAGCCCAAAGAGGACCAGCTGCTCCTCTGGCTGATCAGAGAGTCCCAGGAGAAAAAATTCAGAGATGCTGGTTAGGTTTTCCCATCCCATTTGTCTGTAAGAAGAAAGTTGTGTTAATTGAATGAGACTGGCCATTACATTGCAAACTCTGAATATTAATAATTATTCTAATGTTGTTCCTGGTTTGTAGTCTAAATATATAAACTTTCTAGTAATTAACTGTTTTAGACCTGTTAAAATACCCATTTGACATAGTTCAGCTGAATATTTGCAATATATTTTTTGCTTGCTACCTGAGATACAGGCAGAGGGGAAAATTTTTGTTTGCAATTGGAGAAGGTATTTTTCTTTTAAAAAAGCTATACCATAAGCATCAGCCCAAAGTATATATATTTCATGTTTAGGTTGGATATGTTTGCTGACATCTTCCAGGGGTCTCAAACTCAATTTATCTGCGGGCTGCAGGAGGCAAAGTCGGGGTGATCCTTGAGTGCAAAGTCAGTAGTAAGCCTTGAAAATTGGGGTGTGTGACCCAAACAACTAAAACAAAACAAAACAAAAAAAGATTCCTCTAGGGCAGGGCCACAAAATGTTGTACGGAGGGCCACGAGTTTGAGACCCTAAGTTTGAGCCTAAGTTAAAGTTAGGCTAATCCTGTGGACATTCATGTCCTACTACTTCACAGACCAAAGAACCATTTAGCATATTATTGCAATTCTTCAAAAACCTGGCTAATAGAAAAGTGGTTTTGAAATTGGTAAGAAACGTATGTAACATGGTACTACCGAGAAAAAATTCAATTACTACCACCACCACCACACAACTGGTCTGAGTAGACCATCATCCAGTTGACATCATTGATTCAATTTTTTCTTTCACCATATCAATTCCCACCAAATCTTGGCAACTTAATTTCCTCTAATAAAGCTCAAATGCACATATTTCTCCCATATTTACTCATTGTACCCACTTCTAGTTGCCACTTACATCATTCAGGGCACTACCACTGTCACTTATCTGGGTAATTATACTATGTATAATGTAATATGTCTATCTATTCTACTATGTATATGTAATATGTCTATTACACCTATCTGCCATAAGGTCTCCCCAGTGATCTCTAAGATCACTAATGATTTAGTTATTACACCAGAAAAATATTTCAAAGGCTTCCCATTATTTTCAGGGTAAACTCAAAAAACTTCTTAGCCTCATCTGAAAGCTTTGATCATACTGGCATTTATTAGCTATGTGTCAAATTTATACTCCCAGTTATTTATCAATTATACTTCCAGTTAGTTAAAGGTGAATATACTTAATGACAATGGCATTTGCTTATCTTATCTAGTGCTAGAATAGTCTCTTCTTTCTCATTCATCAGACAAGTTATTCTTCAAATCTTAGCTTTGATGTCACTTCTTCTAGATTGGTCTTCTTGCCTTAAATACCCTTTCTCAACAAACTCAGTTTTTTGCTTCTCACAGCCCCAGGGCCACAGCATGAGTCATCCTGGTTTGGGATAATCTATTCACTTCTATGTCCTTTTGATGTTGAGCATCACTGAGTGAGACCAAGAAGATATTTATTTACCTTTGAAATCTAACATTTGCCCTAAGTCTGATAGAACATAGATCCCCAGTAAACACCAAGAATAAAAAGAATGGAAAGGAAGATTGAGTACAGGGAGTATCAGGCTGAGGGAACAACTTGACTTTTTTGTTAGTAGTTTCACATGTAGCTTTGAGTAAATAGGATTCTGGCTGGGGAAACTTCTAAAAAATAGTATGGTTATGGGGGATTAAAGATACTAGACAAAGAAATGATGAAATTATGGGAATATGTCAGTGTTCCAATTGGGAACAAACCTAGAAAAACAGCTTTCCACCATTCCACCCCTATCCCTTCAGAGTTAGTCATGTCTTACAAATCTGCCAATCCTAATTACTTCCACTGAAATTTCTGTTGCTGGACAAAAAAGGCAGCTTGTTTTATTTCTCTCACTGACCATGTAATTTCTCACCAGACTCTCTTCCTCATATAGATAGATGCTCCAGGGCATGTTGCAAGCTATCTCCATTTCATAAAATTCTAGAAACAGAGTGCAGAATACACGAGGCTTTGGTTTTCTGAAGGTGACTTTGCAGAATCCTCAGAAAGGAAACTAGAGATTGAACCAATGTATTGGGACAAGCTGCCTTACTCCTTGGGAAAAATTAAGTTAGATCCATATTTATAGTGTTTACTCAATACATTTAAGCTGGCTAGATATATACAATCTATAAAACCAGAAGAAGTATAGCACACACTAACAGTCATCTGACTTTAAAACAAGGGAGCCTTTGGAGTAAAATATATGAGAACAACAATGAAGGAAAAGAGTTGATTTAGCCAAGTCAAATCAAATGAAAAACTTTTAAATTAAAATAAATTTAGATTAGAATTATAATTTATTAGAATTAGAATGAACTTTTCATTTAAATTAGATTGCACAAACATTAAAAAGGTAAGAACAAAAATGAGAGGTGACTTTCAAAACATTCTTAAAAGAACATTTTGTAATTGTAAATAATAAATACCATACAATAGAAATAAATAAATAAACCATTTGAAATTGTAAATAATAAGTAATACCATACAATAGAAATAAATAAATAAACAATCACTAAGCACTAAGTCACATACAATAATGGATAAGGTCATATATAGACCCTGATTGTCTGAGCCACCACTGTCAGAACCTGGAAGAGCCATATGGGAATGATCTGGGGGCTGTGTCATGTGATCCCTTCATGTACTGGCTCCACATGGTCTCTTAATCACCATCTTGTCCACCAACAAGTCTTCAAGTTCTCAGGCTCATGAATAATTAGCTAATATGTAATTACAATAGATAATTTTTTCCCCTTTACTACCATCTTAAGAGTTCCCAAACTACTCAGGATAGGTATTTATTAGAACCTGTGATATTTACACTGTCTGTGAAGACAGGTCTAACTATAGAGGACAGATTAGTGAGTTTTAGTGCTCACTGTTGCTTTGGTTGATTATTCTGAATTTTTTTTAGCCATGATCACTTTTATGTCTCTCTGACCTCACAACTGATGCCTTTAGGGTTGACCCTTACCTCTCCATCATTCAGAACTGAGAGCTTTTTTTAACATAGTTTAAAAAAAAGTCTCAGAATCTACTCTTGCCTTTTTTGTTCAGTAAAGACAGAAAACTCAGCCCCAATTTCCTAGCAACTTTCTTTTTAGATCCCTTCTATAAATTAGAGACCACCAAATCTGAACAGAGATGATCAACTCTCTGAAAAACAAATAAAAAATCATCCTTTTTCTTTTCCCCCTTTTTATACAGTTTAGTCTCAATTTTAAGGCAATCTCTTGCCCAGCAAATACCTTACACTGTATTCAAAGACAAAATTCGCTCAGTTTACTGTCTTTTTTCACTAAAACTCAGTGAAAATTTACCCAAGTTATTATAATATATATTTTTCTGTGTTGTTGGATCATACTTGGAAGTGCTCAGTGATTATTCCTAATTTTGTGCCTATTAGTGGCTCAGAGGACCACAGATAGTGCTAGGAATTAAACCCGGGTTAGTGTTTGAAAGGCAATTACTTTACCCTTAGAGTCCCTTGCTGGTAAAAAAGAAAGAATGCAATAATAATAATAATATAAAAGATACAGATTAAAAAAAGAAAATTAAGGAGGAGGTGGGAGATATATTCAGGTTATATTTCAATCTCCCATTCCCCTGTTAGTTTCAAATAGATAGTTAAAAATATATACATTTAGGGGCTGGAGTGATAGTGCAGTGGTAGGGTGTTTGTCTTGCACACGGCTGAACCAGGATGGACCTTGGTTCTATCTTCAGCGTCCCATATGAGCATCACCAGGTGTGGCCCCAAACTCAACATATACATATTTATATACATATATACATTTAATCCTCCCTCCAAAAATAATATATTCTTATTAAATATATTAAAACTATGTGGAATAATAAATAAGAAACCAATAATAATGACTACTTGTCAGAAGTATGGGATTTAAGATGAGAGAAGAATTTTTCTGGGAACATTTAGATTACTTTGAACTGTGATTATATTAACTGAAAATTAAATTTAGGAAATCTTTCCGCTAAATCAAAACTCATCAAATGTATAAAAAGAAAGACAACAAATATAACTCAGTTTCTCTTTGTTAAAGATTAGAAGAAAAGAAAATTTGGAAGAAAATTCTTTAATAAAAATATGGTCATTAATGAAAGGAATCATAATCATATTATTTAGAGAGAAGTTAATCAATTCCTCTGCTCTGTTCTTAAAGCACAATGACTCAATGTTTATAAGATTTAAGTGCCTGGTTCTCTGCCTTCTTTTGCTATAAACTCAAAGAATTGCTTATACTTTTTACTACAGGATGTTTTTGTTTAAAATATCTTCTCAACTGACCTTAACGTAGAATGGGTAAAGGTAAAAGACAAAGAAGAGTTGTATTTTTCCTCTTTTTAGTCCTTACCTGGCTGTTTGTGCCAGTCACAAAGGGTATTATTGGCAGTCTTTTCTCTATTATTTTATGTTCTTTTCTTCCCACTATGGATGACAGGAATTTCCTTTAAAGACACAAAAAGAAATTTTCTTCATGCTCTTGATATGTTGAATAATGATTTTTTTTCCATTACTTCATTTACTTAAATTTATTCTTTGTCTCAGAGTATTAAAAAAATTCTTATTTTTGTCCATTTAAAGAAGAAAGGACAAGAGCTCCAGGTCATGTTTATGATCACTCCTTTAGAAGTCATCCTGAGAAGTTTGATTCATAGAACACCAAAAAGAACCTAATAATAACAATATAGCATCCTGAACCATTTTATTTCAGGACTCATTGCTAGTTATTGTTCATAGAATCCATGAGACATTTGTTTTTATAATTTCATCAGGTTCATCAGGAATTAGGGTTCTGCTATTCTTTGTTGAAGATTGGGCCAATCTCAAGGTCTTCTAAATTGAAGATAATTAATTCTTTGAGGTATCTTAAACTCAAGAGGATTAAGAATTTAGAACTGTGTCTCTGCTGTGAGTTGGTCCAAGACAGGCAAAGGCATTAGGGACCAGACCATGATATTTCTGTGATCTCAGTGGTATCTTCGCATTCCACCGACAATCAAGGCAGCAAAGTACATTCTGGTTTACTTCACTTAACCTTAAGATTTATTTCCCTGTGATTTTTTTTGAGAGCCATAGAAACAAGCTTTTAGCATTATGAAACTATATCAGATGAAGTGAACCATTGTTCACTCAGAGAGTATTTTTCTCTTTTCTCTTCTCAACTAGATAATTCTAATTTAGGTTAAAATATGTCTTAGAGCCTAACTTATATTACTTCATTGGTCTGTGTTGACCAGATGTAAAAAGATGTAAAAAGCTGGGTTCCCCTTAGTGGGTGATAGAAACGTGAATGTTAGACTTAAAGTTGTTCTACAAAAGTATCTGAAGGAAAGAAATAAAAACAAAATTGAGAAAATAAGATCTTTCTCTTGTAGAAATGATCATGTAATAGAACTCTCCTTCTTTTCCAATCTTATCAAGGTCAGAAAAAAAGGCAGAGTATGGACTACTTTGAAATAATAATATTTTTTGTTTTTGTTTTTTTTTGGGTCACACCCAGTGGAGCTCAGGGGTTACTCCTGGCTCTGTGCTCAGAAATTGCTCCTGGCTTGGGGGACCATATGGGATGCCTGGGATCAAACCTATGTTCATCTTGGGTTAGCTGAGTGCATGGCATATGCCATACCACTGTGCTACCACTCCTGCCTCAAATATGAATTATTCTTATAGTATTTTTTGGGACAATGAGCAATTTCTTGGATTTTCTAGAAGTCTCATATTTTACTTAAATAATTAATTTATAATTATTTTATACTTTATGAGTGTTTATACTTTATATATGTAATACTTTTTTAAAAATTTATTTAAAGAAAATGCATTACATAGTTGACATATCTGATCATAATACATTTGTTTCAAGATGACAAAAAGCCAGGTTGTTAAAAAAATAGAAAATAGAAAGAAAAACTAAAACAAATGGAAGAGAAAAGAAAGACAAAAGTTCAGTAGCAAGTATATTTGTGAAAATTATTGTATCACCAATTAATTCATAAAGGCAATAGCAGAAGGTTTAGTAAGCTCTCTTTTTTTTAAAGGATAAGAGTTAAAGAAATATAGCAGTTAGAAAGGTGTGTGAGTGGAAATTGTTGTTTGCATACGTCCAGCAAAATATGGGAGAAATAGAAAGAAAAATCCTTGGCCTAAATACCTCTGAAGTATTCTGGCATAAGACCCATTCTCGCCCAATTCAAGTCATTCTTTGTAGTTTCAGTAAAAGTTTTTCACATATATGTAATACTTTTAAGTGTTTATTCTTAACTTAGTAGTTTAATAATTTAAACATTTAATTTAACAAAATAACAACCACATATTTTATTTATTTTATTTAAAAAATATCTTTGAGCACTATGATTACAAACATGTCTGTAGTTGGGTTTCAGTTATTAAATAAAACACCTCCCCTTCACCAATACAACCTTCCCACCACCAATGCCTCCCCATATTCCTCCTTTCCCACCTTCTGTCTGTATTTGAGACAGGCATTCTACTTCTTTCAACCACATATTTTAATTTTTAAATGTGTATTTACTTAATTTTCTTTTAAAATGTTATTAAAAACCATGATTTACAAAGTTATTCATATTTTATTCATTCATTTGTAGTTAGGCACCTGGGTTGTTTCCATATTTTGGTCCTAATAGCAGAATTGAGATGATAATGAGAATTAATGGACTTGCTTATATATAAATATCAATCATTTCACCTAAAACCAGAGAAAAATTATTTCAAACTTTATTTAGATAATGTTGGTTAACCTTTTTCTATAAATACCAGGTTTAGTCTTCTACTTTAATAATTTTTATACTACAACTGTTATCAACACAAAAATTCCACTTTCTGTATTTTACCATACAAGATACTACCCTTATCTTATCCACCCAATCTCTTCAGAGACAAAACAAAGCCTTGGGAACAAACTTTGGGAACAATTGTGACAGTATCTAAAGCTCTATTATCTGTGCCATTAGTTTAGTAAGAAGATGCTGAAGATAATAATAAATATTGGCCCAATTCCCCTAATAAAAAGACACATATGTACAGAATGAAGCTAAAAGAGGATAAATACAAAAAAATCTCATACAGGGCAGACAGATAGCACAGTGGTAGGGCATTTGCCCTGCATGCAGCTGACCTGGGAGGGATCAGTTCTATTCCGTGCATCTTATATGGTCCCCCAGTCTGCCAGGGGTGATTTCTGAGTGCTAGCCAGGAGCAACCCTTGAGCACTGCTGAGTGTGGCCCAAAAACCAATCCATCAATCCATCATCAATCAAGTTAAAAAAAAAAACCAACCTCATACAGAGGTATATCATAGCCAAACTCCTGATGATAAAGAATACTCTGAAGCAAAAAAAATGAGAGGTTACATTTATAAAAAACAGTGATTTAAATTGCTATTGGAATTTTGCTAGAATTAATGAAGACCAAAAACAACACCACCTAGGAAATACTGATAAGTGTGAAGAGAACACAAACCAAGCCAACTATTGACACATAATTTAGTTTTATTGCTTTTTTTACTTTATTTAAAGAAAATGCATCACATAGTTTACATAGTTGACCATAATACATTTGTTTCCATATAAGTCAGAGAAAAATTTGCCTCTCACTTACTATTCTGCTTTATATCTATATATGCACATATATACATGTATACACACATATATTTATTTAAAATTTAACACTAGTTTACAATAGTGTTGCTGATAGGCTTCATTAATAATTCTTTCTCACCTTTCAGAACCACTTCCTTCTCCTGGTTGAATGCTTCTCCCTATGTTCTCCCCTCCCTGTCCGATATCCCAGGCCCCTCAAGTGGCATGTTTCCTACTGAATAATAGTTCTCATGTTCCATTGTTTTTGCATATTCACTATTCCTCCATTGTTTCTTTATATCTGCATATTAGAGAGATCATTCTGTGTCAGTCTCTCTCCTCTGACTAATTTCACTCAGTATGATATTCTTCAGGTTCCATATAGCTGCAAATTTAATTTCTTTATCTTTTCTAGTGCAGAGTAATATTCCAGTAATATTCCATTATGGTTTATGTACCAGAGTTTCTTTATCCAGCCATCAATTTTTGAACACTGTTCTGGTTTCAGATTTTATTTATTGTGACACAGAATTTTAAATCCAGTGAAAATATTTATATTTTTATATATATCCAGTGAAAATTGAAGTATAACTGAAGATAACTTTTGAGTTAAAGAGGGTTAAGAAAATTATTTGCTGACATACATGAACTAAAAGTAATACTAAAGTAAACATAAGCATCAGCTCATCAACTGAAAAATAACATACAATATATTGCAATTTTAGTAAAGAATAAGGAGCACTTTAAGAAGTATTTAGGAAAATATATAAAAATCCTAAAATTTTAATTTAATTTTATTTTAAAGTTTTATTAAGGCATTGTGATTTGAGAAGTTACTCATATTAAGTTTCAGGTTCCAAGAGTAATCCCTATATTAGGCATGCCAACTTTGCTCCACCAATGTTTACAGTTTTTCTTTTATTTCCTAGCCTGTCTTCTTGATAGGCACATTTTTAAGTTTGATTGTTGAAGCTGGGATCTTGTGTTGATTCTGTGGTTCAGATATATAGGTTTGTCACATTTCTATATTGCCAATGTATTTGAGGCTCCTGCTCCCTTCCCCTCCAGCCTGTCTCTTTTTACTTCCCTAACTTTGGTTTATTTTCTTTACTGTCCTTCTCAATCTTATAATCTAGGACCAGAATAATCTAAAGTATGATTACTTTTTAAGTAAAAATATACATATAAAAGTTTTTTGACTTTTGACTTCTTTTTTCCGCTCTTATTTTGTACCCCAATCTATTGCTTTTCTTTCCTTCAAACAAAACCACATACCTCGATATTTCTAGCTCTGCCTCTTAAATAGAGGGGGAAACAAGGGAGGGTTCCAGGACCAAACAGATATGTGATCACTAATAGTAAGCCAGACAAAGAGGGGTCCACCTACTCTAGCAGCTTGGGGGGTGATGGTGGGGTGTATGGGTTGTAGAAAGGGAACTGGAATGGGGGGAGGACATAGTTGGTGATGGGTTTTCCTCTGATTCAATGTTAATATGTACCTAAAATACTACTGTGAAAGATATGTAAGCCATTATGGAAAAAATTGTTTTTAATCAGAAACTTTCTTTGACTTACATGTATTATTATATCAATTATATTATATGTTATGTTATGTCACTATATTATGTTATGTTAGTTTACCTCATTATGTTAATTAATTTTGTCTCTTGAATAAATTCTTACAATAAAAAAAAGAAAAAAGAAAGAAAAAAATACATATAAAAGTTTAAGTAAAAATTAGATAACATCAATGTGTGAACATTAACATGTATGAAGATATTATATTATGACTATAGAAAAGTGAGGTGCAGATAACAAAAACTATACAAATACAGAAGTTAACATTTTTATAAGTGGTATATTGTATAAGTGGACTAAAAAAATAAGGATGTGCATTGGAACTTTTTGAGCAACAAATAAAAAAAAGTAAAAGAGGAAAAGGAAGCAAGGATTAGATAAATACAAATTCTAGACTAAATATTCAGATAATTAAACAGGAAAATGTGAAATGAGGGGAAAAGAAAAGAAATTAATAAAAGGATATAAAATATATGCTGCCAAAGTAGCATCTAAAAATGTATGAAAAAAAGCTTGCATCAATTAAATTTGGTCCATCAATGGTCAAGTCCAAGACTCTGAAAGTCTTGGGGAAAGAAGCTTTTTCTCTCGCTTAGAATTCTGAGGTAGGAATGTAAGCCTAGAGGTATTGGCGGCAATTGGAGTGACTGAAAGAGAAGCACAAAAAGAAGAGAAGACTTAGGGAGAAAAGATGGAGAAGTAAGAAGTTTTATGTGACACTAAAAAAAAATACCTTCTGGAGCTGGAACGATAGCACAGTGGGTAGGGTGTTTGCCTTGCATCAGCTGACCTGAGTTTGATCTCTGGCATCCCTTATGATCCCCCAAGCATGCCATGAATTTCTGAGTGCAGATGGGAGTAATTCCTGAGTGCAGTTGGGTGTGATACAAAAAAAAAAAAAAAAGACCTTAGCAAATAAAAGAGGACATAAGGAAGTGGAAACACATAGCCCTGCTCATGGATTGGGAAGATTAACATAAAAATGACAATACTTCCAAAGTATTGTACAGATTTAATGAAATCCCTATATGGGATTTATTTTTCAGTGAAATTAATCAAACACTTCTGAAACTCATATGGAACAACAAACCTCCATAAATAGCTAAAGCAATTCTTGGTAAAAAGGATGATTGGGGGAATCACTTTCTCCACTTCAATCTGTGTTATAAAGCAGTAGGCATTAAGACAGCAAAATATTAGAATAAGGACAGATCCTTAGATCAATGGAACAGACTTGAATATCCTGAAACTGATGCTTGGATATATTAGCAATCTTTGATAAAGGGGCAAGAAATATAAAGTGGATAAAGGAAAGCATCTTCAACAAGTGTTGTTGGGACAAATGGTCAACTACATGCAAAAAAAGTGAAATCAAACTCTAAAGTCATGCACAAAGGTCAAATCAAAATGGATTAAAGACTTTGATATCCAACCTGATACTATTAGGTACACAGAGGAAAACGTGGGTACAACACTCTATAATATCAAAGCTAAAAGTTTCTTCAAGGATGAAGCACCACTGGCTAAGCAAGTGTAAGCAAAAGTAAACAAATGGAACTACATTGAGCTAAGAATTTTCTGCACCTCAAAGGAATTGGTAACTTGCATACAAAGATTGCCCACGGAATAGGAGAAACTATTTACTCAATAACCATCTGATAAGGGGTTAATATCTAAGATTTAAAAGGCAGTAGAAAGAGAAAAACAAATATGAGCAAAAATGGGCAGAAGAGATGAGCAGAACCTTCTTCAAAGAAGAAATACAGATGGCCAAAAAGTACATGAAAAAATGTTCCACATTATTATTCATCAGGGATATGCAACTCAAAGCATCAATGAGATATTTCACCCCACAGAAAATGGCACATATCACAAAGAACAAGAACTAGAGGATATGTAGATGTGGGGAGAATGGGCTTCTCATTTATTGCTGGTGTGAATGTCAGCTGGCTCAGCCTTTTTAGAAAACAGTATGGATATTTCTTAAAAATTTAGAACTTGACTTTTCATATGACCCAACAATACCATTCATAGAAATGTACCCTAAAGCTCAGAAATACTTTGAAGAAAGCCTTCTGCACCACTATGCTCATTAGAGTACTATTCACAATAGCCAGAATCTGGAAACAACCCAAGTATCTGAGAACAGATGAGTGGATAAAGAAATTCTGGGACTGTTTCCAGAGTCTTGCTATGGTAAATAGTGCTGCAATGAATATAGGTGTAAGGAAGGGATTTTTGTATTGTATTTTTGTGTTCCTAGGGTATATTCCTAGGAGTGGTATAACAGCCAAGATACACTTCAACAGATGAATGGCTAAAGAAACTGTGGTACATATACACAATGGAATATTATGCAGCTGTCAGGAGAGATGAAGTCATGAAATTTTCCTATATATGGATGTACATGGAATCTATTATGCTGAATGAGATAAGTCAGAGAGAGAGAGAGAAAGTCGCAGAATGGTCTCAATCATCTATGGGTTTTAAGAAAAATGGAAGACATTTTTGCAATAATAATTTTCAGGCACAAAAGAGAAAAAAGCTGGAAGTTACAGCTCACCTCATGAAGCTCACCGCAAACAGGGATGAGTTTAGTTAGAGAAATAACTATGTATTGAACTATCCTAATAATGAGAATGTACGAGGGAAATAGAAAGCCTGTCTAGAGTACAGGCGGGGGTTGGGTGGGGAGGAGGGAGATTTGGGACATTGGTGATGGGAATGTTGCACTGGTGATGGGTGGTGTTCTTTACATGACTAAAACCCAAATACAATCATGTATGTAATAAAGTTTGTTAAATAAAAAAAAAGAAATTCTGGGACATCTATACAGTGAAAAACTAACTACTCAGCTGTTAGGAAAAATGAAGTCGTGAAATTTACTGATACATGGCTAGATATGATGAGTATTATGCTTAGCAAAATGAGTCAAGGGAGAGGGATAGACATAGAATGATCACACTCACTGCAGTATAATAAAAAAGACACCATGATAATAATGCTCAGAGACAGTAGAGCTGAGAGCCAGGAAAACCAGTCCACTGTGGGAAGCTTGCCACAAATAGTGTTGTTAGGTTAGAGAAGGGGCAACTATGACAATGATAGTTGGAAATGATCACTCTGGCCAAAACTGGGTGCTGAAAGGAGATAAAGTAATATGTATGATCATATTTCAGTAAAAATGTTGCAAACCACAGTGTATAAAAGGGAAATAAGAGAGATACAAAGAGAGAAAGAAAAGAGAAGAAAAAGTTTTCTAAAGAGGTTCACAGAGAAGGTGGCAGAAGGAAAATTGGATACTGGTGGAAGGAAATATGCACTGATGAAAGGTGTTCTACATGGTATGATTAAAATTCAATCATGAACAACTGTTAACTGTGAAAAGAGACTTATGAACAACATTGTAATTCACAGTTTTTAAATAAAGCAATTTTTTTTGATGTTTTGGGCCACACCTAGTGATGCTCAGGGATTCCTCCTGCTATGCATTTAGAAATTGCCTCTGGGTTGGGGGACCACTTGGGACCCCAGGGATCCAACCAAAGTCCGTCCTGGGTTAGACACGTGCAAGGCAAACTCTCTACTGCTGCGCTATTGCTCCAGCTCCTAAATAAAGCAAATTTTAAAAATTTAAAAAAGAGAAAAACATATCTTAGCAAGGGCATTAATATTTTTGTCTCTTAAAGTAAATCTACATAGTGGGACTACCATAAAATTAAATTATAAAACCAAAATAGGATTTTTAAAATTTATTATTTGTTTATTTATTTTTGTTTTTTGGGTCACACCCGGCAGTGCTCAAGGATTACTCCTGGCTCTCCACTCAGAAATTGCTCCTGGCAGGCACGGGGAACCATATGGGATGCTGGGATTCGAACCACCATCCTTCTGTATGCAAGGCAAAATGCTACCTCCATGTTATCTCTCTGGCCCCTAAAATAGAATTTTTTTTTATAATCATTTGAGCTGTTTTTCTTTTTCTCTATGTTAATCAGCAAATTGTTACTGCTTTTTTAATATGCAGAGGTGACTAACAACTCATAATGCCATTACAGGATATCATAATGCCATTACAGGATATTATATGTCTAAAAAGTAGTCTTTAGTTCTACAAAGGTTCAATTATGCTACATAAAAATGGTGTATCTGTTGATTGGGGGAAGAAATTATGTGGTGAAAGATTTTAATAATATATAGATTATGACATATGTATGTGGCGTATGATCCATACATACTAGAAAGTCATCTAAAGTATGCAAAGAAACTGAAAACTAGTGTGGAAATTAACAGACACTTCTCTGAGGAAGACTAATAGTGGTCAATAGGCACATAAAAATGCTCATCATAACTCATCATTAGGGAAATCCAGATGAACATCTTACACCAGTGAAAATGGCACATAGGAAAAATACTAGGAACACTCTATGTTGGCAGGGATGTGGTGAAAAAGGAACTCTTCGACTGCTGGTAGGAATGATATCTGGTTTAATCCTTATGGAAAACAGTATGGAGAGCTCTCAGTAAACTTAGAATCGAGTTGCCATATCTCCTAGCAATTCAACTTTTGGGTATCTATCCCCAGAATAGAAAAACATTCATTCAAAAGGATGTATGCACACCAATATTCATTTCAGCACTCAGTACATAGTTAAGAGTTGGAATCAACCTAGATCCAAAGATGAGTGGATCATGATGTGGTCATATGTACAATGAAATATTAAATATCTATAAAGAATGATGCAATTTGCTGTGCAATAGGGGTTGAAGTGGAAGATAAAGTAAGGATAAATACAGTACTGACATGTGGTATTTAGAAGAAGTGCATGAGGAAGTCAATAGTTTAAAGTGAGAGTTCCCTAGATCACTCTTGGACCCAGAGTATAAAGAGGAAAAGATAAATAGCATGGATGGGGGGGGGGAGAGATATGAAATAACAGGGCAGAGTGTGCAGCAAAGGTCAAGGGAATTCAGGTAAATAGGTGGTGTAAAGGAAGGACAGAAGTAAATATCCAAACCACAGAGTCAACAATACTGAGATTATGAGGCTCTAAACTTTACAACCAAACTTTGAAAGTTGCTGTTAAGATGGCAGGCTGGGAGAGAGGTATGGGAAAGACTCTGGGAACATTGGTGAAGGTTGACACTAGTGATGAATTTGGTGCTGTTTAAAACTCAACTTATGAATTTATTCATAAACTTATTTTCAAGTTATTTCTTATGAATAACTTTGTAAATCATTGTGCTTTAAAAATTTTAAAGAAATAAAGTAAATAAAATAAAAACATTTCTTTTCTTTTTTATTAAATAATTCTTTAAGCACCATGATTACAAACATGTTTGTAGTTGTGTTTCACTCATAAAAAGAACACTCCCCTTCACCAGTGCAACATTCCCACAACCAATGCCCCCCCCCCCCATTTCCCTCCTCCCCACCCCCTGCCAGTATTTAAGACAGGCATCCTATTTTGTCATTACTGAAGGAAATAAGTGAATGTGAAAATTTGGGAAAACATTTCAGGTTCATGGCTTGGAACAACTAATATTATAAAAATGACATTCCTACTTAGAAAATTATTCAATACAGAGCAATCTCTATAAAATTTTTTGATGAAGGATGGAATTATAGCTCAGCAGGTAGGGTACAGTCTGTCACATGGCCAACCTGGCTTCAATCCCTGCCACCCCTGGTCCTCCTGCCAGGAGTAATTTCTGAGAACATAGCCAGGAGTAACCCCTGAGCACCTAAAAACCTAAACCTAAAATTCTGCTGATTTAAAAAAATAAGTTAGAACAAATTCTTTTCAAATTTGTATGGATATCAGGGCCAGAGCAGTAGTACAAGTGGTAAGGCATCTGCCTTGCATGCCCTACTCTAGGACGGACAGCAGCTTGATCCCTCATCATCCCAAGCCAGGAGCAATTTCTGAGTGCATAGCCAGGAGTAACCCCTGAGCATCATTGGGTGTGGCCCCAAAACAAAAACAAAAAAATTTTGTATGGATATCCTGAATATTCTCAAATAACCATACCAGTTTTGAGAAAAAGAAAGTGCAAGATATTTCTTTTCTGACCAGATTATACTATTAAGTTATAATAATCAAATTGTATGGTACTAGAATAAGGATGGGCTCTCAAACCAATGGACCAGAATTAATAGTCCAGGTATTTATAAACAGTAAATCTATGGCAAAGACTTGATGTAGTCAGTGGAAAAAGAAAAGACACCTTTAACAAATTGTGCTGAGAAAACTATACTCATATGCAAAAAAATGAATTTGGCACTGTATCTTATATCATAAATAATACTTAACTCTAAGTGGGTTAAAATATTGATATCAGAATACATAAAATACATTAAGAAAAATATACCAAAACTGCATGATGGGGAACCTAGAGACACCTTCAGTGATTTGATTTTATTGGCAAAGATAATAAAAACAAAAATAAACAAACGAGAGGCTGGTGAACTTGAAGAGATTTTAAGGCAATTTCCTTGCATATAGCCAAACCTGGTTCGATCTCTAGCCCTGAGCATCATTAGGTATGGTCCTTGAATATAGAGTAGGATTCAGTCTTGAGTACTACTGAATATGGTACACAAAACCTAAACCCAAACCAAACTAATAAATGGGTCTACCTCAGATTTTTAAAAAGTTTGTTTTATGGCAAAAGAAAATTGTGCTAACTTAAAAATACAGCCTGCTGAAAGAAAAAAAATGTACACAACACATCAGATAAGGAATGAATAGCCTATATATATATATATATATATATATATATATATAATGCTTTTGGGCAAGAGCCATAGTACAGTGGGTAGGGTATATACCTTGCATATGGCCAACCTGGGTTTGATGCTAGATATCACATGATCCCTCAAACACCACCAGAGATAATTCCTGAATGGAGAGTCAGGAGCACTGCTTGTGTGGCCCCAAACCAAAATAATAACAAAAAGAAGAAAAAAAGAAAAAAGATTTACAAAGCATTCACAAAGTTCAACAGGATTGGAGTGACAGTACAGCAGGTAGGGCATTTGCTTTGCATGCAACTGAGCTTGGTTTAATTTTCAGAAATACATATGGTACCTTAGGCTCCACCAGGATAGTGACAGAACCAGAAGCAAGTCCTAAGCATAGCTGGTTGTGCCCCCTGTTCGCCCCCCTAATAACAAACATCTCATCAAAAATAGGGAAAGATTAATAGATATCCTGTCCTCTGAAGAAGAATTAAAGATGGCCATCAGGCATATGAGAAAGTTTTAACCATCAAAAATGATCAGGAAAATAAAATCAAAACAATGATATAGCATCGCATATTAGTAAGAATGGAATATATCAAAAAGACTGAAAATGATCAATGTTGTCAGGGATATGATAAGGAATCCTTATCCACTGCTGTTGGTGGGAATGTGTCTAGTTCAAGTTCTGTGGGAAGTCATATGGAATAGAAGTCATATATGACCCACTGATTTTACTTTGTGTCATCTATTCTCCAAACAAAAAACACATATTGGCAAAGATATAGGTAGGCACATCTATGTTTACTGTAGTGTTTAGTACAATAGCTAGGATATGGAAACCACCCAAATGTCCAACAGATGAGTAAAAAATGTTGTATATATACTGGAATATTATGCAGCTGTAAGAAAAGATAAAATCATGCAGTTTCCTGGAAGGTTTATGGAATGGAAGGTACTATGCTGAGAAAAATTACTCATAGTGAGAACATATACAGAATAATCTCACCTGTGTAACACAGAGAGACAACATAAGGGAATAGATAGTACTAAACAATAACAAAGTCTTGGTCTTTGATTACAAACTTCTTAACAAATTGTGGGGAGAGATATAAAGGGGAATAAAGATTTGGTGTAGGCAATTTTAGTAGGACAATGGTATAAGGTCATAGGCCCTTTGGTGATGGTGGGACACAATAACTTTGTTCAGCAATATCCTAAGCTAAAATATTACTGAACCATTTTATCTCAACTAAAATTAAAAAAATTGTTTCTTTTTTCTATTTTTTTTTTTTGGACCATACCGAGTGGTGCTTGGGGACCATGTAATTCCTGGGATCAAAATCAGGGCTGACCTTGAAACTCTTTTTGTTTTGTTTAGTTTTGTTTTGAACATCTGGTAATGTTCAAGGTTTACTCCTGGCTTAAACTGGGGTCAATCATGTGAAGCACTCTTTCACACTACGATAAATCTGGCCCCAGAAAATGTAAATTTGAAAGAACATATTCCCTCTTTTAACATCATATCTTTTCATTGTTAGTCTATATGATATGCCAGTTGCAAAGATGATTGCGATGTCTTCATTTGTGCCTGTATATGATGGAAAATAAAGAGCCTTAAGTTGATAAGGATTTCCTTTTAATGTGAGTTAGAGGAGCACCAGCCATAGTGGCAAAAGCAACAAATTCCTGAACCTGTCTACCTAGGATTGAATTACAGCACCACTGCTGTTCTGTGTGACTTTGGGAAGGCTATTTAACTTTTCTAGATGTGAGATTTTTTTAGGTGTAAAATTAGGGTAACTAATGTCAAAATAAAAAAGAGAACCTAATAGTTATAAAATGCATACCATGCAGCTTCATGCTTTGTTACATTTTTGTGTGGAAAAAAAGTTAGTATCACTTAGAAATTAAGAATCTGTTCAATAGCTCCTGGGATATAGAAAGTCAAGGGCTAAGCAGCTCATGGAGATCTTTTAAGGCTTGCTGGAACCATCTGAGAGTTTAGCCCCACTGTTCCTCATTAACTATAGATAACAACTGTCCTCAGAGGACATTTCATTCCTGATAGTTAGCAATAGAGAAGGCAGAATTTTAAAGAGAGAAAAAAATTTTTTTGATTGTGATTTAATTCTTCTTGCTGTAGTGTTCAAACTCTAGGGCCACGTGATTGAAAAGTTTTCGTGACTTCATGGAAATCCAAAGCACAAATGGAGTATGAAAGCTGCTATTTATGACATCATTATATAATAATTGTGGAATTCCTTGATATGACCTTCAGTTTGTATTGATAAATTTGAGTGAATTGATTTAAGGTTGTGAGAATGCAACCAGTGAAGGAACACTTTTCACTTCTGTTTTTAAGTTTTGTATTGCTTCTAATACACCTGACCAATATACCTCGTTTTATAGAGGATTATCTCTGCTTGTCAAAATCCTGGCTGTGTCTCTTAGGAAACATATCTTGAGTTATGGACATACCGCTCAGTATTTTATATTGCTCTCAGGGTCAAAAGGGCATTAGGCATGAGAAAATTTGGCTCAAAACTTTGACTTGTTAGAAATTGAAAGGTATTGAATAAGTCACTTGACATATTAAAGCATTCTTTTTTCCCTGTAAGAGAGTGTTATTTCTTAAGATATGGGTCCATTTGAAAATCGAAGCAGAAATAATATGTGAAATAAGTATTAATATACTCATATGCATATTTGATATTTATTTATTTAGATTTTGGGGCTGCACCCAGTGGTGCTCAGGGGTTACTCCTGGCTCTGCATTTAGAAATTCCTCCTGGCAGGCTCAGGATTCATATGAGATGCTGGAGATCGAACCCAAGTGGGTCCTGTGTTGGCCACTTGCAAGGCAAATGCCCTATCATTGTGCTATTGTTCTTGCTCCATATTTTTTTTAAATTTATTTAAACACCTTAATTACATACATGATTGTGTTTGGGTTTCAGTCATGTAAAGAACACCACCCATCACCAGTGCAACATTCCCATCACCAATGTCCCAAGTCTCCCTTCGCCCCACCCGACCCCCGCCTGTACTCTAGACAGGCTCTCCATTTTCCTCATACATTCTCATTATTAGGACAGTTCAAAATGTAGTTATTTCTCTAACTAAACTCATCACTCTTTGTGGTGTCTTGCTCCATATTTGACATCTAACTAAATAGCTCCTTTAACTAAATATGTTTCAACTTGTTTTTTGAAACTTATCACTTCCTTTCATTTACTACACTTAATTTTACCTCCAAGATAGATAATTGAGTATCCAATTAATGTGATGAAACATTGAAGATATATTGTCATATGCTATGACTGACTCAAAAAGGAAATATATATATATATATATATATATGTAACTTGACAAATTCTAGATTGTAGAAGTGATTTATATTCTCCATTAAAACTCTCATCTTGCATGCTATTTTATTTTCTAAAAACTTAGTTATTCTATAAAGAGTTTCAGGATTAAGTCTCAGTTTCATGCCTTTAGGTGATTTAATTTATTTCTATAACTTTCTTGACAACTTCATTCATTATGCTTTGATAATTCTCCAAAGTTTCATATCTTCATTATATTTTATAATAGAATGCCTTCCATTGAATGTGCCATAGGAACCCTTGAAAATGGAGCTATGCTTTAAATTGAACCAATTTTGATCTCTTAGAATTGTGGCTCTGTGATAGAGAACATTCCTTGCATATGTAAAGCCCTCAGTTTGATTTCCCACACCACAAAAGGAAAAATTACTCTTTTATACTCATTAAAGGCACTGCTTCCTATTTAGTAGCTCAACCTAATATCCTACTTACTACCTACTTAATTATGTATACTCTCACTTTTTTACTTTCATAATCTCAACACATTCTACTATTTATATTTTCTAAATAAAAATTTATTTTTTTACCTACATTTCTCAGTGTCACTGCTAAGTTGCTCTAACAGCTATCTAATTAAATCACTGGTCTTACTACTCTCTGCTTCCTTAATCCTATCTACTCAGTTTTTATGTAAGAAGTGCCTTTATCACTATTTCATGAAGTTTATGTTTTTTCTTCTCTTTCTCCCTTTCCCTTACCTTCTATTTCAACTACTAATAAAACCTCCAAATAAACAACTGTCTGAGAATAAGGACATTAGCAACTAGTTGCATTTAAGTATATGGTATATCCCAACTGTATTCTCCTGATTTTCTTTTCTTGAATAGCCTCATCCAGAATCCCATTCTTATCTTTGTCTTGCATTAGTTTAAATTTATTTTATTAAATAAATATTCCTAAAGCTGTGTATTTTTGTTCAAAATGTGGTTTACAACTTTATATAAGGATGTCAATAAGAATTTTTTTGTGGTTTACCTTACTAATAACTGCTATTATGTTGTTAAGATTCAATAAAATCAGAACACCTTTCTGTGAAGCATGAGCCAAAAATAAATTTCTCTTTGGGCTGAAGTGACTGACACAATTACCAAGGAAACTGAATTGTTTTATTTAATGGGAGACATAAAGAGCTATATTTATAACTATGTCTAGGTTCCTGTTGTGTTCCCATGCCCAGTAGTAGAGATGAACAGAAGCAACCAATTAAAAGACATTGAGGATTCAAATCCCTCAGGAATAAAAAGTTATGGTCATTCAACCAGTAGAGGACCTATTGGCAATTGTCCTCTCAAAGATCTGACCACTGGATAAGTGGTCAATCATCTTTTGAGTTTCTGAATTCTAGTAATACCACTTTCCTAGCTGATAGTAGCCGATAATATTAATAATTATTATTATTGCCAATAATAACCTCTGACTTACCTGGACATTTATTACATTAGTTTCTTCTAGGTCATGTGTATGTACATAACTTCCTATATTAAATAGTCTTGGTTTAAAAATATTGAATGCTATTCTGTCTTTCTAAATAAATCCAAACTGGGGGCTGGAGAGATAGCATGGAGGTAAAGCGTTTGCCTTTCATGCAAGAGGTCATCGGTTCGAATCCCAGCATCCCATATGGTCCCCTGTGCCTGCCAGGAGCAATTTCTGAGCATGGAGCCAGGAGTAACCCCTGAGCACTGCCGGGTGTGACCCAAAAACCACACACACAAAAAATAAATCCAAACTGATTTGCTAAAACAAATGCTAATTTTATAGTCTTTTCTGACTGAATCAATACAAGAAATTGATATACAAAATAATTTAAAGTAGAGCCTTAAGTTCTTAAAGTTGGGGAATAGACAGAATATTTCAAGGATTACCATATATGCAGTGCATACAGTGAATTCCATTTTCATAATCCTGTTATGCTCTTAAGCATTTCCATATTTGGCCCCAGAGACTTAGGGCCCATGCAAAACTGCAACCTAAGGCTTTTGCATTTAACTGCCAGCATGACTGACCAAAAATTTCCGGAACTCCCCAGGCTCCCTGGACACTGATTATAAAACCCCTCACTCGCATTTTCCTCAAAAAATTACTTCAGGGGGCCGGCGATGTGGCGCTAGAGGTAAGGTGTCTGCCTTGCAAGCGCTAGCCAAGAAAGGACCGCGGTTCGATCCCCCGGCGTCCCACATGGTCCCCCCAAGCCAGGGGCAATTTCTGGGCACTTAGCCAGGAGTAACCCCTGAGCATCAAAAATGGGTGTGGCCCGAAAAACCAAGAAAAAAAAATTACTTCAGGACAGCATGTTTTACAGAATGAAAGGTTGATCACTGAGATGACTTGACATATAATTGCAATGATTTTCATTAGTATTTAATTCTTTTAAATATTGTAGAAAATATTATAGAAGAGGTAAAACTTCCTTTAATTTATAGAGTAATAGTATAAATTTGGCAGAATAGTAAAGTGAACTGATATGGAGTTCTTCTAAAATGTACATTCTCAGATTTTTTTATCCTACTCTCTTTGTCATTCAATATTTCATTATGAAAAATATTTGACATATCTCATAATATTTGGCTTGGGTTTGCTTCACAGAACTTGAGCTCAGCCACAATAGCAAAATAAATCCCCCCAAATAAATTTCATTGTATTATTTACTTAACATATTTCAAAGCTTATTTTTATTCTATTTAACATAAATGTGTTGAGTAACTACTACATGCTAGCACTAATGCTGAAGAAATAGTAGTAAACGAAACAGATCCCAACACTCCACATTTTATGATGAGAGATATAGATATAGATAATATATAGATACAGATAATAAGTTCAACACTTCCATTGGCTGACTTAGAAAGTTCTCTAATTAAAATACTTTAATTCTACATGATTGATCTATAAGCATTTATAATAAAATCCTCTTTGGTTAAAAAGAAGATAATTTTGAAATTTGAATCCTAGGTATTTGAGAGAACAAGGCTTAAAAGCCAAAAATTGTCATCTCCAATACCTGTGTATAAATTCTAGTAAATGTAAATTATTGTTTATTTTTAAGTAATAATTAATTTTAACTGAAAAGTAAAGATATATAATAAATTAAGAAAAATTAATCACCACTCCTATTCAACATAGTACTGGAAGTATTAGCTATTGTGATTAGGCAAGAAAAAGACATAAAGGGAATCCAGATAGGAAAGGAAGAAGTCAAGCTCTCACTGTTTGCAGATGACATGATACTATACTTAGAAAACCCCAAAGACTCTACCAAAAAGCTTCTAGAAACAATAGATTCATACAGCAATGCGGCAGGCTACAAAATTAACACACAGAAATCAATGGCCTTTTTATATACCAGTAATGATAGGAAAGAAATGGACATTAAGAAAACAACCCCATTCACATTAGTGTCACACAAACTCAAATATCTTGGAGTCAATTTGACTTAAGAAGTGAAGGACCTATACAAAGAAAACTATAAAACCCTGCTCCAAGAAATAAGAGAGGACACTCAGAAATGGAAACACATACCCTGCTCATGGATTGGCATGATTAACATCATTAAAATGGCAATACTCCCCAAAGCATTGTACAGAATTAATGCGATACCTCTAAAAATAACCATAACATTCTTCAAAGAAGTGTATCAAACACTTCTGAGGTTCATTTGGAACAATAAACACCCTTAAATAGCTAAAGCAATCCTTGGGAAAAGGAATATGGGAGGCATTACTTTCCCAATTTTAAACTGTATTACAAAGCAATAGTTATCAAAACAGCATGATATTGGAATAAAGACAGATCCTCAGATCATTGGATAAGGCTTGAGTAATCAGAGAATGTTACCCAGACATACAATCATCTAATTTTGATAAACAGGCAAAAAGTCCTAAATGGAGCAAGGGAAGCCTCTTCAACAAGTGGTGTTGGGACAATTGCAAAAAAAGCGAACTCAGACCCCCAGCTAGCACCATGTATGAAGGTAAAATTCAAATTGATTAAAGACCTTGATATTAGGCCTAAAACCATAAGGTATATAGAACAACACATAGGTAAAACACTCCATGACATTTAGATTAAAGACATCTTTAAGGAGGAAACAGCACTCTCCAAACAGGTGGAGCCAGAGATAAACAGATGGGACTATATTAAGCTGAGAAGCTTCTGCACCTCAAAAAAAAGAAAAGTGCCTAGGATACTAGAGCCACCTATTGAGTGGGAGAAACTGTTTACCCAATACCCATCAGATAAGGGGCTAATATTCAAAATATACAAGACACTTTCAAAACTTTATAAGAAAAAGAAATCTATCCCATCAAAAAGTGGAAAGAAGAAATGAGCAGACACTTTGTCAAAGAAGAAATACAAATGGCCGAAAGGCACATGAAAAGATGCGCCGCATCACTAATCATCAGGGAGATGCAAATCAAAACAACTTTAAGGTACCATCTCAAGCCACTGAGATTGGCACACATTACAAAGAAGGAAAACAAGCAATGCTGGCGAGGATGTGGAGAGAAAGGAACTCTTATTCACTGCTGGTGGGAATGCTGTCTAGTCCAACCTTTATGGGAAGCGATATGGAGATTTCTCCAAAAATTGTAAATTGAGCTCCCATACGATCCAGCCATACCACTCCTAGGGATATACCCGAGGAACACAAAAATACAATACAAAAATTTCTTCCTCACACCTATATTCATTGCAGCGCTATTTACAATAGCCAGACTCTGGAAACAACCAAGATGCCCTTCAACAGATGAATGGCTAAAGAAACTGTGGTACATATACACAATGGAATATCATGCAGCCATCAGGGGAGATGAAGTCATGAAATTTTCCTATACATGGATGTACATGAAATTTATTATGCTGCATGAAATAAGTCAGAGGGAGAAAAATAGACACATAATAGTCTCCCTCATCTATGGGTTCTAAGAAAAATGAAAGACATTTTTGCAATAATTCTCAGAGACAAAAGAGATGAGGTCTGGAAGATGCAGCTCACGACATGAAGCTCACCACAAAGAGTGATGAGTGTTGTTAGATAAATAACTACATTGAGAACTATCCTAACAATGTGAATGAATGAGGAAAGTAGAAAGCCTGTCTAGAGTACAGGTGTGGGTGAGGTGGGTAGTAGGGTGATTTGGGACATTGGTGGTGGGAATGTTGCAGTGGTGAAGGGGGGTGTTCTTTACATGACTGAAATCATACAACTACAATCATATTTATTATCACGGTGTTTAAATAGAGATAAAAATATATAAAAAAGATAAAAATGCCCTCTGCACGTCTATGTTCATTGCAATGCTATTTAAGTCACTATAATTTGGAAGCAACCAGGTGCCCAAAAACAGATGAGTGGCTAAAGAAACTGTGGTGTGCAGTTGATATGTAGTTGTAAGTAAAAATGAAGTCATGAAATTTACCTATACATGAATGGACATGGAAATTATGCTGAGTGAAATGAGTCAGAGAGAGAAATATAGAGACAGAATAGTCTCTGTGGGATATACATAAAAAATGAACTACAATATGGTAATAATACCTAGAGACAATAGAGACAAGGGCCTGAAGGACCAGTTCATGATATGAAGTTTACCACAAAGAATGGTAAGCACAGTTAGAGAAATAACTGCACTGACAAATACATAAAAATAGTGAGAAAGAAAAATAAAATGCCTGTCCCAAAGACAGGCAGGAGGTGGTGGTGGAGGGAAATGGGAGACATTGGTGGCCTGAAAGTTGTACTAGTAAGGGGGTGTACATTCTATGACTGAAACCCTACTATGAACACTTTTGTAACCATGGTGCTCAAATAAATTATTAAAAAAATTAAATTGAGGGGCCGGAGAGATAGCATGGAGGTAAGGCGTTTGCCTTTCATGCAGAAGGTCATAAGTTCAAATCCCGGTGTCCCATATGGTCCCCCGTGCCTGCCAGGAGCAATTTCTGAGCCTGGAGCCAGGAATAACCCCTGAGCATTGCTGGGTGTGACCCAAAAACCACAAAAAAAAATTAAATTGAAAACAAAACAAAACTGAAAATTGAGCTCCCATATGATCTAGCTATAACACTCCTAGGGATGTACCCGAGGAACACAAAAATACAATACAAAAATCCCTTCCTCACACCTATATTCATTGCAGTGCTAGTTACAATAGCCAGACTCTGGAAACAACCAAGATGCCCTTCAACAGATGAATGGCTAAAGAAACTGTGGTACATATACACAATGGAATATTATGCAGCCATCAGGAGATGAAGTCATAAAATTTTCCTATACATTAATGTACATGGAATCTATTATGCTGAGTGAAATAAGTCAGAGGGAGAGAGATAGATGCAGAATAGTCTCCTTTCCATAGATGTTTTAAGAAAAATAAAAGACATTTTTGCAATAATTCTCAGGCAAAAGAGATGAGGGCTGGAAGGTCCAGCTCACAATATGAAGCTCACCACAAAGAATGGTGAGGGCAGTTAGAGAAATAACTACACTGACAATTATCATAACAATGTGAATGAATAAGGGAAGTAGAAAGCCTGTTCGAGTACAGGTGGGGGTGGGGTGGGGAAGGAGGGATATTTGGGAGATTGGTGATGGGAATGTTGCACTGGTGAAGGGGGTGTTCTTTACATGACTGACACCCAACTACAATCATATTTGTAATCAAGGTGCTTCAATAAAGATATTAATAAAAATTAATAATTAAAAATAGACAGGGGAGTAATTGGGACAATGGTGGAGGAAAGGGAATACTCTATTATTGAAATAAAACCTTATAATTAACAGTAATGTAACCTATGAGACTAAATTAAATAAATAAAACCACTTTAAATAAAATTTCAGACATAAAAATGAAAAATTGCACATTTTCTGAGACTCAATTTATGTCTTCAAAAATCATCTTGTATAGAATTATGGCATTTAAGATAATCATTTACATATTGTTAATAGTTTGAAAAAGCTTTACAATTTTATTATGGAGAGAAGCAAATAATTGTTAGTGAAGTAAATAGTGGGTATTTTGACATTCAGTGGGTTATCTTCTTGGGAAAAATTCCCTTTATAATATACCTGTGACCAGCAGAATCAAAGTCTTGTCTTCCTTGGCCATGCTAGAAAATATAGTCATATCATTTTCAATACTGTTTTTCTTTACATTATTTGGCACTCAAAATTGTTGTCATTGTAGCTTTATTTCATGTTACATTTACTTAGAACAGAAATTTATCATGCATTAATTGAGTCTTAATGCTTTAC
Source organism: Suncus etruscus (assembly GCF_024139225.1). Classification (NCBI taxonomy): domain Eukaryota; kingdom Metazoa; phylum Chordata; class Mammalia; order Eulipotyphla; family Soricidae; genus Suncus; species Suncus etruscus. The sequence goes on along the minus strand of NC_064848.1, from coordinate 157,631,579 downwards.
TTAAAAATCAGACTATTCAATAAATGCATTATTTTAGTAATGGAGAATCTTAAACTGATAAGCAGAGGTCAAGTTTGATCAATAGTAGATTAAATAGATTGCTTAAACTAGTTTAATCAACTCTCCCCAGGAGAAATAATTTAAAGATTTAAATGCTATTGAAAATAATGTTAAATTTGTTTATGTCTCATCATTATCTTATTACAATTTAGACAGATAATTTCATTTGTGCATCACAAATGAAACCAAGGATTATTCAATATGCATTGTATGACCAAGACTGTAAAACTAGTGATGGATTGAAACAGCTCTTAACCTGCAAAAATACGACAGGTATGATAAAAATTGAAATTTGAATAGTGATTTATAATCTTTAATATATGAGCCATTGTGATTTTATAATTTGTGACAGTGGTAGTATTTAAATTATTTATATGTGTATAAATAGAAGATGAGCTTCACCATTTTCAACTTTACTCTCCTCGTAGCCAAGTAAGGACATGAACCCACTAATCTTGAGCTACCATTATGTCAACGGACAGTAATGAATGTAAAATGATCATTTAAGTAAGATATTTTTTTGAATTTTAAGATTTTTGAGAAGAATTTCTAGCCGAAAATATGAATGTCAGTTTCTTGAAAGGGAAAACATTTTGAAGAAGATAGATCTTTAAGTGCTTTCTTTTTTTTCTTTGCTTTTTTTTGTTCTGTTTTGTTTTTTTGGCCACACCCGGCTGTGCTCAGGGGTTACTCCTGGCTGTCTGCTCAGAAATAGCTCCTGGCAGGCACGGGGGACCATATGGGACGCCGGGATTCTAACCAACCACCTTTGGTCCTGGATTGGCTGGTTGCAAGGCAAACGCCGCTGTGCTGTCTCTCCGGTCCCTTCAAGTGCATTCTTAATGATGACTTTAGTTACATTGGTTATGAGGATATTCTTCTACTGAAGAGTTTTCGGAGGGCAGCCTTCATATCTCTGTTTCTCAGACTATAGATAAATGGATTCAACATTGGGGTTACTGCCATGTACATCACAGTTATCACAGCATCTTTTAAGCTGTAACTAGTCAGAGGGCGGAAATACATGCCCATGACCGTCCCATAATACAACGAAACAACTGTGAGGTGGGAACCACAGGTGGAAAAGGCTTTGAGCACACTTTTGGTGGATGGGACTCGTAAGACTGTAGAAAAGACCCGGACATAGGATATAATAATGCATATTAAGGGCACAGAGAAAACACCAACCCCTAGATACATCATTTTAACATTAAATTTGATGTCAGAACAAGACAACTTGAGCAAAGGAGTAATATCACAGTAGAAGTTGGCTACTTCCCTGTTTCCACAGAAAGACAGCCTAGATGTGAGCAGAGTGTGAGGGAGAGCATTAGTGTTTCCAACCACCCAAGATCCGACAACTAACAGGACACAAGACCGTGGGCTCATAATTGTTGTGTAATGAAGTGGACGACTGATAGCCACAGCCCGATCATATGCCATTGCAGCCAAGATATAACTATCTGTATTTCCCAAAGCAATCATAAAATACATTTGTGTCAGACATCCCCCAAAGGAGATGGTTTTTGTGTTTAAGAGGTGATTAGCCAGAGTGTTAGGGATGGTTATGGAGGAGAAGAAAATATCAACGAAGGAGAGGTTAGCAAGGAAAAAATACATGGGATTGTGAAGACGAAAGTCAGAGCGAATGGCCAAGATGATGATGAGGTTTCCAATTAATGTGATGGGATAAATGAAGAGGAAGAGGATGAAGAGGATTTCTTCCTGTTCCTTTTGTCCAGTAATTCCAAGAAGAATAAAATTCAGGGTAGAGGATTTATTTACTTCTATCATGGTTCCTTTAGTAAGAATGGGGAGACAGTTACCTAGAATTGTAAATAAAATTACAGTGAGTAATAATTCTTTATCTACCAGCCCTAGCAAAATCAAGTCTATTTCCTTCCTAAGAATCCTATTAAAACGTATTTTCACTGCTACCTTCTGTCAGTTTTATTTGTGAAAAACTTTTCAGTATAAATATTCTCAAATATTTTCTCTTCAATCTTTTATTATTATTATTTCAATTGGTGATACACCCAACTCACTAGGTACTTCAATTTCTGTTTTAGTATACCTGTAGGCTTGCATTTGTAGTGTTTTTCCTATTTCAATGCTTAGCGATTCTGCAAATCGTCCAACCCCCCGTTCTGTCTTTGTAAATAGATTATAAGGGTTTATTTTTTTTGAGAAGTAAAAACATCACATTTATTTTTTTACCATTACAGAGAAATCATTGTTATTTCAAAGAATAGTTGCTTTATTATATGAAACAATAGTTTGTATTTACTATTGAGTTAAATCAAAATTTATTTATCCCATATCTGGAATACCCTTAGACACTCACCCATGTTATAATTTATTTCTACATCTATGCTTTTTATTATTAGAATAATTCTTATATTATTTATATTTTCATTAATTTATTATCTCTTCATAGTAGCTTAGATTATCATTGTTTTTCACCTAAAATATTATAATGCTCCTTTAACTTCTTGAACACAGTTATCTTCCTCTTTGATTCTTGTGCAATGAGGCAAATTCATGTTTTTCTTTTCTTCAAAGACTTAACATTGAGCTAAAGTTTCCCAGGCTCTCTCACCTGAGGTATGATTATGTGACTGAGTTAAAGTCAATTCATCTATGGATTTTAATTGTAGTCTTCCTTTATACTCTCCCCCCCCCCCCTACTGTCAATAGGATGAAAAGCCCTGGGTGCTGACGAGTTGATAGAGTTACGGGGTAGAATGAACCTGTGATACCTAGAAAGGCTACACATTACTAAAGATACCACTTGGAATTGCTATTCAGAAAACAGTAAATTTTACTCTTTTTTATATCTTTATTTAAACATCTTGATTACAAATATGATTGTGATTAGGTTTCAGTCATGTAAAGAACACCCCCTTCACCAGTGCAACATTTTCACCACCAATGTCCCAAATCTCCCTCCATCCCACCCTAAATTTTACTATTTTAAAAATTATCCACTTTGTTATATGTTTGTTATCATAGTCCAAGATGTCCTAAGTAAGTCATGATTTTTCCTATGATGACATATATTCAAAAATTAGCCATATATAAAAATAGTTTAATTCTCAGTTTTCAGTACTTTCTGTATAGTATATGTGAATGATATGCTAGGCATAGAAGATGCAATTATTATAAGATGCTATACATTCCTCCTATCTACAGGAATTTGATCTTGTATTTATTTATTTTTGCTTTTTTTTTTTGGGAGGCCACACCTGGTGACGCTCAGGGGTTACTCCTGGCTATGCACTCAGAAATTGCTCCTGACTTGGAGGACCATATGGGACTCCGGGGGATTGAACCTTGGTCCATCCTAGGTTGTTAGCACATGCAAGGCAAAAAATGCCCTACTGCTTGTGCCTCCACTCTTGACTCCTCTTTTATTTATTTATTTATTTTTTAATGAAGCAAGGTAGTTTTTACTGAAAATTATTTAGAAAGTTGTGAAGGAAGAGAAAGAGAAATATGTGTTCAAAAGAAAGCACAGGGACAGAGAGAGACAATCAAGTGAGATATGAGTTCAACAGAGGTTACAGGCTTGAAGAGCAAACTTGTCCTTTTTAAACATCTCTAAAAGTCACCACAGAAGGACCCAAGTGATAGCATTTGCCTTGCACACATCTCTAAAACTCTAAAAGAACTGGAAAAATATGGGTATCAGAAATAAAAAAAAAAGACACTGAAGTTTTAAGCCACTTTTAACGCTATAAAGTCTCCTTCAATTATCCAAGCACAAATAAGGCCCGATACAGAAAGTTCTGGGATCTAAATTCATCTGTGATATAGTAAATGTGGCCATAGATCAGTATGAATTTAAGGTTTCTGCATAAAATATTTGAAGTAGTTTGAAGTAACATCACAACAACTTTATATATGTTAGAATTGGAATGGAAAAATCAAAAGCATAAAATTTGTAGAAGATATGACTATCTTCAGAGAAAATCAAATGGTATTCTCGAGATTAATCATGAATATCCAGGGAAATCTTTAGAGATATCTATAATATCTCTCTAGAGATGTTATTTGGTCTAAACTCATATTACAGTTCTTACACTTAAATAAGAACAAAATGAGAAAACAGTATTAAAAATTCCTCATTTATATCTTAGTAGAAAATAATAATATTGATAGTATAATTAAAATTCTGAAAGGGGCCGGAGCTATAGTACAGAGGTAGGGCATTTGCCTTGCATGCAGATGACCTGAAACAGACCCGAGTTAGATCCTTGGCATCCCATATGGTCCCCTGAGCCTGCCAGGAGCTATTTCTGCTCACAGAGCCAGGAGTAACTCCTGAGCACTGTGGGTGTGACTCAAAAAAATCCTGAAAAATGTGCCAAATGGTTTATATATATGCATTTATATTCTGTATAAAATAACAAACCTATGAATATTTTAGTGAATTACATATGGACTTTATATACTGTATAAAACAAAAAACTGCTTATTTTAGTGCATTAAATAATACACATATATATTAATAGTATAAATTCTGAATGGAAATATACTCTAAACCCTAGAACACTATTTATCTCAGGCATAATAAAGGTAAATAAGATTTTTAATGTGAACAGTTTCAAGTATCTATAATATGTATTTCTTTAACAAAACCTGAACAAGTATGTCAAAATGTTGTTAGGTAATTCTCTTTGACTTTTTAACACATAATGTATTTATCAGTTTCCTATTGTTGTAGGACTCTGGTGGTGCTTTCTGTGGCACCAAGGCAACACAAAGTTCTAGTGGCAGATGTTGGTGGGATTTATGGTGCTAGAAATTGAACCCAGGGTTGAATAACATCCCTGGCCATGTTATTCTGATAGTTTTAACAAAGTCATAATAATTTCAGTTCTGACACTTTTACCTTTCACTAACATGTTTCCTGTGGCTGTGTATATTTCAAAAAAAAATCTTCAACCTTAATACAGTATATCATACTTTCACTTTTCTCATTCTGGGTTGCCAAGTTATTGTGAAGAAACCACATTAAGGAAGGAAATTAGCCTAGAAATTAACTTTTGATTATATTGTAGTTTGAATCAACACAAAGACTAATTATATTCCAAAATGCAATATATGCAAGGACAATCAAAAAAATAAATGGATTAAAGACTGTAAGAAAAAGTTGACTTAGAAAAGGATAAGAGGTTGGCAAAATTAGTGCACAAGCTAAAGACACAGGGAAACCAAGGATAGAAGTGTCCGAGATAGGAACTTCAGTGTCTGTAAAGTCAGATGTGAGGTATCCTCATAAAAAGAACCATAAAGACCCCCCAGGGATAGAAGCCAGAAATGCATCAGAATGAATTCTAGTAGGCGAGTGAGTGGCTCAAATTGGTTGGAATGAAGCCAGATTTACAGACAACATGGAGCTACTAAAATCCTGGACAGTGTGCTTTGAAATCTCTATCACATGAATATAATGGTTTGGAGGATAGGGACAGAGTAGACGCAGTGCTTTTTTTCCCTAGTATCTGGGTTAGAAGAGACTCAGTATGTCCTCATAGCATCAGGTCAAAGAAATGCAATAGGCAAAGCCAAAGAAATGTCCTGAGTGCAGTGACCCATAAGTGTTTTGATAATGAAATAACATGAACTTCTAATATAACTTGACATTGTATGGATTTTAGTTCCTAAGTTTATAGGCTTGTATATGGCTCAGCAAAAGTGCGCACCCACGTACACACATAAATCAGATAATAAAAAATTGGGGTAGGTAAATCAAAACAACTTCTTCCTCATATTCTTTCTCTCTCTTCCACTCTACCTCATTCACTTCCCTCTATTTTTCTCTCTAACCCCTGTCTTTCCAGCCAATGTTTTATTCTTAGTTTTTACTACTTTTACACAGAATGTTTGACAATTCAATTCACAATTTTTCCGTTTGACAATGTGATGGTTCTACTTACCTCTTGGAGGTTTGGGGAGACCCCAAGAAGAAAATTCATGGAACACACTTGTTAATTATGTGTCCCTGTTATCTTTGTCATAAAAGTGTCTCTTTAAAATTCGGTTTATACCAGGGTGTTAGTTCATATGTTTCTGTGACCCTCACTCCTTACCAAATGAGAAGTTCACAGCCAGCTGGTTTAGCACCTGCTAACATTCCTTTTGGAACTGAGGCATGAAGGAGAGTGGGTCATCTATTTTAAGTAAGAGAAGACAGATTAGGATGTCCTGCAAACCAAAGTCTGAATTTCCAGGTACTAAAACAGAAGGTGTGACCATAAAGCACATTCTCCCTATTAAAAGAAGCAGGAAGGTTCATAGGATAGAGAAAATTGTAAGTTATACACTAGGTTATAAGTCTCCTGAAACACTATTCCTTTGGGTCTTCCTTGTGGCCACAGTCAAAGTAATTGTTGAGATTCATTATACTGCCAGCTATATCCTGAGGGGGATTCAGTGCCTCTCCAGAGTAGTCTTTTAAAAGTAGAGGTTTTTTTTTTTTTCCAGAAGAAAAAGTGAAGCAAGAGAGTTTTCCAGAAAGTATGTTTCCAAGGTCTGAGTTCTGAGCTGGATTAGTCTAGCCTCTCTTCTGAATTCTGGAACCCTCTTTGAAATTTATTACAAACTAGAGCTGCATCTTAGGATACAAGGAGCTGTGGTACAACTTTTCTGGTATTACATTAGCAAATAAGAATCATATTTCACCTTCTATATGAAAAGAAAATTTTGTTTTGGGCAGGAGGCATACAACTGGTTTTCCTCAGGGGCTATTCCTAGTGTTCTGCTCAGGAGTTGCTCTCAGTGGTGCTTGTGGGATCACTTGACTGTGGATTGAATCCAAGCCTCCTTTTCTATGTCTTTGATCTGGGCAAACTTTCTTTTTCTAGTATGTTTTGATTGTTTTGTTTTGGGGACATACCTGACATTACTCAGCTATTACTACTGGCTGTGCACTCAGAACTCATGCCTAGCAAGCTCAGTGGGGGTAAAGCTGGGACGCCAGGATTGAATCTGGGTTGGCCATGTACAAAGCCCTATCCACTATGTTATCACCCCTGCTCCATCTTTTTCTAGTATTTTAATAGTAAATGTCTGGGATTTATTTTTAAAATTGTATTTTTAGAGGTAGAAATTATGATATAATTTAAATAACTTTATGTATGCGGCACCTTTACATTGGCTATGGTTAATGACCATAGAATAAAATAGCACCTCCTGTGCAGGGTGACCTCTTTCTGTAGACTATGGATGATCAAGAGTTAGATCTGTCTGAATTTTGATTGAGGTTCTGTTTATTTCTGGTCATAGTGGACTTTGAGACATTAATAAAATACATTTAATGATATTTTTAGTTGCAATAACAGCAACAACAGCACTATCCTCATAAAATTGTTTGCAGGATCAAATGAATTAATATTCAAGACATTTTTTGTTTATGGTTCTTGGATCATACCTGTCATACCTGTAAGCTAATAACATGCTGTAAATAAGGGAGGCCTGGGGTTATTACTAGCTCTGTGCTCAGAAATTACTCCTGGCAGGCTCAGGGGACCATATGAGATGATGGGAAATGAACCTGGGTTGGCTGTGTGCAAGGCAAAATGCCTACCAGCTATGCTATCATGCTAGCCCTTAACGTTCTTATTAACCAACTAAATTGGTACAGAGTTTTTAGAAACATTTAACCTTTAAATTACTAATTCTACAGTTTATTGCTTTTACACTACAGCTGCAACAATGCTACCTAATAATACCTATTTACTAGCATTTATATACTTTTTGGACAACTTTCCAAAATCATCAGATTTTGTACATTATAAATATTGAAACTTTGTTGAGTTGCATTTTTCTCCAGATAAGCTTCAGGTGGCCGTTGTATCAACTTTGGTTATTTGCTTGGATAATTATCTTCTAACCTTATACTTTGAATCTGTGTTTGCTCTGAGAATTTAAATGTGTAGTACCATCTCACACCACAGAGACTGGCACACATCACAAAGAATAAGAACAATAAGTGCTGGAGAGAATGTGGAGAGAAAGGAACTCTCATTCACTGCTGGTGGGAATGTCGTCTTGTTCAGTCTTTATGAAAAACAAGAGATTTCTCAAAAGACTGGAAATTGAGCTCTCAGATGATCTATTTATACCACTCCTAGGAATATACTCTAGGAAACAAAAACACAATACAAAAATGTCTTTTCACACCTATATTCATTGCAGCACTATTTACCATAGCAAGACTCTGGAAACAACCAAGATGCCCTTCAACAGATGAGTGGCTAAAGAAACTGTGGCACATATACACAATGGAATTTTATGCAACCATCAGGAGAGATAAAGTCATGAAATTTTCCTATACATGGATTGACATGGAATCTATTATGCTGAGTGAAATAAGTCAGAGGGATAGAGATAGACACAGAATAATTTTACTCATCTATGAGTTTTTAAGAAAGCCAAAAGACATTATTGTAATAATGCCCAGAGACAACAGAGATGAGGGCTGGCAGGACTGGCTCTCTATGTGGAGCTCACCACATAGAGTGGTGAGTTTAGTTAGAGATGACTACACTAATTATCATAACAATGTTGGTGAGTGAGAGAAGTAGAATGCCTGTCTCGAATATAGGCAGAGGGTGAGGAAGGAGGAAGATGGGGTGTAGTGTTAAATAATTAATGACGGTACTGGATGGAGATGGATGGAGGGGCCTTTCTGTGCCATTCCAGGCCATGTGGCTCTGCAACCCCCTTCAGCCAGTGGGTCTGGAGGTTCATGAGAGCAGCGGGTAGAAATCTCACTCACAGTCAGGCTTCAGGAAGTATCAGCTTTATTCATACCCTATCCACCACATGAGTGGCCTATATCATAACCAATTAAGCATTCAGCCATTCTTTTTTTTAAAATAAATTATCTTTATTTAAACACCATGATTACAAATATAATTGTAGTTGTATGATTACATTCATGTAAAGAACACCCCCCTTCACCAGTGCAGGATTCCCACCACCAATTTCCCAGATCTATCTAATCCCCACCCCACCCACACCTATTCTCGAGACAGGCTTTCTTTTTCCCTTATTCATTCACATTGTATGATAGTTTTCAGTGTAGTTATTTCTCTAACTGCACTCATCACTCTATGTGGTGAGCTTCATGTCATGAGCTGCACCTACTGAGAAGATAGGGGGAAATAAGGGTTGGGACTGAGGCAGTAAAATATTAGAAATGAGATTTGTAGGGCAGTATCAAGGTCACAATACAAGATGGATGTTATGGATATATAAAATATATGCATACAATACTATCAGCAATGATGTCTTTGATTGTAGCTTCTTCATAGGGGTTTTATTCATGACTCTCTGGGACCCCAATGATTCTTATGTTGTTTCTGTTGAAGTTATCTCAAAGGTCTCTTGTTATTTTGGATTAAAGACCTTTTTTATTCTTTATCAAACCTAAAGCTTTAGGTCTATAGATGAAACTAACTTTAAAGGCATCACTGAAACTAAAGGCATCTTCAAGGATAATACACCACTGACCAAGCAAGTGGAAACAAAGATAAACAAATGGGATCACATCTATCTAAGAAGCTTCTTTACCTCAAAGAAAATGACGAGGAAATGATGACCAAGATAAAAAAAAAACTACCAAGAAATGGGAAAAATTATCACCTAATATTTATCTATTAAGGGGTAAATATCTAAGATACATAAGGAACTGGTAAAGCTCAACAAGAAAAAAAATCCAGGGCCGGAGAGATAGCATGGAGGTAAGGCATTTGAATCCTGGTATCCCATATGGTCCCACGAGCCTGCCAGGAGTGATTTCTGAGCGTGGAGCCAGGAGTAACCCCTGAGTGCTGCCAGGTGTGATCCAAAAACCAAAAGAAAAGAAAAAAAATCCAACCCAAAGAAATACATAGGCAGAAGAAATGAACAGAAATTTTCTTTTTTTTCTTTTTTTTTTTTTTTTTGGTTTTTGGGCCACACCCTGTGACGCTCAGGAGTTACTCCTGGCTATGTGCTCAGAAGTTGCTCCTGGCTTCTTGGGGGACCATATGGGACGCCGGGGGATCGAACCGCGGTCCATCCTAGGCTAGCGCAGGCAAGGCAGGCACCTTACCTCCAGCGCCACCGCCCGGCCCCAACAGAAATTTTCTTAAAGAATATATACAGATGACCTAAAGACACATGAAAAATGCTTCACATAATTAATCATCAGAGAGATGCAAATCAAACTAAGGGTGACATATTGCTTCACACCACAGAGACTGGCACACATCAAGAACAATCAGTGCTAGCATGGATGTGCGGAGAAGGTCTTTCCTTATGGGGAAACAATATGTACTTTCTGCAAAGAACTAGGAACCCAACAACCCTCTCCTGATAATATATTCTAGGGGCCCAAAAACACAATCCAGGGAAAGGCATCTGCACTTCTATGTTCATTCTAGCACTATTCACAATAGCCAAAATCTGTAAACAAGCCAAGTGCCTGAAAACAAATGAGTAGGTAAAGAAACCATAATGCATTTAACACTATGCAACATTACACCAGCTGTTAAGAAAAATTAAGTCATGAAATTTACTTATACATGAGTAGACATGGAGAGTATCATACAGAATGAAATAAGTCAAAGGGAGAGAGACAAAGAATAGTTGCTCTCATCTGTGGTATATTAAAAATAGTATGAGAATAATATTCAAAAACAATAAATATGATATGGTGGTGAAGTGCAGTTAGGAAAGAGAAACATAAGATAATAATAATTGGAAATGATCACTCTGGAAAAAAACTGGATGCTAAAATGAAGTTAAGTGATATGCATAATACTCCTTTAGGAACAGTATTACAAACTGGTGCCTAAAGGAAAAAGGAAGAAGAACTGAGAGAGTGAAAGAGAGAGACAGAGACAGAGACAGAGAGAGAAGAAACAAATTTGTCATAGAGATGGGCTGGGGCAGTGGGAGAATGGGAGGGAAAGTGTGGAAATTGGTGGTAGAAAATGAATACTGGGGACCAGAGAGATAGCACAGCGGCGTTTGCCTTGCAAGCAGCCGATCCAGGACCAAAGGTGGTTGGTTCGAATCCCGGTGTCCCATATGGTCCCCCGTGCCTGCCAGGAGCTATTTCTGAGTAGACAGCCAGGAGTAACCCCTGAGCACCGCTGGGTGTGGCCCAAAAACCAAAAAAAAAAAAAAAATGAATACTGGTAAAGAATATGTGTTGCAACATTCTATGACTGAAACTCCACTAGCAACTGTTGGGACGTGGGTTCTGAACAAGGAAGGACTCCATTTTGTAAAGGCCACATGACAGGCTTCTTTCAGGTTCTGAGCAGGGAGAGATGCCATTTTGTAAGAATCACATGGTAAGTCTTCACAAGTCTATTTCCATTAGTACTGCTCAAAGCTACCTGGCCATACCAGGTAGCCTATCAGAGAAGGATAATGGAGTAATAGGAAGGTACCTCTACAATAGTCAATCATTTTAAAGATCATCAGGAAGCTGGAACCTCCCTATATCCTTCCCTATATAATCTTCCTCAAGATCTTGTGTGGGGCTCATCTCCTTCCGGAGATGGTTCTGGCTGGCCAATGTGGGGGCCTTATTGGCAGATAGACTAAAGTATTAAATTTTATTCCAGTTTCTTGGTCTCACCCTATGAGTCTGGACTCTAGTAGCAATGACTTTTAAACTCTCTATATCACAGATTTAATTTAAAAATGCATGATTTAGGGGCTAGAGTGGTGGCACAAGCGGTAAGGTATCTGCCTTGCATGCTCTATCCTAGGACAGACCGTGATTTGATCTCCGGCATCCCATATAGTCCCCAAGCCAGGAGCGAGCGTCACCAGGTGTGGCCCAAAAACAAACAAAAAATGCATGATTTAATAACAAAAAATGTTCTAGGGAGGAAGTATCCCAAATATTTTTTGCTATGTTTAGTAAAGTTGATTCTTTGTTTCCCTGATGAGTAGAAAACTTTCAAGTCAAAGGTAGTTACAAAGATAGATTTTTCACAGTCTATTTTGTAGTTATTTCATAAATATTTGCTGAATTAATGTGTTTTCTGTGGGGAATGAGGGCTCAGAGAAGATGACTCTGCTATATTAATTTAATTTTCATTTCTTTTTATAAATTATTAAATATAATTAATTTTATACATTTTATAATTTGCTCTAATTTTATTAGATTACTTACTAGTTTGTTTCCCATTAACATAATGTTACTTTTAGTGACTTAACTTGGAGATATGACTTTTGTTATTATAAGAATGACTTAAAGGGGGCCGGAGCAATAGCACAGCGGGAGAGTGTTTGCCTTGCACATGGCAGATCCAGGACGGACCTTGGTTTGATCCTGGGTGTTGCATCCCCCCGAGCCAGGAGGGATTTCTGAGTGCATAGTTGGGAGTAACACCTGAGTGTCACAGGATGTGGCCCAAAAAGAAAAAAAAAAGAATGACTGGGGCCGGAGAGATAGCATGGAGGTAAGGCGTTTGCCTTTCATGCAGAAGGTCATCGGTTCAAATCCCGGCGTCCCATATGGTCCCCCGTGCCTGCCAGGAGCAATTTCTGAGCATGGAGCCAGGAGTAACCCCTGAGCACTGCCGGGTGTGACCCAAAAACCACAAAAAAAAAAAAAAAAAGAATGACTACAGTTTATCTACATTAACGTTGCATCTAGATAGTTCATCTATACCTTCATTTTTTTTTTAAATGAAAAAGTCAGCTGATCCCGAAGGACCTGGTTTTGATTCCCGGCAACCCATGTGGTCCCCGGAGCATGCCAAGTGCAACTTCTGAGCACAGAGTTATGAGTAACCCCTGAGCATGGTTCTGTGTGGCCCAAAAACGAGAGAGAGAGAGAGAGAGAGAGAGAGAGAGAGAGAGAGAGAGAGAGAGAGAGAGAGAGAGAGAGAGAGAGAGAGAGAGAGAGAGAGAGAGAGAGAGAGAGAGAGAGAGAGAGAGAGAGAGAGAGAGAGAGAGAGAGAAGAAGAAGAAGAAGAAGAAGAAGAAGAAGAAGAAGAAGAAGAAGAAGAAGAAGAAGAAGAAGAAGAAGAAGAAGAAGAAGAGAAGAGAAGAAGAAGAAACTCAATGTACTTAGTAATTAGGATATATCACTCCATCCAATACATAAACCCCTTTTTCTGAGTCACCCACAGAGACATGATAAAATTTATTTCATCTTAGCAATGTAATAATAATTACAAAATGTAAATTCTAAAAATATAGTTAAAAACCTTTTACATAATGGAAAACAACTAAAACAAGCTGTACTTTGCAGAAATATACATAGAAGCCTCAAAAATTGTTAGAAGCTAAATAAGGGGGAAATGAGCATATTATTTAAGATGTGAGGGAATACAAGATGGGTTAGTAAAGAAATAAAAATGTGGAGCATCAAAATTTTTAATTTTCTCATTGAATAGGAAAACTATATTTGGAATTATACCTAGGCTGAGTTTATAAATTCTTCATCTTCTAGCAAAGATTAACAAGAATCATATCACCAAAGGAAAGCCAATGCTATTGAGGTTTCAGACTTTCCATGAATGAAGGCATGGGAAATACTTTAAGTGGAGACTAAGTGCTAAGTTATTTGACAGCTTTCTTCAGATATTTGAACATCATATATGTCGCCATTTTTTTCTGTAGGCTATTTGCTTTTTATTTTCTTAGTTCTAGAAGTGCATATTTTTGCAATTTATAGTCTCAAATGTTTTTAAAAAACCTTTATTCTCTTTTAAGATATGGCATGCATACAAATCTCTATTAATCAATTTAAACATACATTTATATGATTTCTATTTATAGAATTAACCCAACTGTAAAACAAGGTATTTTATGTATAATCATTGTCAGATTATATTTTTGAGACAATACATATTTTTTGGTTATTTTTGGCTACACCCAGTGAAACTCAGGGGTTACTATGTGCTCAGAAATCGCTCCTGGCTCAGGGAACATATGGGAAGCTAGGGATCAAACCCAGGTCCATCTTTGGTCAGCTGCTTGCAAGACAAGCTCCCGACCACTGTGCCCCTTTTGAGACAATATTTTAATAAATACATACTAATTCCACTTTTACTCATTGGGTTTTTCTTAAATCATCAAATTGTAAAAACACGTAGAGTTATATATTAAGACAAATCCTATATTAAGAAGTTGCTTTCTTTTCTTTTCTTCTTTTAACCCCACATCCTATCCCTGCTGCTAAGGCCAACCAGTTTTTCCAGCAGAAGTTGCTTTCATAGTAATTATTAAATACTTGCTAACATAAAGTACATTTGAATAGTTTGTTAACAATGAAAAGAATGAGTTATTGTGATGGTCATATCTTATGTTAGTGACAAGGCAGGTTCTGTTATTCTTAACAGAGATGTAAAGGCTGACTCTCAGTATTTCTTAATTTTAATCTAATAGAGAGGACAATAACAGACATGAGTCCCATAATCCAGTATATATTTTGTCAATTACTGTGACAGAGCAGTAGAAAAATATACAAAGTGACTGAATAAGAGGTAATATAATTACTAAGATATCAATAATAAGACATAATAATAATAAGACAAAAAATTTCTGACTGAGAAGATTAAAAGAAGGTTCTTGAAATATGCTGACATCGAGATGAATTTCCAAAATTCATCCTAATTGGTGTCTGAAGTCTCCAATGTATAAACCCATATTGATTACAAGAAGATTCTCTTGCTAAATAGTTTGCTCAGAGCAGCCTTCATGTCTCGGTTTCTTAGGCTATAGATGAATGGATTTAACATTGGAGTCACAATCATGTACATCACAGTTAATATAGCATCTTTTAAGCTGTGACTAGTCAGAGGGCGGAAATACATGCCCATGACTGTCCCATAATACAATGAAACAACTGTGAGGTGGGAACCACAGGTGGAGAAGGCTTTGCGTACACCTTTTGTAGATGGAACTCGTAAGACTGTGTAAAAAACCCGGACATAGGATATAATAATGCATATTAAAGGCACAGAAAAAACACCAACTCCTAGATACATCATCTTTACATTAAATTGGATATTAGAACATGATAACTTGAGCAAAGGGACAATGTCACAGTAGAAGTTGGCTACTTCCAGATTTCCACAGAAAGTCAGACCAGCTGTGAGCAATGTGTGGATGAGGGCATTAGTGTTTCCAACTATCCATGATCCAACAACTAACAGGACACAAGTCCGTGGGCTCATAATTGTTGTGTAATGGAGTGGACGGCTGATGGCCACAGCACGATCATATGCCATTGCAGCCAAAATATAGCTGTCTGTGTTAGCCAAGGAAATCATAAAATACATTTGTGCTAGGCACCCCCCAAAAGATATTGCTTTGTTGTGTAAGATATAGTTGTACAGTGTCTTAGGGATAGTTACAGAGGAGAAGAAAATATCAATAAAAGAGAGGTTGGCAAGGAGAAAATACATGGGACTGTGAAGGTGAATGTCAGAGTGAATGGCCAAGATGATAAGGAGGTTTCCAATCACTGTGACAGGATAAATAAATAGGAAGAGGATGAAGAAGATTTCTTCCTGTTCTTGCTCATTGCTAACTCCTAAGAGAATGAAGTCCAGAGTAGAGGATTGGTTTTCTTCCATCACAGATCCCTTATAAAGGCAAGATGAATACAGAATTATTGAGGAAATAATTTATTGTTTTAGTAATATATTCTTGATCATATTTAATCATTGTACTTCTATTTGAGATGGTAAAGCTAGGAATGCTCTGTATTTAGAATAACCTCTATTCACCAGTTGGAAAATTGTCAGATAGCTATTCACATGTATATCTGAGAATTTATCAATGTGCAAAAATGTGGTTATTTTCCCAATCCCAGCAGTGCCACCAAACACCATAGATATACTCATTTAGGAAATAATTAAATTTATATTGCATCTGATATTTTCTTAGGCCCATGGAAAAACATGAGCATATAAACCATTAATTTTTATCACATTATTTAAATATTTACTAATATAGTCATATATTCATATATAGTCATAAAGTCTCTATTCTCAGGAACTTAATGGGGAAAATAGGTTTGCATCTTATTTTATTGCTCATTCAAAGAACAACATTTTGGAATATCTGAAGAAAGGACTTCAATTCAAATAATGTGCCATATAGATGATAGTATGTCTGATTTAAAGTTCTTCACTAAACAATCTCAGTGTGATCAGAGTCTACCGGTAGTGTTTTTAAATATCTACAAAACCATTAGAAGAGTATAAATAATTAAAAAAAGGCAGACTATAGGGGCCAGCGCAGTGGCGCTAGAGGTAAGGCATCTGCCTTGCAAGCACTAGCCTAGGACGAACTGCTGTTCTATCTCCTGGCGTCCCCCAAGCCAGGAGCGATTTCTGAGTGCATAGCCAGGAATAACCTCTGAGCATCAACGGGTGTGGACCCCCCCAAAAAAACCAAAGAAAAACAAAAAAGGGCAGACTATATTCTAGAAAAACAATTTCATAAAATTTCTCCTCATTTTTAAAGTATAGTTTTATTCTTTTTTACAGGTTATATTTATTTTCCAAACCTTTGTGTATAGTAACAATACATTTTTTACATTATTTTTTACTTCATTATTTCTTTTGGGACCTCATTGCAACCTCATAGTGGCTTTATCTATTACTAGTAAATTAGTTATATTTGCATTGTTGACATCTCCTATATGTCCATATTTATCATACTTGAATAGAAATATGTAGATAAAAATAACTTACTTTGCATAGCCAATATAAGTAGTTTAAAATCTATTTTTAGACCAAGGATGAAGTGTTAGGAAGAAGGGGTGTTTGCCAACTCTACAGTGCTTAGGGCCTACTCCTGAATTTTTATTCACTCTGCATTTCAAGTGGTGCTTGGGGGATCATTTGACTCAGGCTCCTACATGAAAAGTATTACACTAAACTCATTTAGTCTTCTAACCTCTGCAAGCTTTTTACAAAAAGTTTACATCATTTTTTTAAAATAAGGAAACAAAAAAGTTGAACAAATTCATAGGAAAAATAATTGTGTACAGTCCCCCTAAACAGGTAAGTAAGTAAAATAATTAAAAAATGACCCAGCTCCCAATGAAAATGATGGCTGCCAACTCTTCTAAGGGAGTCTGATCCAGTATGAAAACTCTGAGACCTCTCAGAATGGGTAGGAGAAGGTTCCCCTTATTCCCTGAAGGCACAACAGCCCACTGCCACACTTGATACCCTCTAACAGAAATGCCCAACTCCACAACTTAATTTTATCAAGTTGACAAGACACCATATTTGTTCCAGATCTATAGTTCCTGGACCCCAAAACTTAATAGTAGTACCAGATCTGTAGGATCACAGGAAATCTGATGGGAAAGTTCAGTGAGCCTGCACAGTAACACAGAAGGTTCGACTAACACCAACCATAGTCCAGTAGATCCTTAAATACTAAATTTAGTAACACCATTGAGAGAAATAACAATTATTTCAAAGTGTTGATCTAAGTTTTTATTATTCCACTTGCTTTTGTGTTTTAACAAACAATATAAAGTAAATTTGTTTGTACATACAAGGGGACAGACTAGGATGGTTGGTGGGAAACTGGGAATGCTAGTGGAGGAAAGTCACACTCACAGGTGGGATTGGTTTTTGAACATTTAATATATAAAACATTGGTGGAAGGATTGGTGTAGTACTCAATGGTGTAGTACTCAACTACAAGACTATATAGACAGCAACTATAAGACAGTGACTTCAATGTTGACATATGCTGCTAACAAGGCGTTGGTCTAACGCACAGCTGACTAGGTTTGATCCCAGAACATTGCTATGGTTTCCTGAGAATTACCAGGAGAGATTCCTGAGCACAGATCCAGGAAGGAGTAAACCCTGAGAAAGCCTCCAAAACTGACCCCCAGACAAAAAAGCAAAATAATTTACCTAAGAATATTGAGATTATAAAAAATAATATGTATATAAGCTCAGTTTGTGGAAAGGGGGCACAGATGGATATACTCAGCGCTGATTTTGTGGTTGGCTCAGGAGACCATATGTTGTGCCAGAGATAGAACCCAATATCGAATTCTTGCCAATAAAGAACCTTACTTGCTGTACTATTTCTGTGGCCCTGGAACTCTTTTCTAAGATAACGTGTTTATATGACTTCTAGTGCATGATATGAGCGTGTGTGCAGACACAACAGTAACATATGATATTATTTCAGGAGGCTGAGCCATCATTTTCTTGTCTTGTTTCCTTTTAGAAAGCCTAAGAAGAAGCATTATTAAGAGGAGGGCACTTTCTTCCTTATCACAATGTTCAGTGTGTGTGTGTGTGTGTGTGTGTGTGTGTGTGTGTGTAGTGTATGATTTTTTCTCTCAATACTAATTTAAAATTTGAGGTCTGAAGCCAAGATGTGAGCACTAATTTTCTCATTACCTTTATATATAATTTTAAATTTTAAAATAAAAAATGACTTTATAATTTTACTTACCCCTTGGAAGTTTTTTAAAGGCTAAAGGAGAAAATACATGTAGTGAAGTTGAGGGCTATTTATCCCCTGGCATCACTATCAGAAAAATCTCTTCTCTGGAAACAATATAGATGTATATAAAAGTCCTTGTTCTCTGACCTTCACTCTTTTTCCACAAATGGGAAGTTGCTAGTCAGTTTGTGTAGCACCTGATAGCATTCCTTTTGGAGACAGGCATCCTGAAAAAAGTGTCATCAATTGGTCTGAAGAGGGGGATAGTCTTTCATTCCTGCGTCAAGGAACTGAGGTAGTTTGGAAAGAGGATCTCCAAGTTTCTCAACCATAGAGCTGAAAGAGAAAAAAAAAGAGTGTGTTTTATTGTTTATGGAGCTTGAAGATTAGAATTTTCCTCAAGGAAACAAGAAAGTTATGGCAAAGAAAAATTGTGAATTATGTACCAGGTTATAAAGTCTCTTGAAACTTGACTCCCTTGACTCTTCATTCAGGCCATAGTCAGAATAATTGTTGCAACTTATTCCTCATTACAGGTATCCCCTGAGGAGACACAGTGGTTCTCAAGTGCAATTGTTTACATATTTATTTTCTGGAGGTAAATATGGTCAAGAGGGTTTCTGAGATAATGTATTTATTTGCATGTATAGGTGTTGAACTGACCAATTCCACCTTATATTGGAATGTGGGCCCTTTAATCTGCTGCTCAAGCTGAGGATAGAAGGGATGCAGAACAATTCCATACAGCAGAAGAGATGGGAAAAGAACCTTAAAGCAAATGATCAGACAATGGAAAAACAACTAAAAGAATGTGAACAGATGAAAATAGAAGTCTTTGATAAACTCAAAAGAAACTACATTTGCCCAAGTCACTTGGCAAGTCAAGTGACTTGGGCAAATTCAAATGTTGATATTCAGGTTTAAGTCCACATGTATAGATATAAAACGACCTATATTTCAATGAAACTTCAATGCTTAATAGAAAGATAAATTCACTCTATAGATTGTTTTCTTCCTCATCTAGAAAGATAGATTAATAATACTAATAATGCCCACTCAGTAGAATCACTATGAGATGGCTATATGTTTAATATATGGGGTATAGCCCTTACCAATAAGTGATGACTGTAATCATTGGCTACTTCATTATTGATAACCAGAAAGTAAGTTGAGAAGCTTTTAGAATAATTAAATGACTTTGAAGGATCATTGAGGATTTAACTTGGTTTCCTTGCTTTCCATTTGTTAGAAAAAATAGCAAGTTTTGCAGGGATGTTGGAAGCTGAATCTTTAGAACATGAGTTTTGCATAACAAACCTTTCATATTGAGAGTAAGGAGTGACCTGTTTTTAAAAAGCTACTATTCAACAGATTCCTCATTCCCAGACACAAAGTAGGATTCAGGAAGCCAGCATGGGACTTTTTCAGACAACCACATAGCATGTTTTCATGCTCCTGTGTTGGCTTCTATAAGATATCTCAGCAGATTTTTTCCTATGCTCACATCAAAAAATAAACCAACCACATAAAGACAAAATATAAAACAAACCCACCACTTTTGAGTAACTCAAAAGCATACTTAACAGTAGGATGCAGGTGGCATCAGATCGATGAATTCCAGATCTAAGTCTATAGACAGCTTCCTATGGTTGTGTCGCCTCCCCAAACAGGATTTTGAATCCATATCACTGAACAATCTTTGGCTTTTACTGTGGGATTGGGAGTAATGGCTTGCTTACCTTTTCTTGGTATGCATCCTTTAGTTGCTTGATTCTGATTTATACCCTCAGTAGGCTTGAGTATTGTATGAAAAGTTAGGACAAAATCCCAGTGGTTATTTGGGTATGACTGTTACTTAATTTAACAGTTAAGAAGGTACTGGCATCTCCCCTCCTTCCATGTGCTCTGAAATGCCTACTGATCTGTCACTGAAGCTTTGGGTTCTGCCTTTCTTTGCTGTTGCTTTATCCTCTTGAATTTGCTTGATTCTTGGGCCTTGTATACTTAGGTGAGACTTTTTCCTGCTTTCTCACCAGGACTCAGATGTGTCAGGAAAGAGAGACTCTCTTTCATCCCTTTGGACTTGAGTATAGGGTCAAAGAAGGTACCTACAATGTATCTTTCTTTTAAATGTTGGCTATTTTCTGCCTTTTAACCATTTATAAAATCTCTTTGACAAAGATTGAAAGAATTGATATCTGATTTGTGGCCCTCTTTTAAGATTTTATCTTCACCCTTTAGCCACTTCCCTGATTGGTTTGGCATTTCACATTTTAAATGACCATTGTATTTAACTAGATGCCTTGCTCTCCTCCCCTCTTTCGTCCACTTCCTTGTTAACAGGATTTCCCTAGTAAACTTTACTATTGCTTATATTTTTCTCAATAGATTCTTCCACTAACCCATGTAACTGCTGTCACTCTCATCAAGCCTTTGTGTTTGTCATTTGTGGGAGATTTATTGCTTTAGTGGGCTGGGATATACATATAGGTATGTTATTGTTAGAGTCTGGAGTCGAAGGAAAGCTGAGCAAAACTTTAATCTGTCTACCAACAGTCCCAAAACTGACCTGTCAGGGTCATCTCTAGAAGGAGACGAACCCTGCCCAAGGACATGAATAGGATTATACAGGGGAAAGGATATAGGGAGGTTCTAGTTTTTTGATGAGCTTTAAAATGATTAGCTGTTGTCTAGAGGTACCATTCTACTGATCCCTTATGTCCTTCCCTGATAAGCTACCTGATATGGCCAGATAGTTTGTGTATTCAAGACTTACTCCTGGCTCTGCACTCAGGGATTACTATTGATTGGGCTCTGGGTGCTAGGGATCGAACCTGAGTCAGCTGCATGCAAGATAAATGTTCTACCTATTGTGCTATTGTCCTGGTATTGCTAATAAATTTCTAATATCATCAAAAAAAAAAAGAAACTACATTTGAATTATTGGAGTCCTGGAGACCCAGGAAGAGAATAATAAGAGAAGTTGGAGGAAGAGTGAGAAGAGGAAGAGGAGGAAGAGGAAGAAGGGGAAGAAGAAAAGGAAGAAGAGTAAGAAGTGGAAGAAGTAGAAGAAAAAGAAGAGGAAGAATAAGAGGAAGAAGAGGAAGAGGAAGAAGGGCAATAAGCAGAGGAAGAAGTGGAAGACATAGAAGAAAAAAGAGAAAGAATAAGAGGAAGAAGAGGAAGAGAAAGAAGGGTAATAAGCAGAGGAAGAAGAGGAGGAAGAGAAGAAGAGGAGGAAGAAGAGAAGAAAAAGAAGAGAAAAGAGGAGAAAGAGGAGGCTAGGGATGTGATTTAATTTGTAGAGCAGATGACTTATAGGTGTCAATGCCTAGATTTGATCCCAGATGATCTCATATTCATGCTCTAATATTCTCACAACTTGTATGAATTTGTGTACATATATGTATGTATAAAATATGTGATATACTTATGCATGCTCACATCTGATAAAGCAACTGTTTAAAAATAAAAAAAATAAACTTACACGTATACTTTGAAAAAAAATCTGCTGCTCAGTACAAATTGAAGCCACTCCTTTTGGAGTAAAGAATTTCAGTACAGTTGAATGGGTCTTTATTTCAGCCAGACTGAAGCCTCACAAAGAGTTAAGTGTCACCCTAAAGGAGAAATTCAATCTCAGATTTCCTATAATTCTACATGGAAAAGCTTAGTATGGGAAGATGTACTTTATTTTCTAGCATACAGATACTACTTGTATCTTTTAAATTTATTAAAATCTATATCTTTAGGTCTATTTATAAACTAGTCCATTTCATGTATATCACCTTTGTAGCAGTTATGATTAATAATAATCTTGTGAATTATATTTCTTACAGAAAAGATGGCATTTTATTTCTATAGATAACTATGTAGAAGATCTTGAGCTTTCATTACATTTCAATTCAAATTCTGCATATTTCTGATTGCAATTGACATCAGACAATTATTTGAAATCTTATTCATGTCAAGAAATATTAGTACTAATGTCTAAATGATTTAATATATGAAACTTTGTTTAAAAAGAGTTACTACATAGAAACTGTTATTTTACTAGTTCAGCTCTACTTATGTAATCTTATACTATTATATTTTTATGTTACTCTGAAATATTCCTTTGAGTTCTGTTCATGATTTATATAAAAAATTTTTAGTTCTCATTTTATACCACCATATTGGTTGTGATTTATTTACTGTATGCTCAGATCATGCATGAAATGTCCAGTACACAGGACTCTTACTTAGGTTTGGAAAAATCATATCCTGTGACAACATGTACAAGCTGGCATCTCATTTGAAATAGTTCCTACCGAAAAACTACATTTTTCTTTCAGTGTCCATTTTTCTTTCAGTGGGGGTAGTAAATACCCCACTAAAAAACCACATTTTTCTTTCAGTGGGTTATAGATACCCCACTACTATGGGATTTTATTGATTAGGCAGTGGTTGAAGCATGAAGCTGTTTAAAGGTGTAAAAGAGAACTATGATAAAATGGTGTCTCCATATCAAACATTGTAGATACTTTTTGTAGATAATGTACTTTCATTAATTTGTCAAATGAATATAAATATTTGACTTATTCCCAAAAGAAAATATTTATAGGAGAAGAATAAATTTAATTTTCTTTAATTTTTACTTTGGCCAAACCTGGTGGCTTATTACTCCTGGCTCTGAATTTGGTTGGTTCAGGGGAACATATGAGATGCTGGTATTGAACCTGGGTCAGATACAGGCAAAATAAGCACATTAGCACTGTATTATCTCTCCAAACCCCTTTTAAATTTATTTGTTATTATTTCAAATTATTATAGTAATATTTTAGATGACTATAATAGTCAAAGTTTGTATTATCAGTGTAAAAAACCACACAACTAATGTGCCCATGACCTCCAATAGTTTTCCTACATCATTTCTACTTGGATCTTCTTATCTCTAGATCCTGCCACACACTGCTTATTAATAACTTTTGTAACTGAATACCAAGACTGTTATTATTTGTTACTATCTCCTTGTTTAGTCTTTCTATATTCCATAAAGGATGGGTGAAATTATTTTCTTCACCCTCTGACTACTTTGCTTAGTCTGATAACCTCCAATTTCATCTATATTTCTGTGAACTGCATGATTTTATCACTTATAAAAATTCAGAGTACTCTACTCAGCATATACACCACAATTTCTTTATTCATTTATCTGTTGTTGGATATTTTAAGTATATACATGTTCTGGCTATTGTATTAAAATGCTACAACGAACACAGGAGCATTAGTTGTTACTAGTCTTAATATGGTATGTTCACTGGTGAGATAATATTTCATTGTTATTTTGATTTGCACTTCTATAATAATAAGTAACAATAAACATGCCTACTAATCATCCTTATGTCTTTGGAAAAGTGTTAATACCAACTTATGTTTTCTGGCAGGGATATTTTTATGTTGTTAAGCTTTGTGAATCGTTAGCATATTTTGTATATTAGTTCTTTATTACTGGGTAACAGTCCCAGATTAACAGGAATAAAACAAAGATTCTTTGAAGATTAAGAAAAGAGGCAAAGATATAAGAAAAGGGGGAAGAAGCAATAATACAATAGATATGGTGTTTGCCTTGCACGTAGTAAACTGGGGTTGGATAACCAGCCTCCTCTATGGTCCCCCCTGAGCCCAAAATAGTTATTCATGAGCACAGAGCCAAGAAGTCACCATAACATAACAAAAAAGAAATTTTAGAAAAGCTCTGGAGCAATAGTATAGAGGGAAGAGGACTTGTTTTGCAAATGATATAGGATCCATCCTCTGCATCCCTGTGGTCCCTTATGGCAAGTCCAGGAGTGAGTGTAGAGTGAGGAGTGTAGAATGAGTGTAGTCAGGATTAAGTCCTGAGCACTTCCAGGACTGCCACCAAACTAATAGAACAAAACAAAACAAAAATAAAATAGAAAATGTATTGAGTCAGGGTGTGAAGAACAGCACAGTCAGAAAGCCTCGACTGTGTTCTTTGTACACTATTTATTGCTAGACTCAGTAATCATCAGGAAAAGAATACTTTGGTCAAATACCTATCTTAATCTATCCAAGCTAGATTTTTTCACATCTAGAGTTTTACAAACATCTTTGTAATAGGCTTTCTCAAGGGAAGAGAGAGCAGAGAAAAAAAACTCTTTGGACTGGGGCTACATTCCATCTCCAGGTGCTAGTATTCTGGATTTTAAGGTCCTGTAAACTGCCTGTTCTGTCTGGCCCCTTTATCTCTTTTAGTTTTAGTCCTCAATACCTTGACATTATATTTAAGAAGATATTTCTTAAATATATTTAAGTAGTATAATTATATTCAGTAGTATGTTTTTATACTTTAGTTCAGTTTCCTTTAGGTATGTGAAATATTAAAATAAATTATTTTAGTTAATTGATTAATTTGATCTTGGGGGCCACACCTGGTGGTGTTATGAGCTTATTCTTGTCTATGCTTTCAGGAATCATTCCTGTTGAAGTATGGGGACCATATGAGGACTCAGGTTGGCTGTATGCAAAGCAAGTATGACTTACCTAGAAGCCTTTTTAATTTGATGTCAATCCATTTGTTTGTTTTTTTTTTTATATTGATTTATTTGTTTGTTTATTTATACCTCTGTTAGTGAAATCAGGTTATTGAAAACATCCCTGAAGTCCAAAATTTGGAGATTTTTTTTGAGTCTGTTTTCCTAATATATATGTAGAAAATTTTTAGAAAAGGATCTTAATCCACTTTGAGTTAACCTTCTTAAATGGCTTGAAATATCATTCCAGTGCCTTTTTTTCTACTTATGGCTATCTAGTTTTCCAATGTTATTTGTTTTTATTTTGTTTTGTTTTGGGTACACACCCAGTGGTATTCAGGGTTCAGCCTTTATTTACTACATATGTGGAAGACCCTGTGAAGTGTAAGAATGCATTTTGTAAGATATAACACCCCCTTTTTTAGGGGATCACACTCGGCAGCCCTCAGTGGTTAATCTTGGCTCTGTGCTCAGAAATCGCCCTGGCAGGCTTGGGGGGACATTATGGGAGTCCAGGATTTGAACCACCACCCTGTCCTAGATCAGCTGTATGCAAGGTAAAAGCCCTACAGCTGTGCTATCTGTCCGTCCCTGATAACCCCCCCTTTTGGGGAACATTTTAAAGTTCTTTTTTTTTTAAAGGTTAGGGTTTTTTTTTTTTTTTTGAGGAAACAAAAATTTTCTTTTAGTATAGAAGAAAACTACCCTCTTAGAGACTGCATAGAGAGGGGCTATTGAAAAATATTAGAGTATCCATTCAGCTCCTTAGGGAGGGTCTGGGTGGGGCTCTGAACTTCTGGCCTCCCAGCTTCTTGAAGGATCTCTCTCCTTCTGGGAACCGGGAGTCTAGGAGTATGGGGTTCGGCAGGCCACCACCATGCCAGAGGCCTTCTTAACCACACTTGGCGGATACAGGTTAGGAAAATTAACCACACTTGTTAACCATACTTGACCCATACAGGTTAGGAAAATAAAACAAGTTTAGGATCTTCCACCACAAGCTATATGCAAGCAGGCAAAGGGTACCAAAAGGCAGACAGACTATTTGTGGGACCAAAAGTGGAAGAAGTCTCTCTGACGTGAGATCTTTAGTAGGAAGAGTAGAACCATCCTCATGGATGGAGAACAGGTAGGGTAGGGGACCATTTCAGAGGTACTTCCTGCCCAAGCGAGATAAATAAAAGCAAAGAAGAATTATCCTGAATAAAGTAAAAGCTGGTTACTTCAACATTTGATAAACATTTGATAAAAGAATTGATGCTTACATCTGGAAAATTACACATATATATTAAAAAGAGAGTAAAATAGATAGATATTCAATATCTTTTTTCTACTTATGGCTATCTAGTTTTCCAATGTTATTTGTTGTTTTTGTTTTGTTTTGGGTACACACCAGTGGATAAATATTCAATGCATTTTATTTGCTAATCTCTGGCCTTGAGTGTTTCTGGTGACAGATCTGCTGTAAATCTCAAGGATGTTCCCTTGAATGTAATTTCCCTTTTTGATCTTGCTGCTTTCAGAATTCTGTCTCTATCTGTGGGATTTGTCATTGTGACTAGGCTGTGTCTTGGGGTATTTTTTCTGAGGTCTTTATTGGTTGGTACTCTTCAGGCATGCAGGATTTGATCGCCTATATTCTTTAGCTCTGGAAGTTTCTCTTTAATGATGTTCTTGACCGTTGATTCTTCCTGGAAATTTTTTTCCTGGGTCTCTGTGACTCCAATGATTCTTAAATTGTTTCTGTTGAGCTTATCATAGACCTCTATTTTCATCTGTTCCCATTCTTTGACTAATTTTTCCATTGTCTGTTCATTTGCTTTAAGTTTTTTTCCCAATCTCTCCCGTTGTATGGAGTTGTTATTTCTCTCATCTTCCACAGCACTAATTCTATTCTCAGCTTCTGTTACCCTGTTGGAGAGCTTATCCATTTTGTCATTCAATTCGTTTACTGAGTTTTTCAGACCTGTTATTTGAATGAAGAAAGTCTTCTTGGGTTAGGTTATGCATAGAGCATTTTTAAAAACAATAATAATTTTCAAATTTAGAAAACTAAGCGATAGGTAATGAGCACTGTAAGAGGAGTCTACACCATGTGAACTGGTTGTCTGGAGGGTTTGGAGGGTCTTGAGCTTGAGGGTCTTGAGGGTCTTTTCTAAAAGAAACTGAAATTATGAGCATTATAGTATAATGGTAAACTACCTAAAATTGAAAACAAATTACAATAGCATTCTCAATGAATGAACTCTGTAGCAGGTGTTTATCACATGCAATTGCATATTCCATTGTTATCTGTGGACATAAACATTAGATTATATTAGCAGGCATAATCGAGTAAAAATGAATTTCTAAAATTTTTGCTATGACATTATTTTAATGAGCACTGTTTTCTAAGTCTACTATAACATTGCACTGTAAAACTAGGGTGACCAATCTATATCTCCTAGTACCATTGTGGACAAAAGATCAAGGAG
Organism: Suncus etruscus; assembly: GCF_024139225.1. Classification (NCBI taxonomy): domain Eukaryota; kingdom Metazoa; phylum Chordata; class Mammalia; order Eulipotyphla; family Soricidae; genus Suncus; species Suncus etruscus. The sequence goes on along the minus strand of NC_064848.1, from coordinate 157,604,050 downwards.
TTATTATAGACATAGTAAAATTAAGACATTAAAACTTCTTATAGTGAGTTCTGTAGTGGGAGTCCATGGCCTCTAAATGCATCCTGCATCAGTTTCTGTGGTAAAAGCATTAGAACTTTATTAGACATCTGTAAAGATCAGTTGATTGGACACCTCCTCAATCTAAACATCTGTATTCATTGCTGAAGTTCTCTTTGAAGTATAGGAAAGAATGTAAGTTTTTGTGTTTATCCTCTTACACTCAGTTGCTTCTGTTCTTCCCACTTTACTTTGGGGCCAATGGTGTTCAAAACAACTACCAATTAGAACGTTTGTGTTGCTTGGTGCAGTTATTCTAAAAACCGCATATAAATGATATTATTCTGTATTTATCCTTCTTTTTCTGACTTACTTCATTTAATGCAGTATCTTATAGTTCATCCTTGTAATGGAAATATCTTTTATTATTGTTTCCAACACTTCTTAATTAGGAAAGACTTCTTTAATAAAAGCAGTTATTATTTTGGATAGTTTAAAATGTATTAGGCTGTATGTTGGACAATTTCAATTTGTTTCACTAAAGTATTTTTATTCTTTTTTTTTTTTTTTTTTTTTTTTTGGTTTTTGGGCCACACCCTGTGACGCTCAGGGGTTACTCCTGGCTATGCGCTCAGAAGTTGCTTCTTGGGGGACCATATGGGACGCCGGGGGATCGAACCACGGTCCGTCCTAGGCTAGCGCAGGCAAGGCAGGCACCTTACCTCCAGCGCCACCGCCCGGCCCCAGTATTTTTATTCTTTCTATATTTTTCAGCCTCTCTATATTCCTAGAAGTTGACATTATATGACCCAGCAATCTCTCTCTCGGGTATCTATCCACAGGATAGAAAACATTCATACAAACTTATGTATGAACACCACTATTCATTCCAGCCTAAGTACAATAGTTGAGATTTGGAATCAACCTAGATGTTCAACAATAGACGAGTGGATCATGAAGATGTGGTATATATACATAATGGTAATAAATGATACAATCATGCAATTTTCAGCAACATGGATGGAAATAGAAAAATATTATGTTAAATGAAGTAAATCAGAAGAAGAAAGATAAATACAGAATGATATCACTTATATATGGTATTTAGAATAACTCCATAAAGTAACACAATGGTCTCAATGGTAGATACTGTAGGTGCCAGGTTATAGTGAGGAGAATGGAATAAATCAAGTGGAAAAGAAGAAACAAAAAGCCTTGACTCTCTTTTATAATAAAATGATAACAGCAACAAAAGAAAACAGCTGTCTATAGTTAACAGGTGTTCAGTCAACCATTTAAAATTTGTTTTTGGTTTTGGGGCCACACCTGATGATGCTCAGGGGTTACTCCTGGCTCCTCTATGCTCAGGAATTGCTCCTGGCTTGGAAGACCATACGGGATGCCTGGGGATCAAACAGTAGTCCATCCTAAGTTAGCGTGTGCAAATAAGATGACCTACTGCTTGCGCCACCACCCTGGTCCCATCAGTCAACCTATTTTTATTCATAGAATCAGGTGCAGAATATGATTGGAAGCCAGAGACTTCCACTGCAGTGCTTACTATCAGTATGTTTTAATGCTTTGATTTTACTATGTGTAAAATAACTCCAACTTCTTTGTCCAAAGAGGTTCTTGGAGGTTGGACACCCCAATTTTGCAATTCAGTGCTCCAAATACAGTGCTCATTATGACAATGTCTTGACAAAATACTTCAATTTATTCATTTACTTTTGATTGTGTCTGCTACTATGATCTAAAGCTTATGACCAGAGAGACCACTTTATTTATTTATTTTTTATTTTTATTTTCTGGGTCACACCTGGCAGTCCTCAGGGGTCACTCCTGGCTTCACACTCAGAAATCGCTCCTGGCAGGCTCAGGGGACCTATGGGATGCCGGGATTTGAACCAATGACCTCCTGCATGAAAGACATATGCCTTACCTCCATGCTATCTCTTCGGCCCCTGGAGAGACCACTTTAAAAGACAATTGAACACCATAAACTTTTGTTACCGGCCCTTCTATTGAGTATGTTCATATGACATCCTAATGATGAGGAACAATCTTGATCTGAGCAACAATCTTGATCTAAAGGCAGGTTTCCCTACCTCAGCACCTAATGGTGAGATGAAATCAGAGGACACTCCATCATAAGATCTGTGCAAAAAACAAGATCACTAATTATAGAAAACTGACTACAACAACCGCCACTTAGCAGAACTTTTCCTGGACCATAAAGAAAGATTCTATCCTAGTCTCCCAAGGATTAGTGCAAAACCCAAGAATTCTAATTATAGAAGAGGGACTTTGACAATCTTGAATGAGCGGAGTGTTTCCTGGCACCATAAAGAAAGACCTTGGGGTTTGACAACTAACATGTCCAGAGTCTATAGTCCGTCTCATGACAGTATGCTTGCTTCAAGGTTAGAGACACCCTGTATTTCTTAGGCCAAAAAATTTTTCTTTCTAATTTCCCCATATTTACTGCACCTATGCAACAAAACAGAACAAAACAAATATACAACTTGCCACATAAGCCCCTTTTTTCTTTTTCTTTCTTCTCTTTTTAAATTTCATTTACATTTATAGCTTCTAGACAGGGGTTACACCCTGCTTGTTTTTAAAAACAGAACCATAGAATATGAATTTTCTTGTTTTGCCTCATTTTTCTGTCTTTCTACAAATTGAGAAAAAAAAAGGTGGAGGGAACCCAGGGTCTAAGCATTTCAGGAGCATTGAGTGGAAACAAAAAATGATCAGACCTAAACACCTAATCCAAAGTCAATAACAATAGAATCAAGAGACATAAACAAGCTACACACAAAGCTTGTGCAACAAGTTACACACAAAAAGGACCTGTTACACCAGCAGTCCAGGGGTCTAAGGATGGAGGTATGGGATGCATGCGGGAACTATGGTGGAAGAAGGTCAACACTAGTGGTGAAATGGACCTAATTCACTGTCACAAATATAACTGTGTAACACTTATAATTCACATTGGTCTCAATAAAATTATATAAAAATGATTAATTGATTGTATGTCTGGGGAACATTCTCTGAATATTCAAGTCTGACTATCTGAGGGTGTGTCTATTCCAATACCATGTTTTTTAAAATGACTATTGCTTTGTAGTACAATTTAAAGTTGGGGAAAGTGATGCCTCCCATCTTTTTTCCTAAAGGTTGTTTTAGCTATTCGTGGGTATTTATTGTTTCAAATAAATTTCAGGAGTAGTTGACCCATTTTTTTTTTAAGAATGTCATGGGTATCATTAGAAGAATTGCATTAAATCTGTACAATGCTTTGAAGAGTACTGCCATTTTAATGATGTTAATCCTCCATTCATGAACAAGATATATGTCTCCATTTTCTTCTGTCCTTTTTTTTTTTTTTTTGTTTTGTTTTTTTTTTTTTTTTTTTTTTTTTGGTTTTTGGATTACACCCGGCAGTGCTCAGGGGTTCCTTCTGGCTCTACGCTCAGAAATCGCTCCTGGCAGGCTCGGGGGACCATATGGGATGCCGACGTCCTTCTGCATGCAAGGCAAGTGCCTTACATCCATGCTATCTCTCCGGCCCCTTCTTCTGTCCTCTTTTATTTCTTTTTTTTGTTCTGTAAAATTTTATTTATTTTTATCATATAGCAGAGGTTTATAAAATAGGAAACCAAAGTTTTTTTTTACTTTTATATCTTACATTGCTCTAAATGAAATCATATTGATAAACTTGACCTTATCATAACCATTTTGTTTTTTAAACATAATACAGAAATATATTTATTTAGATGCTAAAAACAAATAGAGAACCCAAGTTCCAAAATTATATACACTACAGTGCAATCCCACCACCACTTTGAAACTCATCAGATTGTCCTAAGCTGTGGAAACACAAGTATGTCACATGGTAAGTATATCTAACTTAATATCTAAGAATTTGATGTAAACAAAATTTTTATTCTAAACAAGCAGCATCAAATTTCAGTAAAAAGTTTTAAAATTGTGAAAATTACCAAAAATTAATTCATAATTATAGAAATATTTATATTGCTTAAATGTACAGCTGGATTTATAAGAATTACTATAGTGGTATCAGGAAAAATAAATGCATATTTAACTCCATAAAAATACATGAGGCATAAAATGTCTAGGTAATTTAGATATATTTAAAATGTTAAACTGAATTTAGAGAGTAGGCAACCAAAATTGTTTACTTTCTTACCTTCATTAGAAAACTTTGGCTTACACAGAAAAGAGTCTCCAAGGATATCTTATCACCATCCTTTGGAAAGCTATACTTCCCATTATCATCATTAATCTTGGCTTTTAACATTTCAGCCCAGGAGACAAATAGTCTGTGAATTTAGAGACTAGATTGATTAGACCAGAATCTTTGACAGGAAAACCTTGAATAGTAGTTGTGTATAGATCCCTTTTCTCATATGCAATTTATTTATGTATTTATTTATGTATTTATTTATTTATTTTGGTTTTTAGGCCACACCCGTTTGATGCTCAGGGGTTACTCCTGGCTAAGCGCTCAGAAATTGCCCCTGGCTTGGGGGGACCATGTGGGACGCCAGGGGATCGAACCGCGGTCCTTCCTTGGCTAGTGCTTGCAAGGCAGACACCTTAGCTCTAGCGCCACCTCGCCGGTCCCCTGAAGTAATTTTTTGAGGAAAATGGGAGTGAGGGGTTTTATAATCAGTGTCCAGGGAGCCTGGGGAGTTCCTGAAAATTTTGGTCAGTCATGCTGGCAGTTAAATGCAAAAGCCTTAGGTTACAGTGTTGCATGGAATTTAGAGACTAGATTGATTAGACCAGAATCTTTGACAGGGAAACCTTGAATAGTAGTTGTGTATAGATCCCTTTTCTCATATGTTATTTATTTATTTATTTATTTATTTATTTATTTATTTATTTTGGTTTTTGGGCCACATCGTTTGATGCTCAGGGGTTACTCCTGGCTATGCTCTCAGAAGTCGCTCCTGGCTTGGGGGAACCATACGGGATGCTGGGGGATCGAACCGTGGTCCGTCCTAGGCTAGCGCTGACAAGGCAGACACCTTACCTCTAGCGCCACCACACTGGCCTCATTTTTTATTTTTTTAATATATTTTTATTTAAGTAATGATTATAGTTGGGTTACAGTCACAAACAGAACACCCCCTCCACCAGTGTAACATTCCACCCTTCCAATACCCCTCCCCCCTTCCCATCCACTGCCTGTATTCGAGACAGGCATTCTACTACAGTTATTTGTTTTTAAGTTCAGAAAATTCTTGTTTTTTTTCCCTTAAAGGATAAGGATTAAAAATAATAATAATAAAGGTGTGACAGTGTTTGTTTGCATCTCCCTGATGATTAGTGATGTAGAGCATATATTTGGGGGTATGTTATTGGATATTCTATTCTAACTCATTTGTCTGAGACTGTCTTTGTTATAGTACCATGCTGTTTTGATTCCTCTGGCTTTGTAATACAGCTTCAAGTTAGGTAAAGAGATACCACCCAGATTCTTATTTTTCAGTATGAATTTGACTAACCTAGGTTTTTGTGGTTTTTACACTAACTTTATAATTGATTGTTCTAAGTCCTTAAAAAAATGGCATAATTTGCATAGGGATTGCATGGAATCTACGTAGTAGTTTAGATAAGATGGGCATTTTGATGATAATAATTTTTCCACCTTATGAGCATGGGAGGGTCTTTAAATTACTTATTCTTCTTCAATTTCTTTCTGAAGTGTTTTGAAATTTTCATGGTATAGGTATTTTACCTCTCTTGTTAGATTGATTTCTAGGTACTCAATAGTTTTAAATACTATTTAAAATGTGATGGACTCTTTTATTTCTATCTCCTATGATTCATTATTTGTATGAAGGAATGCAACTCTGTTTTGTGTATCAACTTTGCAGCTGTCCAATTTACTGTACTGGTTTTTTGTTTTGTTTCTAGGAACTTTTCTGTGGCTTCTTTAGCGTTTTTTTTTTGTTGTTGTTTGTTTTTGGCTTTTGGGCCACACCTGGTGATGCTCAGGGGTTACTCCTGGCTATGCTCTCAGAAATTGGTCCTGGCTTGGGGGACCATATGGAACTCCTGGGGATTGAACCGCAGTCAGTCCCAGGCTATTATGAGCAAGGCAGACGCCTTACCACTTGTACCACTATTCCGGCCCCTCTTTAGGGTTTTTGATGTATATCATCATATCATCTGCAAATAGAGATAGTTTGACTTCCTCTTTCACTATTTGAATTTCTTTGTTTTTCTTTTATTGTCCAATTGCTATTGCTAGGACTTCTAATACTATGTTTAATAAGAGTGGTGACAGTCAACAGCCTTGCCTAATGCCTGACCTGTGTGGAAATATTTTCAGTTTTTCGCCATTAAAGATAATGTTGGCTGTGGACTTCTTACACATAGCTGTAACTAACTTGAGGAAGGTTCCTTCCACTCCTATTTTGCTGAGTATTTTTTATCATGAATGGGTGCTAGATTTTGTTAAATGCCTTTTCAGTGTGGATTAATATGATCATGTGGTTTATTTTTCTTTTTGTTGATGTTTTGTATGATGTTGATTTATTTGCATATGTTGAACCATTCTTGAATTCCTGGGATAAAACTCACTTGGTTCTTATGTGTAATCTCTCTGATCTATTGTTAGATTCGGTTTTCTAAGATGAATGGCTAAAGAAACTGTGGTACATATACACAATGGAATATTATGCAGCCGTCAGGAAAGCAGAAGCCATATATAGGAAGTCATTTCCTACATATGGATGTACATGGAATCTATTATGCTGAGTAAAATACGACAGAGGGAGAGAGATAGACTCAGAATAGTCTCATTCAGCTATGGGTTTTAAGAAAAATAAAAGATATTTTTGCAATAATTCTCAAAGACTAAAGAGAGGAGGGCTGAAAGGTTCAGCTCACAACATGAAGCTCACCACAAAGAGTGAGAAATAACTACATTGAGAACTATCATAACAATGTGAATGAATGAGGGAAGTAGGAAACCTCTCTAGAGTACAGGTGGGGGTGAGGTGGGGAGGAGGAAAATTTGGGACATTGGTGATGGGAACGTTGCACTGGTGAAGGGGGATGTTCTTTACATGACTGAAACCCAATTACAATCATTTGTAATAAAAGTATTTAAATAAAGATATTTAAAAAAGAATTTTTGAATTCATATTCATTAGTGAGATTGGTCTGTAGTTTTCTTTCTTGGTGGTATCTTTGTCAGCTTTAAAAATGAGTGTCATATTAGCTTCATAAAAGGAACTAGGGAAGATTCCTGTGTTTTGATGTCTTGGAAGAGTTTAAGATTCAATGGTAGTAATTCTCTAAATATTTGATAGAACTCACCTGTAAAACCATCTGGTGTTGGACTTTTATTTTGAGGGAGCTTCTTAATTACTGTTTTAAATTTCTTTCTTGTGATTGGCCTATTTAGGCTTTCTATTTCCCTCCTCATTAAGTCTCAGAAGATGATATTTTTCCAGGAGTCTGTTGATTTCTTCTAACTTAACTGAGTACAGTTGTCCATAATAAGACCTCACTATGTATTGTATTTCAATCTCTTCCCTTTTATTTGTGATATGATTTATTTGAATGTTTTCTCTTTTTTCCTTGTGAGTCTTGCCAGTGATTTTTCTCTCAGTGCTTATTCTTTCAAAAAAAAAAAAAAAAACCAGCTCCTGGGGCCAGAGAGATAGTACAGCAGTAGCATGTTTGCCTTGCATGCAGAGAATTTGGATGATAGTGGTTCAAATCCCGGCATCCCATATGGTTACTGGTGCCTGGCAGGAGCGATTTCTGAGTGCAAAGACAGGAGTAACCCCTGATCGTGCTGGGTGGGACCCAAAAACAAAACAAAAACAAAAACCAAACAAACAAAAAAACTCATCTCCTGGTTTCATTGATTATTATTTTCTTTTTGTTGTTGTTGTTGATTTCTTCTCTGGTTTTTATTATTTTTTTTCTTCTATCCTTGTTTGGGTTCCTTTCCTGCTGGTTTTCCAGATACTTAAAATGTTCCTTTAAGCTGTTGATTTTTTCATTTTTCTTTTTTCCTAATGTATGCCTGTATTTCTATGTGTTCCCTCCTAATTATTTTTTTCTGTGTCCAATAAATTTTGGCCATATATTTCTTCATTGTCATTTGTTTAAAAAATATTTTTATTTCTTCAATGATTTTCTCTTTGATCAAGTTCTTGTTGAGCAGCATGTTGTTTAATTTCCAGGTGTTATATTTTCTCCACATCTTTTTACTGTCAATCTTGATCTTTGTTACCTTGTGGTCTGATAGGGTACTTGGTATAATTCTTATATTTGTGACTTTATGTAAGTTATACTTGTGTTGTAAAGCATAATCTATCCCTAGAGAAGGTTCTATGTGCACTTGAGAATAATGTGTATTATGTTTTCTGATGATGGATGAACTAAGTCCTTTAGTTGTAGTTCTTCTAGTTTCTCATTTAGGACTTTTATGTACTTGCTAGTGTTCTCCATATCACTATCTGTCTAGTGATGATAATGGTGTGTTGAAATCTCCCATTACTGTCACCTTTTTGTCCATATGTTTCTCTAGGTTAGCAAAAGCCCTACATATTTTGCTGGGTCTAAATTTGGTGCAGAAACGTTGATCAGAGTTAGTTCTTCTTGGTCTAATGTTCCCCTGATCAATAAATCATGCCCATCTTTGTCTTTGAGTACTTTCTTGAGGTTGAATACAATTTGGTCTTATATAAGTATGGCCGTCCTAGATTTTTTTTTTATCCTTTTACTCTAAGCCTGTGTCTAGCCTAAAAATTTTTTTTGATTTTTATTTTGACCAAAGTGGATTACAAATCTCTCACAGTAATTTTTTAGGTACATAATGACATTGAATCAGGGGCATTTCCACCACCAATGTTGTTCTCCCTCCACCCCTGTACCCAACATGCACCCCATATCCCCCACTTTTTACCTCCCGGATTGTTAGTATAAGTGGTCCCCCCCCCCCCGTGGCTAGCATGTTGTAGATTGGGTGTGGATTATATTGTCATTGGATTTGGTATTTAAGTCTGATCATTTTTTATTTATACTTAATGTTCACATGACTGTCTGGTCTTGGTACCCTCCATTATTTCCCCCTCAGTTTGTGAGGTGGAACAAAATGGTTCAAATTATGTGGTTCTGTTTGAAGGAAAGAAATAAAATAAAATACAACAAAATGAGGCAAATTTATAGCTTGAACTTTTAAGTGTGTTTCCTGCAGGCAGCAGATATCCAAGTTTTGTTTCCTGATCCAACCTTCTACTCTGTGCCTTTTAATGGGAGAGTTTAGTCCATTGAAACTTAAGGAAGTCATTGACAGAGAGTACATATAGTTATATATGTATATATATTGTTATATATACTGTTATATATTGTGTAGGGTTGTTGTTACAATTGGGTGTTTGGTTTGTGTAATTGATCTCTGAGTAGTTCATTTGGAGTCGGTTTGGTTAGCACAAATACTGAAGGTTTTTTTTGTTTGTTTGTTTGGACTCTAGGTTGGAATCTTTTTCATTTAGTAGTTTGAAAAAGATAGTTTCTTTCTTCAGTAGCTTAAAGTTCCACTCTCTTTTTGCCTGCATTTTCAAATGAAATATCTGGTTTGATTCTTATGTTCCTTCCTTTGTACTTGAGATTTTTTTTTTGAAAAGTCCATCTCTCTATTTTTTTTGCCATTTGAATGACTATGTGTCGTAGTGTTGTTATGTTAGGGTCTACTTGTTTGGTACTCCTTTCTCCTCTTGGATTGGCATAGAGTTTCTTTCCAGAGAGTGGAAAAATTACCTGCTATTTTTCCCTCCCTACTTGTTCTTCCTCTTTTCCCTTTTCCTCCCTGTTTGGTATTCCTATAAATTGTTGATTATTTATTTTGTTTTTGTTCATTAAGTACATTACATATTCTTCCAATGTTTTTTTTTCTCAATTTTTTTTATTGACTTCTTTGTTGTTTCTGGCTTGTATTTTGTCTTCAAGAATCATGCAATTCTCCATGTGTGTAATTCTGCTACTATGGCTTGCTAGTTTATTTTCTAGTTCTTTTAGGTCCATTTGTATTGATTCTCTTATCTTCTGAAAAGTTCTTCTTTGAGTTTATTGAATTGTTCATCTATGAATTTCTTAATTTCTTGGGCTAGTAATTTCTTTATTTCCAATGCTAAGACATTAAATGCTGATTTTAGGTCCTCATCTATAAGATTCATGCACTTTGGAGGACTTGGAAATTTCCTAGGTTTTCTCATACCCCCAGCTGCTGGGGTCTTTCTTAGCTTTCCTATTGTTCTTTGCATTTAGTGGGCTGGAGTGCTGGAATTTCAGGGTGTTTATAAAAGTGGTTTGCTTAATTGTACAAGAGGTATTTGGAAGTATATCTTTTTTTAGGGTTTATTTATTCTAGGTATTTGATGTAACCCAAGTATGATATAAATGTTGCAAACTAGTTTGTTGGATTTTTCTTCTGGTTTTGGTGTTCTATATTTTTAAAGTGAAAGAAACATTAGGCCTGATATCCTAGAACCATCTGGTCAGCAAGGTTTGCTGGGGGGGGGGGCAGTGAGAGTATGGGCAGTTTGCATAGCCCGCTCCTGGGCAGGTGCGGGACTTTGGTGTCAGAGGCTGTAACATCCGGGGGAAGGAAAGTTAGGAGAGGGTCTGGTTTGTGCATACTTGGATTTTAAGAGGTGTTTTGGGGGTTCCTGAGCCCCACCCTTGTCAAGCTATGGTCCGCGTTGTTGGAGTAGAGAGGGTTTTTGGAAGATTCCCCCAGACCTCTCCTGTGAAGACAAGGTTCATCTGTTGAAACATCTGAGGATGGAAATGTTTTTTGTTTTTTGTTTTTTTGCAAAAGATATGATTAAATTTTATATTCCCTTTTGTTTATTTTTCCTCTTTTTTTGCTTTGCTTTTGACATTGAATCATTGCATATACCTTTACATCTAGTATAATGAAGGATCCTATGTTTTCTTCAATATAATTTATGAATTTAGATCTAATATCAAGATTTTTAATTCATTTTTATTTTGCTTTTGTGCATGGTATGAGATAACTTTTCTATATATGACTGACCAGTTTTTCATCACCACTTGTTGAAGAGATAGATATTCCTTGTTCCACTTTCTATTCTTCATTACTTTTTTCTAAGATGAGCTGTTTTTATATCTGAGGTTTCCAATCAGAACTTAGCATCTTTTATCTTTGGGTTGGTTTTCATTTCTAGTCCATTGATCTGAGAAAATGTCTTTATTTTAGTATCGCATTGTTTTGATAATTGTGGCTTTAAAGTTTGGTAAAGATAGTCATCCTATCTTTTCTTCATAGGACTGCATTAGATGTCTGAATGGGTTTATTACTCTTCATCAATTTCATCAACATTAGGTGTATGTCTTTAAAAATATCAAGTGTACTTTTATAGTAGTGCACTGAATCTATAGAGTGTTTTAGGTAGGATTGTATTTAGACATTAATCCTTCAATCTATGAATAGGGATGTATTTCATGTTTCTGTATCTTCTGTTAAAATGATGTTTCAGGGTCCTGTGATGCTGGAGATCAAATCCAAAGCTCTGGGAGGCAAAGCATAACAATTAACTTTCCCCCTTCATTTCAATGAAAGTCTCCATGTCTAACTCTCAATTGGTTCACTCATGGGGAAAGAAAAATGATTTTAAGTTTTTTTTTTCCAACTCTAATACTTCAATGCTTTATAAAGTGACCCTCACCAACACATTGACTAAAGCTTCAGATTCTTATTTTATATTCCTACAAATTTTAACTTCAACTCACAGTATGCTTTCCACTTTCTACTATTTCCTCACTTCGTGTGCAGTTTTTTTTCTCTATTTTCGAACCATTCAGGGCTTCCTCTAGGATGCATTTTAGAGTCTAAGAAAATGTTTCTAACTTACGTCAATCTAATTTTTACTGGAAGTGAGTAAATATAGATATATATGGACAGGGAAAGAGGTTAAAGAGGACATCCAATAAATTTTTTAATTTAAACTGGAGGTCATGGTTCCTTCATCTACTGAGATCATTACTGAGTTGCACTTGTTAGCTGGCTATTTGGTTGCTATTCAAGTTAGTTTCTGACAGAAAGTAACATGCAATTAAGAATTCAGAATATTGTCTTTGTCATGATAAATTAGAATAGAAAAGTATCAAAAATTTAATATTTTTACAATTTAAAATACTTAATATATATCAAAAACAACTTAAAGAAAGTTGAGAAAATGATAATAAATATTAATTTATAGAATTTCTGTTATACAATTATTAATTCCATGAATAGGTCTGAGGGTAAGAATGTGATTCCTTTATTTACATGTACTAGAAAAATACTATATCAGATACAGAGTTGGTATGTATATTTGTGATAAATGAATGGAGTTAATGCACTTGACTTAAATAATGAAAATTTTACAACCCTCCAAGATTATGGCTGATGAAAGAGAAATTAAAATAAAGGAGTACTGAAAAGCAAAACAAAAACATGATTGCAAATTTCTTAAATTGTGCTTTAACACTTCCAGGTATATTGTACTGAGTACTTTGCTATATATACAATAGTTGTGATCTATGAAATATATTAAAGGTATTCTTTTACTTTTACAGAGTACTAAGAATGGTAAATTTGTTAACCATATAAAGTGAAGTATGCTTAGAGAATAAATATGGTAGTCAAGAAAGTCATCTCTTTGACTTCTGGGATCATAGAAGGAGAGAACCAGCATGGCAGCATAGAGTTCCTCTTCTGAGGACTTTCAGAGAGTTCAATCCAGCAGCATATACTGCTCCTGGTGTTCCTGCAGATGTACCTGGTCACTGTGTCAGGCAATCTGCTCATTTGTCCTGGCCATTTGCACTGACAAGCACCTATACATGCCCAGGTACTGCTTCCTTGCCAGCCTGTCCTATGCCGGCATACTCTCCACTTCTACCACTATACCACTATGCCATAGTGAACATCCAAGTACAGAGCACGTTATTCTATGTGGGATGTCTGACCCAACTCTATTTCTACTTGACTTTTGAGGATATGTACAGTTTTCTCCTATGACTGCTATGTGACCATCTGCCACCTTCTTCACTACATTATGATCATGAGCTTTAGGTGTTGCATACTTCCAATTACCACCAGCTGGATTATTAGCAAATTTATTTTCATAATCCACACCTTCCTCACATTTTGCCTTTCCTTTTGCCCTAACAAAATTATTTCTGACTCCTTCTGTGATCTTGTATCCATGATGAAGGTGTCTTGCTCTGACACTAAGGTCAATGAGCTGGTACTCTTCTGCTTAGGGGGAGCAGTCCTTGCCATCCCTTTTATACTCATCCTCATCTCTTACATCCACATTGTTTCAGCTATTTTCAGACTTCCCTCTGCCCAGGGGAAGCACAAAGCCTTCTCTACCTGTGGGTCCCATCTTGCTGTTGTTGCTCTGTTTTTTTTGGATGGTATTTGGGGCTTATCTGTTCCCCTAATCTTTCTCCAACTCTGTAGAAGGGGAAATAGTAGCTGCTGTCATGTACACAGTGTGATACCCATGCTAAACCCTTTCATTTACAGCCTGCAAAACAAGGACATGAAGGCAGCTCTGGGGAGACTATTCAGAAGTAGAGTCTCTTTTTTGAGGGACAACTAATTTCTATCCCTAAATTTCAGATATTTTTGTACCTTCTAGTGAGAAGCTTCATAGAATTTTATCTCAATTATACCATTTCTGAATCTACATAATCACACCCCCTTAAATCCATGTCCCACTACACTCCCCATGATATGGACAAGGATTTGGGAAAATAAAAAATTTGAATTATGCTAAATTAAATCCTAAATTAATTATGCTAAGTTAAATTCTTTCTTGTTATTTTTGTTTTCTTTTTTCTTTCTTTTATTGGGGGCACAATCAGTAATGCTCAAGTCTTACTACTATTGGTTTTATATTCAGAAATTATTCCTGGCAATGCTTGAGGGACCATCTGGGATATCAAGATTGAAGACAGACAAGCTTACAAGACAAATGTTCTATCTACTATATTATCATACTAGCCCATAAGACTTTGTGTTTTGAAACCAGGGCAATGTTGTGTGACACAGAGCAAGATTTATCTTTATATCATCATCATCTCAGTTATGTGACTATTGTAATTCATAAGTTCCTCATTTGGGGGTCACATTCCCTCATCTTCTTCTGGTGAAGTTCTATATGAGATAGGTGCAAATAAACTTAACAAAGTGCACTGTAAAAAAAAGACTTTGTGTTTTTAAGGTTAATTTTTCTTTATAAAGCTTTATTGACTTTTATCGCAAAAAGGGAAATATCAGTACAGAAGTGCTGGTGGAATAGTCTGTGATGGATATCATCATAGTAAAATTACATTTCAAGAAAAAATGCTGGGTGCATATTCTGGAGGGAGGCCAATCATCAGTGACCCAGAACCATTCACATAAAAATTTAAGATAGTACATAGAACATGTCCAGAGTCTGAAGTGTTTGGAGACCACTTTTTCTGATGTTCCTTGGTTCTCATCAACTTCTGAATGGAAGTCCAGATACTATTGTGTTCCATTATATTCCCTCCCCTTATACCTCCTTCTGCTTACAGTGGTCATCATAAAATGTAGGATAAAATACATATAAAATTATGAGTTACCAGAGGTTTACATTTTCAGATATTTTAAGTTATACAGAAAAAATCCAAATATTTTTTGAGGTCTTTTGTGACTTAAGTAAACATCTATTTTAAATATTAATGAATAAAGAAGATACTTTTAGTAGATAAAGTGTCTTTTCAATTAAGCAAAACTCAAAGATCTCAAATAAAATTTCTTAGAACAAATCATAATACTGTTAGAGTATATCTACACTCTCAGAAAATGTTCCTAAGGGAATGTATAAGACATGGGACAATTACTGAACTAAAGTCTCCCACAGGACACCTAAAACAAACTGAAGTTATAGGGATATAAATGTTTCATGGCAAACTCAGACGAAGATTCCTGGGACTATTCCTGAAGTTAATTGAGAAAAACTTATCAGCTGTCTTTTTCTATTAAGGCCTTGAAATATATTTCTGCAGTAAGGTAAAGAAGCTAGATTTAAGTTCATTTTTATTAAGTATAGAAACTTGGGTAGTTTGTTATGCTAATTTCTAATTATGTAGAAGATGGAAGATGTAATAAGAATCCAGAGATGTTTCTAGAAATAACTATTAGCAGGAAGTTAAGCTTCATAGCTGGGGAAGGACCCAACCTACAAATTCACATCTCATAGTGATGGGAAAATAATTGACCAAGTATACCCTAATTCAGTGGTAATATGAAGGTGAAATAAGGCATGGTTTTTAGCTGTGAATATTCTCTCATCAAAAATAAAGAAAAAAGCTTAACATTTGATTATGAGAATATAGTTAAATCTTGACAGTTTCTTAGTTTGGAAGAAAGACGTTAATCTAAAGTGTTTTTTTTTAATCAGAAGATCAAGATAGGTAGGATTCACCAAATGAGGATCATAGGAAAGAGATATGGAGGAGAGTAGACAAAAAGGATGCTCACAGTACAGGAAGGATGTAGAAGCAGGACAGAGACCTTGTAGTCCTACACTGGTGGAGAGACTGGTGAGAAGTGTTTCTCTTCACACAGAGAAAATCCCAAATCCCAGAGAAAATAGTTCAGAATGTCTATTGATTTTATATTCTTGAGCACTCTAAGAAAGTGTCTTTTTTAGTTAGACTGTAGAAAGGAAAATATACAATATTTAATTTCAGGAGTATCTAAGTTACTTGCTGAACAAAGCTGAAACATTCTCATGCTTTTTTTTTCATTAACAAATACCAAGTTAGTGAATATTATATATATTATAACTTGTCAAAATAATTATATCAAAACCTTTTACAATTATTATTTTCATTTGTTTTGTTTGTTTTTGAGCCATACCTGGTGACGCAAAAGGGTTACTCCTGGCTATATGCTCAGAAATTGCTCCTGGATTGGGGGACCAAATGGGACTCCAGGGGGATCCAACCGTGGTCCGTCCTTGGTTAGCCTTGTGCAAGGCAAATGCCCTACCACTGTGCCACCACTTTGGCCCCAGGTTTACAATTATTTTTAAAGATTGGAGCACATTAGAAACTGTTTAGGAGCTGCCTGGCTTGGTGTTCAGGGTTGTTCCTCATGATGTTCAGAGGACTATGTAATCTATGGATCAAACCTCAATATCTGGCACCCAAAGCATGACTAATGTGATTTTTTTTATCTTCTTTTCAATGATTTAACTCTTAGTTGGTTCCAAATATGGGAAGAACATGATTTTTAATCTTGTTACACAAGCCATAATTCCACTTCTGCCTAAGCCTTAGTGGCTATTTAGGATATATTGAATACCTTGCAGATACATATATGAATAACTTAATCAGATTCATTAACAAAACCCTCAAATTGGACTAGCAGCCCTCATTTCACTCTAAAATCTCTTTTCATCTCTGCTCAAAATTCCTTCTTTGTATCCCTGAACCATTCAATTCTTTTTATTGGTCACACTTGTTAACATTTTACCTCAATATTCTGCTCATAACCATCTGTAATGATACTAAAATACATATTTTGACTAAGAAAATCTTTTTCTACCCCAGTCTAGTTTTTACTGGAAGTGTATGTATATGTGTGGAAGGAGGCAGAAAAACATGTTAAAGAATGCATATAACCAGTTTTTAATTTTTTGGAAATTATAGTTCATTATTTTTCTTTACCCAATATAATTACTAAATATAGTTATTTAACTAATCAATAGTCATATTTGGTTTTGACCAAATAGGTACCAGGAAACTATGTCTTTAGAATAATGTGTCTAGTAAAAAAAAATAAGGACAAGAAAATTATGAGATCCAAGAGTGAGTTGAAGGCAGCTGAAGAGAGGAAATTAACAGAATTTTGGTATGTAGTTTTACCAATACCTAGAAAAAAATATATATTGTGTTTTGGGCCACACCCAGTGGTTCCTACTAGCTCAGAAATTGCTCCTAGCAGGCTCAAGGGATCATATGGGATGTTGGGGATAGAACCCTGGTTCGTTCCAGGTCAGCTGCTTGCAGACAAACGTCCTACATCTGTGTTATCACTCTGGCCCAATACTAAGAAATATTTGAAGGTAATAAATATGCTTGTACTATTTTAATGTATGAGAAATGCATAATATATGATGAATTCATATTTATGTTTATAATTAGTGAATGAAATTAACACATAGCTTGGTTAATAAAAGGTTTATAACAGATGAAATGATGCTATAAATAAATAAGGAGTATAGAAACCTAAAACAATAAAGCTACTATAATCTGCTTAAATTGTGTCCTAACACTTCTTAAGACACCATATTTAGTAGTGCTCAGGAAAAATACATAGTTAACATAGTTGTGACCTACAAAACAAAATATTAAGGGCACTTTTTTTCCTAGAATACCAAGAATGGAATGCTCACCAACCATTTGAGTGAAATTAATTTAGAGAAAAATATGGGACTTAATAAAGACATCTCTCTTCTGTGATCATGGAAGGAGGGAACCAGAGCAGTAGCTTTGAGCTCTTCCTCTGGGGACTCTCAGAGAAGCCTGACCAACAGCACGTCTTGTTCCTGGTGTTCTTATGTATGTACCTAGTCACTGTGACTGGCAATTTACTCATTGTCCTGGCTATTTGCACTGACAAACGCCTCCACATGCCCATGTATTTCTTCCTCTCCAACCTGTCCTGTGCAGACATCCTCTTCACTTCCACCACTGTGCCCAAAGCTTTAGTGAACATTCAGACCCAGAGCAGGTCTATCTCCTATGGGGGGTGCTTGACCCAATTCTATTTCTTCTTGATTTTTGGGGATATGGACAACTTCCTCCTGGCCACAATGGCCTATGACCGCTATGTGGCCATCTGCCACCCTCTTCACTATACTATGATAATGAGTCCCAGGCGCTGTATACTTCTGATTACCACCTGCTGGACTTTCAGCAACTTTATTTCCATGATCCATACTTTCCTATTATTTCGCCTTTCCTTCTGCCCTAACAAAATCATTCCTGACTTCTTCTGTGATTTGGTGCCTTTGCTGAAGGTGTCTTGCTCTGACACGAAAGTCAATGAACTGGTACTCTTCTATGTGGGGGGAGCAGCCGTTGCAATACCATGTGCACTGATATTGATCTCTTATATCTGTATTGTTTCAGCCATCCTCAGGTTGCCCTCTGATCAAAGCAAGTGCAAAGCTTTCTCTACCTGTGGGTCCCATCTTGTTGTTGTTACTCTTTTCTTTGGAACGGTGTTCAGGACTTACCTGTTCCCATCATCTACTTCCTCCAATGTGGTGGAAGGAGATGTAACAGCTGCTGTCATGTATACAGTGGTGACACCCATGCTAAATCCATTCATTTATAGCCTGAGAAATAAAGACATAAAGGCAGCTCTGGGGAGACTTTTCAGAGGGAGAGTCTCTTTTTTGAGGGTCCAATAGCTTTTATTTATAAATTTCAGGTGTCCTTTTTAAGCTGATAGTGTGAGAAATATTACCAAATGTCTACCTCTAATGTGCCTTTACTGAATCCCACATAATCACATTCCTTTGTAAATTTCATTATGGGGTAGATAGTATTTAGGAAAAATTATATTTTCTAAAGTTAATTTTTGAATTGCTTATTTAGTCATTATTTGTCTTATAAAGTAGCTTTGTATAGGAGGAATACATTTTATACTGCTCATATTTTTAAAGTATCGATGTAGTTTTTCATTCTAGCTTATCAAAATTATGTAGTTATAATTATGAAAGTGTGATACTAATAAAAACACTGAACTTAAGAAAAGATAAATTCAATTCCCTGCAACATGGATGGAACTGAATAATATTGTGTTAAATAAAGTAAACCAGGAGAAAGACAAACATGAGCTGATCACACTTATATGTGGTATATAGGATGAGGGAATGCAATGTTTGGAAGGGAAATGACTGGATCACTTTTTGGTCTCTGATTATAAGGGGAAGGACAGAGAAGGAAAGAAATCGATGAAAGAAGAGATATATGGATAGCAATGGAAAGCATGGGTCAAGGGAATCTGAGTATATCAGTAGTATAGGAGTAGTATAGTTAAATATTTGAATCAGCCAGCAATGCTCAAAACAAGGGATCCACGCTTCAACAACCAAAATTAATAAGTGTGCTTGACATGATGGCAGTATGAGGATTGGTTGGTGGGTCAGAGGGAAACAGGAAACGCTGTTGGAGGGAAGATAACACTGATAGTGAGATTGGTGCTGGAACATAGTAAGTCTAAAACCCAAATATAAATAATTTTTAAATCATAGTGCCTTAATAACACAAACTTAAAAGAATAATTAACATGAAATCATTATTAGGTGGCATAGGCTTTATAAATTTAATGAGTAAATACTTTTTCATAAAAATAAACAATGCCTTATGAGTGTCAGTAAAAATATTTAGCTTAAAGCTAAACTCTTGGTATTATAGAACAGGTTATATATTTTCAATGACATAATTTATAAAATCTAAATAAAATTTATAAAACCTAAATAAATAACATATTACAGTGACCAGTGTATTGCTATCTTGAAGTCTTAGTATCTCAAGTAGAATTTTATTACATATATTGGTATGTGCATATCAGTAAAGAACTCTTGTGTTTTTGTCATTTGCTCTATTGAAACACATGCCTTTCTATTTCAATCAAGGCTGATACACATATATTTAGGTTATAAATTTGGGTTTTATTGTGTTCAAACTCTATACCAATACTCAGAATGAGTTCATAGTCATAACTAAGTTTGAGGACAGAGACAAAGAAAATGAAAAAAAAATCATGAGTAAATATCTCTGGATTTGTGCCCAGTACTCAAGATTCTTGCCTAAGTCACTTCTCTTTTTCAGAAGAGAAGGGGCAGTACTTGGGAAGCCACATTTGACTGTGCTAAGCGTTTCCTATCTCTGTGTTCAGGAATTCTTACTTGTGGAGACTGGGGGGGACCATATCTGGTACTTGTGATATAACCAGATTGGCCACTTAAAAGTCAAATAAATTCCATACATGCAGAACTATCTCTCACACATCACTTAGATTATAAATGTTTAATCTATAAAATGCCATTCTTATTTATCATGCCTATTAACACATGATTATAATTTGTTATACTATCAATGTGATTTTTTTTTTTTTTTTGGTTTTTGGGTCACACCCGGCAGCGTTCAGGGATTCCTCTTGGCTCTACACTCAGAAATCGCTCCTGGCATGCTCAGAGAACCATATGGGATGTCGGGATTCAAACCACCATTTTTCTACATGCGAGGCAAACGCCCTGCCTCCATGCTATCTCTCCGGCCCCTCAATGTGATATTTTGAGAAGAAAATTCTTAAGGTTTTGACTATTTTAATAAAGAAACTTCAAAAATATCTTTTGAACCTGAATACATCTTTATGCATAATAATGTAAGTCTGATATATTAAACACATAAACACCAAAGATTCAAGTTACTTATTTCCTAATTTTTAGTCAACCTGAAGGCCTCAAAAGAGTTTCTTGTAGGGACAGAGCAGTGGCGGAAGGAGTAAGGCATCTGCCTTGTGCATGCTAGCCTAGGACGAACCACAGTTTGATTCCCCGGGATTCCATATGGTCCCCCAAACCAGAAGTAATTTCTTCCAAAGGCATTAACGAGAGAGGGTGGGGATCAGTGTTTTTCATTTTCCTCACAAACTTTTAACTCTACCAGGGCAGGAACTCTAACTCTGCAAGGCTTAAATGAGAGCATTATTGAGTTAGGTTGTTTCTGATGTTGGGAGCAGTGGTTCCTTAAAAATCGCTGGGTCTCCCAGGTTGTTCACAAATTATTTTGTAGGTCACTTGACTACTAAATCATGTAGGTGACTTTACATGAAGTGGGGAGCAAGAGAGATAATTTCAAGAGAAGAGTGCTATAGCTTTCCTACTTTACATATTTCAATAACTCAGGGAAATGCCTAAAAGGATTTGGACTGGTCTAATGATTGGTTACTTTACCAAAATATCTCAAGGCAGAAGTATACAGCATGAGACATACAACTTCTGCCTGTTGCTAAGGATCTTATGGTCAATATTACATAAAGGCAGGAGTGTACTCATGAGACTTACTATGAGTCCCAGCTGCTAGTTCTATATAGACACTTACTGATTATTTCTCTTTCATTTCTGTTTGGGCAACCAGATATATCAGTCTCTAATGTTCTGTTCTGTTCTAGTCATAATTCTATAATTTATGATTTATTCATCTTTGGCCATCTCCCAGAATGGATTACTCAAGGTCTTATCTCTAGTTACCTGCTTATGATCCTAAATTTCACACAATGCTTAAATTAACAATGCTTAAAAGAAAACCACATGATCATATTAATCGACACAGAGAAGGCATTTAACAAAATCCAACATCCATTCAGTAAAATAGGGGTGGAAGGAACCTTCCTCAGGTTAGTTACTGCTATCTATAAGAAGTCCACAACTAACATAACCCTTAATGGTGAAAAAACTGAAAGCATTTCCACTAAGGTCAGGCACTAGACAAGGCTGTTCATTGTCTTGACTCTTATTCAGCATAGTATTAGAAGTCCTAGCACTAGCAATTGGACAAGAAAAGGGAAACAGGGAATTCAAATAGTGAAAAAGTAAATCTAACTATATCTATTTGCAGATGATATGATGATATACATAAGAAAAAACTAAAGAGTCCACAGAAAATCTCCTGGAAACAATAAACCAATACAGCAAATTGCCAGCTACAATGTCAATACACAAAAGACAGTTGCATTTCTTTATACAAATAATGAATCATAGGAGATGGAGATAAAAAGAGTTCAGCACATTTCAAATAGTATTTAAAACTATCAAGTACCTAAAAATCAATCTAACAAGAGAGGTGAAAGACCTATTACCACGAGAACTTCAATACACTTCAGAAAAAAATTGAAGAGGACCTAAGGAATTGGAGGACCATCCTATGCTCATAAGGTGGAAAAATAAATTATCAAAATGTCCATCTTACCTAAACTACTATATTGATTTAATGCAATCCCTATGCAAATTCAGACATTATTCTTTAAGGATTTAGAACTATCAATTATAAAATAAGTGTGAAACCACAAAAATCAGCATGTGTGCTTTACTTATAGGAGATTCAGGTTCAAAACCCAATAACATTTTGTACTCTGAACACCTCCAAGGAATAATCTCTGAACACCAAATTAGTAATACCACCAGGTATGACCCCCAGAGCAAACAGTACATAATTTCAAAAAAGACTCATATGCATATTATATGTATATATATTCAAGGAATACTATGCAACCCTGAGAATAAAATCATGACATTTGCAGCAATATGTTTGAAGTGAGAGAATATAATGCTAATTGAAGTCAGTCAAAAAGAAAAAGATAAATACAAAATAATCTCATTTATATGTGATACTTAAAGATACACAGCAAGTAGAGACAACAGACCAAAGGCAACCCACTATGAAAACTGAGTTACACAATTGATATAGTGGGGTGGGATATTGAAAGGGAAGAGTGTTGTCATCTTTGAAAAGAGAGACAAGTGCACTCGTGATGGGTGTGCTGTTGGGATAATGTGATAAGAAATCATTAATAATAATATTGTAAACTACAAAATCTTTAGTGGTTAAAAAATAAATTATTCGGGCCCGGAGATATAGCACAGCGGTGTTTGCCCTGCAAGCAGCCCATCCAGGACTTAAGGTGGTTGGTTCGAATCCCGGTGTCCCATATGGTCCCCCGTGCCTGCCAGGAGCTATTTCTGAGCAGACAGCCAGGAGTAACCCTTGAGTACCGCCGGGTGTGGCTCAAAAACAAAAAAAAAAATTCAAAATTAAAGTATTAAAATATTGAAAATAAAAGAGAATTAAAGGAGACTGAACCTGTATAGAGATTGGGACAATTCTGATTAGCCAAGAAAATAAGTAAAAAAAATTGCATCAATATCTCCAGGGGAGGAAATCTCAGAAAATTTTATCTTGCAGGTATGTTTTCCTCAAATTATTTGTTGAATTTATAATAAATTGTACTTTTGAAGTGCAAAGTTTAAATTTTAGTTTTACTTTCTCCTCGTGCACCAGTCAAAATGTTTTGGTTTATAAAATGGCCTACCAGGTGTAGCTGAAGAACAAAACAAGACAAAAAAAAATAGAGTGTCTTGTCAGCTCTCAAAGCAGTTGATAACTTTTGATAACATATGTTAATTGTAACCAAGATGATTAATAAAGGGACATGGAGGATACAACTTTCCCTCTGGGGCAAAATCTGAGGGAAGACATACACTTTTTTTTCATTTAAGATTCATTTATTTTATTTTTTACTTTTATTTTTTAATAAACATTTTTGTTTTGACCAAAGTGGATTACAAATTATTCACAGTAAACTTTTATTCCTTTCATGAGAACTGGGATTTGATCTCTGGTACTATGAGCAAACAAAAAATAAAACAAACCAAAATGTCACATTTATAAAATATTTTACTTTAAAAGGCATAGAAAATAAAGGTAAATATTAAGAGAAAAGATGATATAGGGGATATGGATAAAATGTCAATGTCAAGGAAATAAAACTGAAAATTATGCAATGAAAGAATATATCTTATGAAACAATGATGATTAATTTTTCAGATATACCACATGATAACGTCTGAATGAAAGTATCCATGAATCTCTAAACAAAAGCAAAACATAGTACTAAACTTACTTGACTATTGCTCCAGCCACATCTGTTGAGAAATGTTTAATGTTTCTAAAGATAAGACAATTGTATGAAAGGAGCAATAATAGAATTTTAATCACATTTCTTAGGAGCATACTATAAGTAATAAAACAATATTTAACAAATTCTGTTTGATAAAATAGCTTGAAATCTAAAAGTTATTGCTATGCCAAATAGTTACTTAAATTTGAGGATATAATGAAGCTACTTTTAACTGTTCAAGATATAAAATGTTTCTTACAGAGTATCTATCTTGAAACACTCAAATAATAAACTATTAAAAGAGGAATGAGAACTTATCAAGGAAGATAATGTGTTATGGGAAGAAGATAGAAAATCAACATAGCAACTTTTTCATAACTAAAAGAATGAATATATATATAATAAATCTAAAAAATATCCAAAATAGTAGGAAATAATATGTAACTGAGAATAGAGGAATATAAAGACATGTTAGCATGATTATTATCTTGGATATACTAAAAAGTGCAATTACTTTAGCCTGAGAGCCACATCCAGTTGTGCTCAGGGCTTAATTCTGTATCTTAGTTCAGAGATTACTCTTGCCAGGGCTCAGGGGACTCTAAGCAGTGCCAGGAACTGAAGCAAGTCTTTGTAGTTCCCTAAAATAGTTTAAGAAATATGTGGGTACAATTATTATATAATTATAATATATAATAATTATATAATTGTGTCTGTATTTGAGCTAAAAGACCACATCCTATCTTTCAACATAGTATGTATTTTGAAATGAAGATCTGTACAGAGCAAAGCAGGACATAAAACAAGTGGGCACAGTCTTGAGAAAGATCAGGAGGAAGGGAGATGCTGTTTTGGGCACAAGGATAGGTACAGCACTCTCTGCTTGATGTTTGCATTCTTTTCAGGAAATATCCAGTAGACATAGTATCCCCAGAGCTGCTTCCATGTTCATTAGTGAGATTGCGCTGTAGTTTTTTTTTTCTAGGTGATATCTTTGTCAGCTTTGGAAATAAGCATCATATTAGCTTCATAAAAGGAATTAAGGAGGATTCCTGGTGTTTTTTTTTTTATGTTTTGGAAGAGTTAAGGATCAATGGAAGTAATTCTCTGAATGTTTGATAGAATTCACCTGTAAAACCATCTGGTGTTGAACTTTTATTCTTGGGGAGTTTCTTAATTACTGTTTTAAATTTTTTACATGTTATTGGCATTTAGGCATTCTACTTCCCTCCTCATCATGTATGTCTCAGGAGATGATATTTTTCCAGGAGCCTGTCAATTTTTTTCTGGGTTCTAAACAGATATACTAAGGAGAACACTAGCAATTACATAAGAGCTCTAATTGAGAAACTAGAAGAACTACAACCTATGGACTTAATCCATCCATCATCAGAAACCATAATGCACATTCTTCTTAAGTGCACATGGAACCTTTTCTAAGGCTAGATCATGCTTTACAACACAAGTATAACTTACATAAAGGCACAAATATAAGAATTATACCAAGTACACTATCAGACCACAAAGAAACAAAGAACAAAGATTAAGATTGATAGTATTGTATTTTTGTGTTCCTAGGGTATATCCCTTGGTGGGATATACCTAGTGGAGATACCTAGTGGATATACCTAGTGGTATAGCTGGATCGAAAATACAAAAATACAATACAAAAATCCCTTCCTCACAACTATATTCATTGCAGCACTATTTACAATAGCCAGACTCTGGAAACAATCAAGATGCCATTCAACAAATGAATGGCTAAAGAAACTGTGATACATATACACAATAGAA